>NC_143036.1:1352500-1672500 GCF_057628025.1 Oncorhynchus mykiss
TTCAGCATTTCACTGTGAGGTCTACTACACCTGTAGTATTCAGCATTTCACTGTAAGGTCTACTACACCTGTTGTATTCAGCATTTCACTGAGAGGTCTACTACACCTGTTGTATTCAACATTTCACTGTGAGGTCTACTACACCTGTTGTATTCAGCATTTCACTGTGAGGTCTACTACACCTGTTGTATTCAGCATTTCACTGTGAGGTCTACTACACCTGTAGTATTCAGCATTTCACTGTAAGGTCTACTACACCTGTTGTATTCAGCATTTCACTGTGAGGTCTACTACACCTGTAGTATTCAGCATTTCACTGTAAGGTCTACTACACCTGTTGTATTCAGCAATTCACTGTGAGGTCTACTACACCTGTTGTATTCAGCATTTCACTGTAAGGTCTACTACACCTGTTGTATTCAGCATTTCACTGTGAGGTCTACTACACCTGTTGTATTCAACATTTCACTGTGAGGTCTACTACACCTGTTGTATTCAGCATTTCACTGTGAGGTCTACTACACCTGGTGTATTCAGCATTTCACTGTGAGGTCTACTACACCTGTTGTATTCAGCATTTCACTGTGAGGTCTACTACACCTGTTGTATTCAGCATTTCACTGTGAGGTCTACTACACCTGTTGTATTCAGCATTTCACTGTGAGGTCTACTACACCTGTTGTTTTCATAATTTCACTGTGAGGTCTGCTACACCTGTTGTATTCATCATTTCACTGTGAGGTCTACTACACCTGTAGTATTCAGCATTTCACTGTAAGGTCTACTACACCTGTTGTATTCAGCATTTCACTGTAAGGTCTACTACACCTGTTGTATTCAGCATTTCACTGTAAGGTCTACTACACCTGTTGTATTCAGCATTTCACTGTGAGGTCTACTACACCTGTTGTATTCAGCATTTCACTGTAAGGTCTACCTACACCTGTTGTATTCAGCATTTCACTGTGAGGTCTACTACACCTGTTGTAGTCAGCATTTCACTGTAAGGTCTACCTACACCTGTTGTAGTCAGCATTTCACTGTAAGGTCTACTAGACCTGTTGTATTCAGCATTTCACTGTGAGGTCTACTACACCTGTTGTAGTCAGCATTTCACTGTAAGGTCTACCTACACCTGTTGTAGTCAGCATTTCACTGTAAGGTCTACCTACACCTGTTGTATTCAGCATTTCACTGTGAGGTCTACTACACCTGTTGTAGTCAGCATTTCACTGTAAGGTCTACTACACCTGTTGTATTCAGCATTTCACTGTGAGGTCTACTACACCTGTTGTATTCAGCATTTCACTGTGAGGTCTACTACACCTGTTGTATTCAGCATTTCACTGTGAGGTCTACTACACCTGTTGTTTTCATAATTTCACTGTGAGGTCTGCTACACCTGTTGTATTCATCATTTCACTGTGAGGTCTACTACACCTGTAGTATTCAGCATTTCACTGTAAGGTCTACTACACCTGTTGTATTCAGCATTTCACTGTAAGGTCTACTACACCTGTTGTATTCAGCATTTCACTGTAAGGTCTACTACACCTGTTGTATTCAGCATTTCACTGTGAGGTCTACTACACCTGTTGTATTCAGCATTTCACTGTAAGGTCTACTACACCTGTTGTATTCAGCATTTCACTGTAAGGTCTACTACACCTGTTGTATTCAGCATTTCACTGTAAGGTCTACTACACCTGTTGTATTCAGCATTTCACTGTAAGGTCTACCTACACCTGTTGTATTCCGCTCATGTGACAAATATAATTAGATTTGATCAGTCCCAAATGTAAATGGGCCAATAATTTATAGCATTTCAAATTAATAATAGAAAGTGATCAAATGACTTGTTAGTCTAAACTTAAACTTGAATTAAAATGTTTGTCTGTCTTTACTCTGTCTGGGGCCCCATGCCATGCATTCAATGGAGGGCAGCAGATACCACAGTTTGTGGATTTTGTCCTCAAAGGGGATCCATCCACGTCGTCATTACCCATTCATGTTCTTGCGGACATCAGGGGTGTATTCATTACGGAAAGCGTTTAACGAATCAGCAAGTCGGAATTTTCCTAATGTCCTAGTTCCAACTAGCATGTGAAAGCGGCACGACTTGCTGCTCTGTGTTGTGAGAAAGGGAAGAGAACACAAGAGTTCTGTTTTTACCCCATCCAGTAGGTGGCGGCAATACACCGTTTCGGATGTAGTCCGCCAAATAAAAGCTTTAAAAAAGTAGAAGAAGAAGAGAAGACAAGCGGGGAGATATAGAAACTTTCTTCTCAAAGAGAGCTGATCTTTTGAAGCTTTCGATGGACGTTCAGAGGTCACCAGTGGATTATTTATTTACCTGGGAGAGAGCACATTATATTTAAACGTTTTACCAGGGTGAATAGAAGCTTTTTGTTTTGCAGTTTTATTCGCTAACTGTACATGAACTGAGCGCAGCTTCCGGATGTAACTGTTTAGGGTTTGGGTCTTCTTCTCTCTGCAGATTTTCGCCATTCTTCCTGTCTGTCCATGGTGGTTTGTAACAGCAATGGTTTATTCGATACGATCGATAATCCTCATGAAGTGTTTTCAGAAGAATGAAGACACCCGGGTAACAAGGTGAGCATTCATGCTGAATAAAAACTGTAGCCTTTGGCAGTCTGCAATATCCATCTTTCATGTCGCCTATTTGTTTAGTAAGTCTGGATGGAAATCAACCCTCCTACTTTTTAGGGTCAGATTGCCCTCACCTCTTCTCCCTCACCTCACCTCTCCTCCACAAGCCACGGACCAGTTGACTGTTGCCATTGGCTGTGGTTCTGTTCAATTTTGTTGTCATTGGCTGCTGTGTTCCCCAACCAACACCTGCCCTGTGGGGTTATATATATTTATATATATATATTTATTTATTTTAAATGTTCCAACTCTTCTCTTCTGTCTAACCCTTTTCCTACTGACTCCTCACTGAGAACTGTCTAACCCTTTTCCTACTGACTCCTCACTGAGAACTGTCTAACCCTTTTCCTACTGACTCCTCACTGAGAACTGTCTAACCCTTTTCCTACTGACTCCTCACTGAGAACTGTCTAACCCTTTTCCTACTGACTCCTCTCCTCACTGAGAACTGTCTAACCCTTTTCCTACTGACTCCTCTCCTCACTGAGAACAGTCTAACCCTTTTCCTACTGTCTCCTCTCCTCACTGAGAACTGTCTAACCCTTTTCCTACTGACTCCTCACTGAGAACTGTCTAACCCTTTTCCTACTGACTCCTCTCCTCACTGAGAACTGTCTAACCCTTTTCCTACTGACTCCTCTCCTCACTGAGAACTGTCTAACCCTTTTCCTACTGACTCCTCTCCTCACTGAGAACTGTCTAACCCTTTTCCTACTGACTCCTCTCCTCACTGAGAACTGTCTAACCCTTTTCCTACTGACTCCTCACTGAGAACTGTCTAACCCTTTTCCTACTGACTCCTCTCTGAGAACTGTCTAACCCTTTTCCTACTGACTCCTCACTGAGAACTGTCTAACCCTTTTCCTACTGACTCCTCTCCTCACTGAGAACTGTCTAACCCTTTTCCTACTGACTCCTCTCCTCACTGAGAACTGTCTAACCCTTTTCCTACTGACTCCTCTCCTCACTGAGAACTGTCTAACCCTTTTCCTACTGACTCCTCTCCTCACTGAGAACTGTCTAACCCTTTTCCTACTGACTCCTCTCCTCACTGAGAACTGTCTAACCCTTTTCCTACTGACTCCTCTCCTCACTGAGAACTGTCTAACCCTTTTCCTACTGTCTCCTCTCCTCACTGAGAACTGTCTAACCCTTTTCCTACTGTCTCCTCACTGAGAACTGTCTAACCCTTTTCCTACTGTCTCCTCACTGAGAACAGTCTAACCCTTTTCCTACTGTCTCCTCTCCTCACTGAGAACTGTCTAACCCTCTTCCTACTGACTCCTCTCCTCACTGAGAACTGTCTAACCCTTTTCCTACTGACTCCTCTCCTCACTGAGAACTGTCTAACCCTTTTCCTACTGACTCCTCACAGAACTGTCTAACCCTTTTCCTACTGACTCCTCACTGAGAACTGTCTAACCCTTTTCCTACTGTCTCCTCTCCTCACTGAGAACTGTCTAACCCTTTTCCTACTGACTCCTCTCCTCACTGAGAACTGTCTAACCCTTTTCCTACTGACTCCTCTCCTCACTGAGAACTGTCTAACCCTTTTCCTACTGACTCCTCTCCTTACTGAGAACTGTCTAACCCTTTTCCTACTGACTCCTCTCCTTACTGAGAACTGTCTAACCCTTTTCCTACTGACTCCTCTCCTCACTGAGAACTGTCTAACCCTTTTCCTACTGACTCCTCACTGAGAACTGTCTAACCCTTTTCCTACTGACTCCTCTCCTCACTGAGAACTGTCTAACCCTTTTCCTACTGACTCCTCTCCTCACTGAGAACTGTCTAACCCTTTTCCTACTGACTCCTCTCCTCACTGAGAACTGTCTAACCCTTTTCCTACTGACTCCTCTCCTTACTGAGAACTGTCTAACCCTCTTCCTACTGTCTCCTCTCCTTACTGAGAACTGTCTAACCCTTTTCCTACTGTCTCCTCTCCTCACTGAGAACTGTCTAACCCTTTTCCTACTGACTCCTCTCCTCACTGAGAACTGTCTAACCCTTTTCCTACTGTCTCCTCTCCTCACTGAGAACTGTCTAACCCTTTTCCTACTGACTCCTCACTGAGAACTGTCTAACCCTTTTCCTACTGACTCCTCACTGAGAACTGTCTAACCCTTTTCCTACTGACTCCTCTCCTCACTGAGAACTGTCTAACCCTTTTCCTACTGTCTCCTCTCCTCACTGAGAACTGTCTAACCCTTTTCCTACTGACTCCTCTCCTTACTGAGAACTGTCTAACCCTTTTCCTACTGACTCCTCTCCTCACTGAGAACTGTCTAACCCTTTTCCTACTGACTCCTCTCCTCACTGAGAACTGTCTAACCCTTTTCCTACTGACTCCTCTCCTCACTGAGAACTGTCTAACCCTTTTCCTACTGACTCCTCTCCTCACTGAGAACTGTCTAACCCTTTTCCTACTGACTCCTCTCCTCACTGAGAACTGTCTAACCCTTTTCCTACTGTCTCCTCTCCTCACTGAGAACTGTCTAACCCTTTTCCTACTGACTCCTCTCCTCACTGAGAACTGTCTAACCCTCTTCCTACTGACTCCTCTCCTCACTGAGAACTGTCTAACCCTTTTCCTACTGACTCCTCTCCTCACTGAGAACTGTCTAACCCTTTTCCTACTGACTCCTCTCCTCACTGAGAACTGTCTAACCCTTTTCCTACTGACTCCTCTCCTCACTGAGAACTGTCTAACCCTTTTCCTACTGACTCCTCTCCTCACTGAGAACTGTCTAACCCTTTTCCTACTGTCTCCTCTCCTCACTGAGAACTGTCTAACCCTTTTCCTACTGACTCCTCACTGAGAACTGTCTAACCCTTTTCCTACTGACTCCTCTCCTCACTGAGAACTGTCTAACCCTTTTCCTACTGACTCCTCTCCTCACTGAGAACTGTCTAACCCTTTTCCTACTGACTCCTCTCCTCACTGAGAACTGTCTAACCCTTTTCCTACTGACTCCTCTCCTCACTGAGAACTGTCTAACCCTTTTCCTACTGACTCCTCTCCTCACTGAGAACTGTCTAACCCTTTTCCTACTGACTCCTCACTGAGAACTGTCTAACCCTTTTCCTACTGTCTCCTCTCCTCACTGAGAACAGTCTAACCCTTTTCCTACTGACTCCTCTCCTTACTGAGAACTGTCTAACCCTTTTCCTACTGACTCCTCTCCTCACTGAGAACTGTCTAACCCTTTTCCTACTGTGTCTCTGTATGGACTGTGAGCCTGGCCTATAGATGATTATACAGGACCAGTCCAAAGTTTGGACACATCTACTCATTCAAGGGTTTTTCTTTATTTTTACTATTTTCTACATTGTAGAATAATAGTGAAGACATCATAACTATGACATAACACATATGGAATCATGTATTTAATTTTGGATTGGAGATGCTTAATGTGAGTCTGGAAGGAGAGTTTACAGTCTAACCAGATACCTAGGTATTTGTTGTTGGCCACATATAAGTCAGAACCGTCCAGAGTATTGATGTTAGTCGGGCGGGAGGGTGCGGACAGCGATCTGTTGAAGACTGACTTGTCTAGTTAAATAAAAAACAAGAGCCAGAGTAGTGATGCTGGTTAACTGTCCAGGATGGAGAGTTGAACTGTCAAACCGCCTCAGTCAAGTGACATGTCAACCAAAACAGTTCATTTAGCTGATAACAGTGGTAGGTCTGCAATTACACACTAGGACAGAGATGTAAACAGAGGTTTCTAGTGCTGTTTTGATGGATGAGGACAGTCCCCTACCCTCTGACCTCTACAGAGTCTCCGAGCAGGCCACACCTCGACCAAGTCCAGCTTTATACTGTTAATGAAAGATTCTGAGGTGGGGTTTCTCCAGACTCCCTGGTCTCAGTGAGGTGGGGTTCTCCAGACTCCCTGGTCTCAGTGAGGTGGGGTTCTCCAGACTCCCTGGTCTCAGTGAGGAGGGCAGACTAGCATTATGAGGTGGGGTTCTCCAGACTCCCTGGTCTCAGTGAGGTGGGGTTCTCCAGACTCCCTGGTCTCAGTGAGGTGGGGTTCTCCAGACTCCCTGGTCTCAGTGAGGTGGGGTTCTCCAGACTCCCTGGTCTCAGTGAGGTGGGGTTCTCCAGACTCCCTGGTCTCAGTGAGGTGGGGTTCTCCAGACTCCCTGGTCTCGGTGAGGTGGGGTTCTCCAGACTCCCTGGTCTCGGTGAGGTGGGCAGACTAGCATTCTGAGGTGGGGTTCTCCAGACTCCCTGGTCTCGGTGGGGTTCTCCAGACTCCCTGGTCTCGGTGGGGTGGGGTTCTCCACACTCCCTGGTCTCGGTGGGGTTCTCCACACTCCCTGGTCTCGGTGGGGTTCTCCACACTCCCTGGTCTCGGTGGGGTTCTCCACACTCCCTGGTCTCGGTGGGGTTCTCCACACTCCCTGGTCTCGGTGGGGTTCTCCACACTCCCTGGTCTCGGTGGGGTTCTCCACACTCCCTGGTCTCGGTGAGGTGGGCAGACTAGCATTCTGAGGTGGGGTTCTCCAGACTCCCTGGTCTCGGTGAGGTGGGGTTCTCCACACTCCCTGGTCTCGGTGGGGTTCTCCACACTCCCTGGTCTCGGTGAGGTGGGGTTCTCCACACTCCCTGGTCTCGGTGGGGTTCTCCACACTCCCTGGTCTCGGTGGGGTTCTCCACACTCCCTGGTCTCGGTGGGGTTCTCCACACTCCCTGGTCTCGGTGGGGTTCTCCACACTCCCTGGTCTCGGTGGGGTTCTCCACACTCCCTGGTCTCGGTGGGGTTCTCCACACTCCCTGGTCTCGGTGGGGTTCTCCACACTCCCTGGTCTCGGTGGGGTTCTCCACACTCCCTGGTCTCGGTGGGGTTCTCCACACTCCCTGGTCTCGGTGGGGTTCTCCACACTCCCTGGTCTCGGTGGGGTTCTCCACACTCCCTGGTCTCGGTGGGGTTCTCCACACTCCCTGGTCTCGGTGGGGTGGGGTTCTCCACACTCCCTGGTCTCGGTGGGGTGGGGTTTCTCCAGACTCCCTGGTCTCGGTGAGGTGGGGTTCTCCAGACTCCCTGGTCTCAGTGAGGAGGTGTTCTCCAGACTCCCTGGTCTCAGTGAGGAGGTGTTCTCCACACTCCCTCGTCTCAGTGAGATGGTGTTCTCCAGACTCCCTGGTCTCAATGAGGAGGGGTTCTCCAGACTCCCTGGTCTCAGTAAGGTGGGGTTCTCCAGACTCCCTCGTCTCAGTGAGGAGGGCAGACTAGCTCTAGGCTAGTTAATAGTTAGGACCTTGTCATCTTTTCTTGTTTAAATGAATGGCTGGATGTGACTCCGTTGTCCCTTCCCTCATGTATACTGAACAAAAATATAAACGCAACATGTGAAGTGTTCGTCCCATGTTTCATGAGCTGAAATAAAAGATCCCAGAAATGTTTCAAATGCTCAAAAAGCTTATTTGTCTAACATTTCGTGAACAAATTTGTTTACATCCTCTGTTAGTGAGCATTTTTCCTTTACCAAAATAATCCATCCGCCTGACAGGTGTGGTATATCAAGAAGCTGGTTAAAGAGCATGCTCTTTACACAGGTTCACCTTGTGTTGGGGACTATAAAAGGCCATTCTCAAATGTGCAGTTTTGTCACAGATGTCTTAAGTTTTGATGAAGTGTGCAATTGGCATGCTGACTGCAGGAATGTCCACCAGAGCTGTTGCCAGATAATTGAATGCTCATTTCTCTACCATTAGCCGGCTCCAATGTCGTTTTAGAGAATTTGGCAGAACGTCCATCTGGCTTCACAACCACAGACCATGTGTATGGCGTTGTGTGGGCGTGTGGTTTGCTGATGTCAACGTTGTGAACAGAGTACCCCATATGGTATGGTCAGGCATAAGCTACAGACAACACAATCGCATTTTATCGATGACAATTTGAATGCTCAGGGATACCATGACGAGATCTTGAGGTCCATTGGCACAACAATCTTTCGCTGCCATCACCTAATTTTTAAGCATAATAATCCAAGGCCCCATGTCACAAGGATCTGGGCACAATTCCTAGAAGCTGAAAATGTCCCAGTTCTGGCCTGCATACTCAGACAGGTCACCCATTGAGCATGTTTGGGATGCTCTGGATTGACGTGTACGTCAGCGTGTTCCAGTTCCCTCCAATATCCAGCAACTTCTCACAACCATTGAAGAGGAGTGGGACATCAGGCCACAATCAACAGCCTGATCAACTCTATGAGAAGGAGATGTGTCACGCTGCACGAGGCAAATGGTGATCACACCAGATACTGACTGGTTTTCTGATCACACCAGATACTGACTGGTTTTCTGATCACACCAGATACTGACTGGTTTTCACGAGGCAAATGGTGATCACACCAGATACTGACTGGTTTTCACGAGGCAAATGGTGGTCACACCAGATACTGACTGGTTTTCTGATCACACCAGATACTGACTGGTTTTCACGAGGCAAATGGTGATCACACCAGATACTGACTGGTTTTCACGAGGCAAATGGTGGTCACACCAGATACTGACTGGTTTTCACGAGGTAAATGGTGGTCACATCAGATACTGACTGGTTTTCACGAGGTAAATGGTGATCACACCAGATACTGACTGGTTTTCACGAGGCAAATGGTGGTCACACCAGATACTGACTGGTTTTCACGAGGTAAATGGTGATCACACCAGATACTGACTGGTTTTCACGAGGTAAATGGTGATCACACCAGATACTGACTGGTTTTCACGAGGCAAATGGTGGTCACACCAGATACTGACTGGTTTTCACGAGGTAAATGGTGATCACACCAGATACTGACTGGTTTTCACGAGGTAAATGGTGATCACACCAGATACTGACTGGTTTTCACGAGGTAAATGGTGGTCACACCAGATACTGACTGGTTTTCACGAGGCAAATGGTGATCACACCAGATACTGACTGGTTTTCTGATCACACCAGATACTGACTGGTTTTCACGAGGTAAATGGTGGTCACACCAGATACTGACTGGTTTTCTGATCACACCAGATACTGACTGGTTTTCTGATCCATGCCAATGCCATTTTTTAAAGGTGCATACCTGTATCGCCAGTCATGTAAAATCCATAGATTAGGGCCTAATCAATGCATTTAAATGAACAGATTTTCTTAAGAACTGTAACTCAGTGACATCTTAAATGTTGCATTGCTATTTTTTTCAGTATATTTCCAGGGTCTTTGAATAGATTTAGTCTTTCTAGAGACGCTGACACTTAACTTTCTAGGGGGAGAACAGCAGTGTTTTCTTTAGCCTTGCTATGAACTCTCGCCACAATCTCCCCGTGGCTTCTGCGTGAGTAACCATCTGATTCAGAGGAAGAGAAAGAGAGCGTTCTCCTCTGAGGAGTTAGGATAGTCATGAGCTGGAGTGTTTAGGCTTCTGTCTCCGTGGTAACAGTGTTTAGTTCTACTGCGTGTCCCCGGTACTGTAGCCTCTCCTCTGGTGACATCACCGGAGTCTGCTCGTCCCTAGTGACCAGACACCACCCCCACGGTAATTGCATTGCGCTGAGACACCAAACCAAAAGGCATTGATTTAAAAGTTTAACAAACTATACAACTCCATGCACAAGGACGACTTTTAACAATTTAAACATTTTACTAAAATACATTTTACTGGAATGCATTTACTTGAAGAACTGTGCAAATTCAAAGTTTGATAACAGAATTTCAGTCTATGTTTTCTAAAAACCCAGTTTAAATATTTGCTGCAAATTAAGATTAATTTAAAGATGTCTGAACTACAGTAAGAGAAGTGGATTTACACCCGTTAACGGAATTATGGTAACGGAATGTCATCATGGGTCCCTGATCTGTAGTTCACAGCAACACATAATGATGGATATGAATGTCATCGTGGGTCCCTGATCTGTAGTTCACAGCAACACATAATGATGGATATGAATGTCATCGTGGGTCCCTGATCTGTAGTTCACAGCAACACATAATGATGGATATGAATGTCATCATGGGTCCCTGATCTGTAGTTCACAGCAACACATAATGATGGATATGAATGTCATCATGGGTCCCTGATCTGTAGTTCACAGCAACACATAATGATGGATATGAATGTCATCGTGGGTCCCTGATCTGTAGTTCACAGCAACACATAATGATGGATATGAATGTCCTCATGGGTCCCTGATCTGTAGTTCACAGCAACACATAATGATGGATATGAGTGTCATCGTGGGTCCCTGATCTGTAGTTCACAGCAACACATAATGATGGATATGAATGTCATCGTGGGTCCCTGATCTGTAGTTCACAGCAACACATAATGATGGATATGAATGTCATCGTGGGTCCCTGATCTGTAGTTCACAGCAACACATAATGATGGATATGAATGTCATCATGGGTCCCTGATCTGTAGTTCACAGCAACACATAATGATGGATATGAATGTCATCATGGGTCCCTGATCTGTAGTTCACAGCAACACATAATGATGGATATGAATGTCATCATGGGTCCCTGATCTGTAGTTCACAGCAACACATAATGATGGATATGAGTGTCATCGTGGGTCCCTGATCTGTAGTTCACAGCAACACATAATGATGGATATGAATGTCATCATGGGTCCCTGATCTGTAGTTCACAGCAACACATAATGATGGATATGAATGTCATCGTGGGTCCCTGATCTGTAGTTCACAGCAACACATAATGATGGATATGAATGTCCTCATGGGTCCCTGATCTGTAGTTCACAGCAACACATAATGATGGATATGAATGTCATCGTGGGTCCCTGATCTGTAGTTCACAGCAACACATAATGATGGATATGAATGTCATCATGGGTCCCTGATCTGTAGTTCACAGCAACACATAATGATGGATATGAATGTCATCGTGGGTCCCTGATCTGTAGTTCACAGCAACACATAATGATGGATATGAATGTCATCATGGGTCCCTGATCTGTAGTTCACAGCAACACATAATGATGGATATGAGTGTCATCGTGGGTCCCTGATCTGTAGTTCACAGCAACACATAATGATGGATATGAATGTCATCGTGGGTCCCTGATCTGTAGTTCACAGCAACACATAATGATGGATATGAATGTCATCATGGGTCCCTGATCTGTAGTTCACAGCAACACATAATGATGGATATGAATGTCATCATGGGTCCCTGATCTGTAGTTCACAGCAACACATAATGATGGATATGAATGTCATCATGGGTCCCTGATCTGTAGTTCACAGCAACACATAATGATGGATATGAATGTCATCGTGGGTCCCTGATCTGTAGTTCACAGCAACACATAATGATGGATATGAATGTCATCATGGGTCCCTGATCTGTAGTTCACAGCAACACATAATGATGGATATGAATGTCATCGTGGGTCCCTGATCTGTAGTTCACAGCAACACATAATGATGGATATGAATGTCATCGTGGGTCCCTGATCTGTAGTTCACAGCAACACATAATGATGGATATGAATGTCATCGTGGGTCCCTGATCTGTAGTTCACAGCAACACATAATGATGGATATGAATGTCATCATGGGTCCCTGATCTGTAGTTCACAGCAACACATAATGATGGATATGAATGTCATCGTGGGTCCCTGATCTGTAGTTCACAGCAACACATAATGATGGATATGAATGTCATCGTGGGTCCCTGATCTGTAGTTCACAGCAACACATAATGATGGATATGAATGTCATCGTGGGTCCCTGATCTGTAGTTCACAGCAACACATAATGATGGATATGAATGTCATCATGGGTCCCTGATCTGTAGTTCACAGCAACACATAATGATGGATATGAATGTCCTCATGGGTCCCTGATCTGTAGTTCACAGCAACACATAATGATGGATATGAATGTCATCATGGGTCCCTGATCTGTAGTTCACAGCAACACATAATGATGGATATGAATGTCATCGTGGGTCCCTGATCTGTAGTTCACAGCAACACATAATGATGGATATGAATGTCCTCATGGGTCCCTGATCTGTAGTTCACAGCAACACATAATGATGGATATGAATGTCATCATGGGTCCCTGATCTGTAGTTCACAGCAACACATAATGATGGATATGAATGTCATCGTGGGTCCCTGATCTGTAGTTCACAGCAACACATAATGATGGATATGAATGTCCTCATGGGTCCCTGATCTGTAGTTCACAGCAACACATAATGATGGATATGAATGTCATCGTGGGTCCCTGATCTGTAGTTCACAGCAACACATAATGATGGATATGAATGTCATCGTGGGTCCCTGATCTGTAGTTCACAGCAACACATAATGATGGATATGAATGTCATCGTGGGTCCCTGATCTGTAGTTCACAGCAACACATAATGATGGATATGAGTGTCATCGTGGGTCCCTGATCTGTAGTTCACAGCAACACATAATGATGGATATGAATGTCATCGTGGGTCCCTGATCTGTAGTTCACAGCAACACATAATGATGGATATGAATGTCATTCTCCTCGTGGTGATGCTTCCTAAATAGGTACAAAGGTAGAAAAATACAATATCCTCCTTTTGCATATTTCGGTGTTATTCTACACACGGGCTTGTTTTAATGAGCTCCGCCCCTAAACATGACCACATTTGTTAGGTCCGGACCAGACCAAATCTGATCCAATCATAGATGTCTAAGTTATACAAGTTTGGACATCAAAGTTCAGCACAGCAGAGTTCAGCACAGCATAGTTCAGCACAGCACAGCATAGTTCAGCACAGCACAGCATAGTTCAGCACAGCACAGCATAGTTCAGCACAGCACAGCAGAGTTCAGCACAGCACAGCACAGCAGAGTTCAGCACAGCACAGCACAGCAGAGTTCAGCACAGCACAGCACAGCAGAGTTCAGCACAGCACAGCACAGCAGAGTTCAGCACAGCACAGCAGAGTTCAGCACAGCAGAGTTCAGTCACTGTTGCCAACTATGTTTCAAGGAAAGCAGCTGGTAGCTCCATTTGTCTCTAGATGACAGCATGACGTAATAGTGGTGTCACAGCGTTCATTTGCGCTTGAAAACCCCAAACATCATTTCTGATTTTGCATTCCCTCAGTCCAAAGCCAAACCTAATAGAATGTTGGAGGGAAAAGGAACAGATTTTAAATAATTAAACGCTACAGAAAACAACAGGAAGGTAGATAACGTTCTTTAGAAAAGGCTGTTTTACTTTTTAAAAAAGGTTTGTCTTTTGGAGAGCTGTGGAGTCATTTAACCACAAGGAACCCATTGTTCTATAAATGAATTTCACTGCAGCAGCAGAGACTAGAGCCACAGACTATCCGTTATGTTGGCCAGATACTCCATTGGCCGCTCTAACGATGAAAATAAAAAGCTTGTAAGGCAGTCAGGAGTAGGCAAGATCAGGTGGGAGTAGGCAAGATCAGGTGGGAGTAGGCAAGATCAGGTGGGAGTAGGCAAGATCAGGTGGGAGTAGGCAAGATCAGGTGGGAGTAGGCAAGATCAGGTGGGAGTAGGCAAGATCAGGTGGGAGGAGGCAAGATCAGGTGGGAGGAGGCAAGATCAGGTGGGAGGAGGCAAGATCAGGTGGGAGGAGGCACCTGGTGGGAGGGGGGGGGGGGGTGTTTTCATGGCACACGTGTTGAGCCCCTTGATAAAAGTGGAGCAACCTGGCCTCCCGAGTAGTGCAGCGGTCTAAGGCACTGCATCTCAGCGCTTGAGGCGTCACTACAGACCCACGGTCGATCTCAGGCTGTGTCACAACCGGTGGTGACCGGAGGTCCGATAGGGCGGTACCACAATTGGCCCAGCGTCGTCTGGGTTTGGAGAGGGTTTTGCCGTAGGGGGGGGTTTCCTTGGCTCATCGCGCTCTAGCGACTCCTTGTGGCGGGTCGTGCGCCTGCAGGTTGAACCCCGGTTGTCAGTTGAACAGTGTTTCCTCCGACACATTGGTGCGGCTGGCTTCCGGGTTAAGCTGGCGGGTGTTAAGAAGCGCGGTTAGGAGGGACATGTTTAGGAGGACGCATCACTCGACCTTCGCCTCTCCCGAGCCCGTTGGGGAGTAGCAGCGATGAGACCGTATAAGCCGCTGCAGTAGGGTCAATTCAAGAAGTGATTCGAATTTAAACTTCAGAAATGGACTTTTCAGTTTATTGAAAAGTCATTGAAAAAAATGGCGCTTTTTTTCAAATATTTATTTTTTGAATTTCTGTTAACCTTCCTGAAATGACTCTAGGATGAAGATAACTTGTCCTAAGATGGGTGTTTTTCCATGAGGAAGCTTTCAAAAATAAACCGAATCATGAGACTGTGCCGTTCCTAACTAGCATCTCTTGTCACCTGGAATTTACCCAAGTCCTGCTCTGCATAGCTTAATATGGGAGGAATAACACAATGAATGTGTTTGTGATAACATGTCACCAACATCCTAGTGTAATGGAAAGAACAGCTCTAATCTATAGATGGCCTGGTAGCTTCATCTCAGGGGGAGATGTTTCTACTCAGCCAGAGAGATGGTAGACAGCAGGGTTCTATCAGGGGGGAAAGATGTTTCTACTCAGCCAGAGAGATGGTAGACAGCAGGGTTCTATCAGGGGGGAAAGATGTTTCTACTCAGCCAGAGAGATGGTAGACAGCAGGGTTCTATCAGGGGAGAAAGATGTTTCTACTCAGCCAGAGAGATGGTAGACAGCAGGGTTCTATCAGGGGGGAAAGATGTTTCTACTCAGCCAGAGAGATGGTAGACAGCAGGGTTCTATCAGGGGGGAAAGATGTTTCTACTCAGCCAGAGAGACGGTAGACAGCAGGGTTCTATCAGGGGAGAAAGATGTTTCTACTCAGCCAGAGAGATGGTAGACAGCAGGGTTCTATCAGGGGGGAAAGATGTTTCTACTCAGCCAGAGAGATGGTAGACAGCAGGGTTCTATCGGGGGGAAAGATGTTTCTACTCAGCCAGAGATGGTAGACAGCAGGGTTCTATCGGGGGGAAAGATGTTTCTACTCAGCCAGAGAGATGGTAGACAGCAGGGTTCTATCAGGGGGGAAAGATGTTTCTACTCAGCCAGAGATGGTAGACAGCAGGGTTCTATCGGGGGGAAAGATGTTTCTACTCAGCCAGAGAGATGGTAGACAGCAGGGTTCTATCAGGGGGGAAAGATGTTTCTACTCAGCCAGAGATGGTAGACAGCAGGGTTCTATCGGGGGGAAAGATGTTTCTACTCAGCCAGAGAGATGGTAGACAGCAGGGTTCTATCAGGGGGGAAAGATGTTTCTACTCAGCCAGAGAGATGGTAGACAGCAGGGTTCTATCAGGGTTCTCAGATCAATCTTCTACTGTATCTGACTGGAGAACGTCGGTGTGATTATTGTGAATGTGTCTGTTACTATGATGATCTGCTAGCCTACTAGGTTCCTTTGTTAGTCTGTCTGCGTCTTGACAGATGGGTTTTACTCCAGTCTGAGTTTTATGTTTTCGTATGAACGCTGCGAGATGAACTATTGTGCCGTACAACTGAATTGGTCATCTAATATTTATACTTGTAATATAGTATTAAACACTGCGTACAAAACATTAGGAACATCATCACATGTTCAGTCTGGATTCACCTGGTCAGTCTATGTAATGGAAAGAGCAGGTGTTCCTAATGTTTTGGACACTTAGTTTAGTATTTAGATTTCAATCTCTAATAAACTATTTAGATTTCAATCTCTAATAAACTATTTAGTCTCCAGTCTGTAATACACTAGTTGGTCACCGGTTTGTAATACACTAGTTGGTCACCGGTCTGTAATACACTAGTTGGTCGCCAGTCTCTAATACGGTAGTGGGTCGCCAGTCTGTAATACACTGGTAGTGGGTCTCCAGTCTGTAATACACTGGTAGTGGGTCTCCAGTCTGTAATACACTGGTAGTGGGTCTCCAGTCTGTAATACACTAGTTGGTCACCGGTCTGTAATACACTGGTAGTGGGTCGCCAGTCTGTAATACACTGGTAGTGGGTCTCCAGTCTGTAATACACTGGTAGTGGGTCTCCAGTCTGTAATACACTGGTAGTGGGTCTCCAGTCTGTAATACACTGGTAGTGGGTCGCCAGTCTGTAATACACTGGTAGTGGGTCGCCAGTCTGTAATACACTGGTAGTGGGTCTCCAGTCTGTAATACACTGGTAGTGGGTCGCCAGTCTGTAATACACTGGTAGTGGGTCTCCAGTCTGTAATACACTGGTAGTGGGTCTCCAGTCTGTAATACACTGGTAGTGGGTCTCCAGTCTCTAATACGGTAGTGGGTCGCCAGTCTGTAATACACTAGTTGGTCACCGGTCTGTAATACACTAGTTGGTCACCGGTCTGTAATACGGTAGTGGGTCGCCAGTCTGTAATACACTGGTAGTGGGTCTCCAGTCTCTAATACGGTAGTGGGTCGCCAGTCTGTAATACACTAGTTGGTCACCGGTCTGTAATACACTAGTTGGTCACCGGTCTGTAATACGGTAGTGGGTCGCCGGTCTCTAATACGGTAGTGGGTCTCCAGTCTGTAATATACTGGTAGTGGGTCTCCAGTCTGTAATACGGTAGTGGGTCGCCAGTCTCTAATACGGTAGTGGGTCTCCAGTCTGTAATATACTGGTAGTGGGTCTCCAGTCTGTAATATACTGGTAGTGGGTCTCCAGTCTGTAATACACTGGTAGTGGGTCTCCAGTCTGTAATATACTGGTAGTGGGTCTCCAGTCTGTAATACACTGGTAGTGGGTCTCCAGTCTGTAATACACTGGTAGTGGGTCTCCAGTCTGTAATACACTGGTAGTGGGTCTCCAGTCTGTAATACACTGGTAGTGGGTCTCCAGTCTGTAATACACTGGTAGTGGGTCTCCAGTCTGTAATACACTGGTAGTGGGTCTCCAGTCTGTAATACACTGGTAGTGGGTCTCCAGTCTGTAATACACTGGTAGTGGGTCTCCAGTCTGTAATACACTGGTAGTGGGTCTCCAGTCTGTAATACACTGGTAGTGGGTCTCCAGTCTGTAATACACTGGTAGTGGGTCTCCAGTCTGTAATACACTGGTAGTGGGTCTCCAGTCTGTAATACACTGGTAGTGGGTCTCCAGTCTGTAATACACTGGTAGTGGGTCGCCAGTCTGTAATACACTGGTAGTGGGTCGCCAGTCTGTAATACACTGGTAGTGGGTCGCCAGTCTGTAATACACTGGTAGTGGGTCGCCAGTCTGTAATACACTGGTAGTGGGTCTCCAGTCTGTAATACACTGGTAGTGGGTCTCCAGTCTGTAATACACTGGTAGTGGGTCTCCAGTCTGTAATACACTGGTAGTGGGTCTCCAGTCTGTAATACACTGGTAGTGGGTCTCCAGTCTGTAATACACTGGTAGTGGGTCTCCAGTCTGTAATACACTGGTAGTGGGTCTCCAGTCTGTAATACACTGGTAGTGGGTCGCCAGTCTGTAATACACTGGTAGTGGGTCTCCAGTCTGTAATACACTGGTAGTGGGTCTCCAGTCTGTAATACACTGGTAGTGGGTCTCCAGTCTGTAATACACTGGTAGTGGGTCTCCAGTCTGTAATACACTGGTAGTGGGTCTCCAGTTTTTTCAATTATGTCATCTGTATGTAATCTTCATCGCAAAACTCTCTGGCACTCCCAACAGAGGCCTGGTTTTATTGGTTAGCGTCAACTCTCTCTCTGTCTCTCTCTCTGTCTCTCTCTCTGTCTCTCTCTCTGTCTCTCTCTCTCTGTCTCTCTCTGGTCTGTTTGTTGACGTGTGTTTTGTGTGTTGCAGGCTGCCTTATTGGAGAATGGAAACAGAGTGTTCTGGAATTGTGACAAACATGTTAACTTTTATAATCAGAATAGATTTGTCTTGGCTCTGGGGGAGAGGAGGGTAGAGAGGGGAGGATATATGTTTTCTTGGTTCTGGAGGAGGGGAGGGAGGGTAGAGATGTTTTCTTGGTTCTGGAGGAGGGGAGGGAGGGTAGAGATGTTTTCTTGGTTCTGGAGGAGGGGAGGGAGGGTAGAGATGTTTTCTTGGTTCTGGAGGAGGGGAGGGAGGGTAGAGATGTTTTCTTGGTTCTGGAGGAGGGCAGGGAGGGCAGAGATGTTTTCTTGGTTCTGGAGGAGGGGAGGGAGGGTAGAGATGTTTTCTTGGTTCTGGAGGAGGGGAAGGAGGGGAGAGGTGTGTTGTCTTGGCTCTGGGGGAGGAGAGGATAGATTTTCTTGGTTCTGGAGGAGGGGAGGGTAGAGATGTTGTCTTGGTTCTGGAGGAGAGGAGAGAGGGGAGGAGAGATGTGTTGTCTTGGCTCTGGGGCAGGGAGAGGATAGATGTTGTCTTGGTTCTGAAGGAGAGGAGAGTAGATGTTTTCTTGGTTCTGAAGGAGAGTAGAGAGGGAAGGAGAGATGTTTTCTTGGTTCTGGAGGAGGGCAGGGAGGGTAGAGATGTTTTCTTGGTTCTGGAGGAGGGCAGGGAGGGGAGAGGTGTGTTGTCTTGGCTCTGGAGGAGGGGAGAGATGTGTGTTGTCTTGGCTCTGGGGGAGGGAGAGGAGAGATGTTGTCTTGGCTCTGGGGGAGGGAGAGGAGAGATGTTGTCTTGGCTCTGGTGTAGGAGAGATGTTTTCTTGGTTCCTGAGGAGGGGAGGAGAGATGTTTTCTTGTGGCTCCTTCTGAGAATAATTATGTAAACATGATGTCATGGTGTTCAGAGCTGGTGGGGGATGCAGTTAAAGAGAGAACTAACTTGTTCTTTCTATGTCGCTCTCTCAATCTATCTCATCTCTCTCTGCCTTTTTGTCTTGCTTTCTCTCTCTCTCTCTCTCTCTCTCTCTCTCTCTCTCTCTCTCTCTCTGCCTCTCTCTCTCTCTCTCTGCCTCTCTCTCTCTCTCTCTGCCTCTCTCTCTCTGCCTCTCTCTCTCTGCCTCTCTCTCTCTCTCTGCCTCTCTCTCTCTCTCTGCCTCTCTCTCTCTCTCTGCCTCTCTCTCTCTCTCTCTCTCTCTCTCTCTCTCTCTGTGTGTGTCTGCCTCTCTCTTTGTCTCTGCCTCTCTCTCTCTCTGTGCCTCTCTCTCTCTCTGTGCCTCTCTCTCTGCCTCTCTCTCTCTGTGTGTGTGTGTCTGCCTCTCTGTCTGCCTCTCCACTGTTCTGCTCTGATGAGAGGAGTGGGGAAATACCCTGAGAGACAGATAAAGAAATGTTTATTTAATGAGTGATGTAAGAGAGCTGAAAGAACGTGTGTGTGTGTTGGTCACCGTGCGCATGCGTGCGCCCATGCATTTGTGTATGTGAGGGACGTGTGTGTGAAACCTTTTTATTCCCCCTCGATCAATCCCATGTGAATCTATTCACTTTTTACTTTGTCAGTCCTGTTAGAGGCTCTCATGTCCCGTAACAAAACCACTTTCTTCAAATGACAACTCATTCCAAGTGGTGATGTCATCCCTGGCTGTCGGAGTGCAGCGCGGAAGGAAGCGGCATACGTCAGTGTGTGAGGTAGTGGTGGTCGTGAGTAGCCAGAGTTCTAACCACACCCCTTACTAATGATTCCATTACGTTCTCCAGCTCTCCTTCCAGGAAGTGAAGCCCACGCTGATACAGATTAGCGTCACATCTGGGCGATTCCACGCCAGCTGGAGATGGAAATATTTTCGGTATCTCAGATTGTTCTGGCAGTTCTCTCACAAACTTAATTGGGAGTAAAGGATGTTTGAAATGCCTTTTACACTTGTATCACAAACCATTTAAATCCTGATGAAAGTGGCCATTTTAGACCCTTCTAGACCTACATATGCTTCCTGTCAGACCCTATAATCTGTTAACTATATATATGTATAATACAGATTACACCAGTGTCATTATACCTCATGATCTGTTAACTATATACAGTGGGGCAAAAAAGTATTTAGTCAGCCACCAATTGTGCAAGTTCTCCCACTTAAAAAGATGAGAGAGACCTGTAAAAAAAATCCAGAAAATCACATTGTAGGATTTTTAATGAATTTATTTGCAAATTATGGTGGAAAATAAGTATTTGGTCAATATAGTATAGTATGGACTGTACTATATATATATGGACTGTACTATATATCTGTACTACATTGCTCAAAAAAAATAAAGGGAACACTAAAATAACACATCCTAGATCTGAATGAATGAAATATTCTTATTAAATATTTTTTCTTTACATAGTTGAATGTGCTGACAACAAAATCACACAAAAATGATCCATGGAAATCAAATTTATCAACCCATAGAGGTCTGGATTTGGAGTCGCACTCAAAATTAAAGTGGAACACCACACTACAGGCTGATCCAACTTTGATGTAATGTCCTTAAAACAAGTCAAAATGAGGCTCAGTAGTGTGTGTGGCCTCCACGTGCCTGTATGACCTCCCTACAACGCCTGGGCATGCTCCTGATAAGGTGGCGGATGATCTCCTGAGGGATCTCCTCCCAGACCTGGACTAAAGCATCCGCCAACTCCTGGACAGTCTGTGGTGCAACATGGCGTTGGTGGATGGAGCGAGACATGATGTACCAGATGTGCTCAATTGGATTCAGGTCTGGGGAACGGGCGGGCCAGTCCATAGCATCAATTCCTTCCTCTTGCAGGAACTGCTGACACACTCCAGCCACATGAGATCTAGCATTGTCTTGCATTAGGAGGAACCCAGGGCCAACCGCACCAGCATATGGTCTCACAAGGGGTCTGAGGATCTCATCTCGGTACATAATGGCAGTCAGGCTACATCTGGCGAGCACATGGAGGGCTGTGCGGCCCCCCCAAAGAAATACCACCCCACACCATGACTGACCCACCGCCAAACCGGTCATGCTGGAGGATGTTGCAGGCAGCAGAACGTTCTCCACGGCGTCTCCAGACTCTGTCACGTCTGTCACATGTGCTCAGTGTGAACCTGCTTTCATCTGTGAAGAGCACAGGGCGCCAGTGGCGAATTTGCCAATCTTGGTGTTCTCTGGCAAATGCCAAATGTCCTGCACGGTGTTGGGCTGTAAGCACAACCCCCACCTGTGGACGTCGGGCCCTCATTCCACCCTCATGGAGTCTGTTTCTGACCGTTTGAGCAGACACATTCACATTTGTGGCCTGCTGGAGGTCATTTTGCAGGGCTCTGGCAGTGCTCCTCCTGCTCCTTGCACAAAGGCGGAGGTAGCGGTCCTGCTGCTGGGTTGTTGCCCTCCTACGGCCTCCTCCACGTCTCCTGATGTACTGGCCTGTCTCCTGGTAGTGCCTCCATGCTCTGGACACTACATGTTGTAGACTCCGTCTCATGCTTCCTCTAGAATGAAAGCACCGCCAGCATTCAAAAGTGACCAAAACATCAGCCAGGAAGCATAGGAACTGAGAAGTGGTCTGTGGTCTCCACCTGCAGAACCACTCCTTTATTGGGGGTGTCTTGCTAATTGCCTATAATTTCCACCTGTTGTCTATTCCATTTGCACAACAGCATGTGAAATGTATTGTCAATCAGTGTTGCTTCCTAAGTGGACAGTTTGATTTCACAGAAGTGTGATTGACTTGGAGCTACATTGTGTTGTTTAAGTGTTCCCTTTAGGGGGGGGGGGGGGCATGTCTGGTAAGGAGGAGGAGGGGGGTCATGTCTGGTAAGGAGGAAGGGGGGTTCAATGTCTGGTAAGGGGGGGGGAAATTTCTGGTGAGGAGGGGGGGGGTCGATGTCTGGTAAGGAGCAGGAGGGGGGGCATGTCTGGTAAGGAGGAGGAGGGGGGAGGGCATGTCTGGTAAGGAGGGGGGGGGGCATGTCTGGTAAGGAGGGGGGGGCATGTCTGGTAATGAGGAGGATGGGGGTCATGTCTGGTAAGGAGGGGGGGGCATGTCTGGTAAGGGGGGGGGGGGGCATGTCTGGTAAGGAGGTGGGGGGAGGCATGTCTGGTAAGGAGGGAGGGGGCATGTCTGGTAATGAGGAGGAGGGGGGGGTCATGTCTGGTCCAGAGGAGGGGGAGTCATGTCTGGTAATGAGGAGGAGGGGGGTCATCTCTGGTAAGGAGGAGGGGCATGTCTGGTAAGGAGGAGGGGGGGGGGGGGGGTCATGTCTGGTCCAGAGGAGGGGGAGTCATGTCTGGTAATGAGCAGGAGGGGGGGCATGTCTGGTAAGGAGGAGGAGGGGGGAGGGCATGTCTGGTAAGGTGTTTGGCATGTCTGGTAAGGAGGGAGGGAGGGGGGGGGTCATGTCTGGTAAGGAGGGGGGGGGGGCATGTCTGGTAAGGAGGGGGGGCATGTCTGGTAATGAGGAGGATGGGGGTCATGTCTGGTAAGGAGGGGGGTGGGCATGTCTGGTAAGGGGGGGGGGGGGGGGCATGTCTGGTAAGGAGGAGAGGCATGTCTGGTAAGGAGGAGGGGGGAGGCATGTCTGGTAATGAGGAGGAGGGGGGGGTCATGTCTGGTCCAGAGGAGGGGGAGTCATGTCTGGTAATGAGGAGGAGGGGGGTCATCTCTGGTAAGGAGGAGGGGCATGTCTGGTAAGGAGGAGGGGGGGGGGGGGGTCATGTCTGGTCCAGAGGAGGGGGAGTCATGTCTGGTAATGAGGAGGAGCATGTCTGGTAATGAGGAGGAGGGGGGTCATCTCTGGTAAGGAGGAGGGGCATGTCTGGTAAGGAGGAGGGGCATGTCTGGTAAGGAGGAGGGGCATGTCTGGTAAGGAGGAGGGGCATGTCTGGTAAGGAGGAGGGGCATGTCTGGTAAAGGAGGAGGGGCATGTCTGGTAAAGGAGGAGGGGCATGTCTGGTAAGGAGGAGGGGGGAGGCATGTCTGGTAAGGAGGAGGGGGGGCATGTCTGGTAAGGAGGAGGGGCATGTCTGGTAATGAGGAGGAGGGGGGTCATGTCTGGTAAGGAGGAGGGGGGGGGTCATGTCTGGTAAGGAGGAGGGGCATGTCTGGTAAGGAGGAGGAGCATGTCTGGTAAGGAGGAGGAGCATGTCTGGTAAGGAGGAGGAGCATGTCTGGTAAGGAGGAGGGGCATGTCTGGTAAGGAGGAGGGGCATGTCTGGTAAGGAGGAGGGGCATGTCTGGTAAGGAGGAGGGGCATGTCTGGTAAGGAGGAGGGGCATGTCTGGTAAGGAGGAGGGGCATGTCTGGTAAAGGAGGAGGGGCATGTCTGGTAAAGGAGGAGGGGCATGTCTGGTAAGGAGGAGGGGGGAGGCATGTCTGGTAAGGAGGAGGGGGGGCATGTCTGGTAAGGAGGAGGGGCATGTCTGGTAATGAGGAGGAGGGGGGTCATGTCTGGTAAGGAGGAGGGGGGGGGTCATGTCTGGTAAGGAGGAGGGGCATGTCTGGTAAGGAGGAGGAGCATGTCTGGTAAGGAGGAGGAGCATGTCTGGTAAGGAGGAGGAGCATGTCTGGTAAGGAGGAGGGGCATGTCTGGTAAGGAGGAGGGGCATGTCTGGTAAGGAGGGAGGAGAGGGGGGCATGTCTGGTAAGGAGGGAGGAGAGGGGGGCATGTCTGGTAAGGAGGGAGGAGAGGGGGGCATGTCTGGTAAGGAGGGAGGAGAGGGGGGCATGTCTGGTAAGGAGGGAGGAGAGGGGGGCATGTCTGGTAAGGAGGGAGGAGAGGGGGGCATGTCTGGTAAGGAGGGAGGAGAGGGGGGCATGTCTGGTAAGGAGGGAGGAGAGGGGGGCATGTCTGGTAAGGAGGGAGGAGAGGGGGGCATGTCTGGTAAGGAGGGAGGAGAGGGGGGCATGTCTGGTAAGGAGGAGGGGAGGGGGGGGGGGTCATGTCTGGTAAGGAGGAGGGGAGGGGGGGGGGGGGTCATGTCTGGTAAGGAGGAGGGGAGGGGGGGGGGGGGGGTCATGTCTGGTAAGGAGGAGGGGAGGGGGGGGGGGGTCATGTCTGGTAAGGAGGAGGGGAGGGGGGGGGGGTCATGTCTGGTAAGGAGGAGGGGAGGGGGGGGGGGGTCATGTCTGGTAAGGAGGAGGGGGGGGGGGGGGGGGTCATGTCTGGTCCAGAGGAGGAGGGGGGGGGGGGGGGGGGGGTCATGTCTAGTAAGGAGGAGGGGGGGGGGTCATGTCAACGCCCCCACATCACCTCGACGATTTCGGGATGAAATCGCCACACCCCTGGCAGAGGGTTCCCTCGCGACAGTAAATCCGCATCTCGGTTCAGTCTGCCTGGCAGGTGTACCTCTGTGAGACCTCTGATCGCTGCTCCGTAGCAAGTGAAGTTGACAGGAGTGTATTCCTCCTTGGTGGTCGATGTCTGCCACCGTAGACGTATTGTCCAGCTCGACCACGACGTGTTATCCCTGTAGGGATGGAAGTGCCTGACGACTAGTAACACAGTGTAGGGCTGAAGAACATCGATAGAGGACATGAGATGAGCATCCTATTGATAAAGACCCTTGTATTGTAATGTGGTCCATGTACTTTACACCTGTGGGTTTGTCCTTTCTCTCAGGGTGAAGACTTTACCCGACCGGAGGAGTTGAGCTCGGAGCCGACCGGAGGAGTTGAGCTCGGAGCCGACCGGAGGAGTTGAGCACGAAATTCAACAAGATCACTTCCTGATGATGACAGTAAACATGGGTGAGTAGCATGACAACAACATGTCCTACAGCACACACACACTCAGCCTGTTTCCCATGTTATCCCATGCAGCAGCACACGCACTCAACACAAACACGTCCGTGCTTCATGGTTGGGATGGTGTTCTTCAGCTTGCAAGCCTCCCCCTTTTTCCTCTAAACATAATGATGGTCATTATGGCCAAACGGTTTCATCAGACCAGAGGACATTTCTCCAAAAAGTACAGTCTTTGTCCCCATGTGCAGTTGCAAACCGTAGTCTGGCTTTTTTTATGGCGGTTTTGGAGCAGTGGCTTCTTCCTTGCTGAGCGGCCTTTCAGGTTATGTCGATATAGGACTCGTTTTACTGTGGAAATAGATACTTTTGTACCTGAGTTTGAAGGTAGGCCTTGAAATACATCCACAGGTGCACCTCCAATTGACTCAAATGATGTCAATTAGCCTATCAGAAGCTTCTAAAGCCATGACATCATTTTCTGGAATTTTCCAAGCTGTTTAAAGGCACAGTCAACTTAGTGTATGTAAACTTCTGACCCACTGGAATTGTGATACAGTGAATTATAAGTGAAATAGTCTGTCTGTAAACAATTGTTGTAAAAATTACTTGTGTCATGCACAAAGTAGATGTCCTAACCGACTTGCCAAAACCATAGTACGTTAACAAGACAAAGTGTATGTAAACTTCTGACTTCAACTGTATGTATGTATGTAGGACATCTCTATAACATGTCTGTCTGTCTATTTGTTCCCTAAGTGACTCTGTAGTAGAGCGTTGTTTGTAACGTTTCTGTCTCTCTGTGTTCCTCTAGATGACGAGGAGGCGCTGAACTCCATCATGAAGGACCTGGCAGCTCTGGGTCGCTGCTACGCGCAGCAACACGACAGCAGTAGCCACAAACCCAAGCCCAGGACCTTGCTGTACAAACAGGTACATATCTTACGCCCCTACCTTAGGCCCTACCCTATACCCTACCTTAGGCCCTACCCTAGACCCTGCCTTAGGCCCTACCCTAGACCCTGCCTTAGGCCCTACCCTAGACCCTGCCTTAGGCCCTACCCTAGACCCTGCCTTAGGCCCTACCCTAGACCCTGCCTTAGGCCCTACCCTAGACCCTGCCTTAGGCCCTACCCTAGACCCTGCCCCTACCTTAGGCCCCACCCTAGACCCTGCCCCTACCTTAGGCCCTACCCTAGACCCTGCCTTAGGCCCTACCCTAGACCCTGCATTAGGCCCTACCCTAGACCCTGCCCCTACCTTAGGCCCTACCCTAGACTCTGCCTTAGGCCCTACCCTAGACTCTGCCTTAGGCCCTACCCTAGACCCTGCCTTAGGCCCTACCCTAGACCCTGCCTTAGGCCCTACCCTAGACCCTGCCTTAGGCCCTACCCTAGACCCTGCCTTAGGCCCTACCCTAGACCCTGCCTTAGGCCCTACCCTAGACCCTGCCTTAGGCCCTACCCTAGACCCTGCCTTAGGCCCTACCCTAGACCCTGCCTTAGGCCCTACCCTAGACCCTGCCTTAGGCCCTACCCTAGACCCTGCCTTAGGCCCTACCCTAGACCCTGCCTTAGGCCCTACCCTAGACCCTGCCTTAGGCCCTACCCTAGACCCTGCCTTAGGCCCTACCCTAGACCCTGCCTTAGGCCCTACCCTAGACCCTGCCTTAGGCCCTACCCTAGACCCTGCCTTAGGCCCTACCCTAGACCCTGCCTTAGGCCCTACCCTAGACCCTGCCTTAAGGCCCTACCCTAGACTCTGCCTTATGCCCTACCCTAGACCCTGCCTTAGGCCCTACCCTAGACCCTGCCTTAGGCCCTACCCTAGACCCTGCCCCTACCTTAGGCCCCACCCTAGACCCTGCCCCTACCTTAGGCCCTACCCTAGACCCTGCCTTAGGCCCTACCCTAGACCCTGCATTAGGCCCTACCCTAGACCCTGCCCCTACCTTAGGCCCTACCCTAGACTCTGCCTTAGGCCCTACCCTAGACCCTGCCTTAGGCCCTACCCTAGACCCTGCCTTAGGCCCTACCCTAGACCCTGCCTTAGGCCCTACCCTAGACCCTGCCTTAGGCCCTACCCTAGACCCTGCCTTAGGCCCTAACCTAGACCCTGCCTTAGGCCCTACCCTAGACCCTGCCTTAGGCCCTACCCTAGACCCTGCCTTAGGCCCTACCCTAGACCCTGCCTTAGGCCCTACCCTAGACCCTGCCTTAGGCCCTACCCTAGACCCTGCCTTAGGCCCTACCCTAGAACCTGCCTTAGGCCCTACCCTAGACCCTGCCTTAGGCCCTACCCTAGACCCTGCCTTAGGCCCTACCCTAGACCCTGCCTTAGGCCCTACCCTAGACCCTGCCTTAGGCCCTACCCTAGACCCTGCCTTAGGCCCTACCCTAGACCCTGCCTTAGGCCCTACCCTAGACCCTGCCTTAGGCCCTACCCTAGACCCTGCCTTAGGCCCTACCCTAGACCCTGCCTTAGGCCCTACCCTAGACCCTGCCTTAAGGCCCTACCCTAGACTCTGCCTTATGCCCTACCCTAGACCCTGCCTTAGGCCCTACCCTAGACCCTGCCTTAGGCCCTACCCTAGACCCTGCCCCTACCTTAGGCCCCACCCTAGACCCTGCCCCTACCTTAGGCCCTACCCTAGACCCTGCCTTAGGCCCTACCCTAGACCCTGCATTAGGCCCTACCCTAGACCCTGCCCCTACCTTAGGCCCTACCCTAGACTCTGCCTTAGGCCCTACCCTAGACCCTGCCTTAGGCCCTACCCTAGACCCTGCCTTAGGCCCTACCCTAGACCCTGCCTTAGGCCCTACCCTAGACCCTATCTTAGGCCCTACCCTAGCCCCTATCTTAGGCCCTACCCTAGCCCCTATCTTAGGCCCTACCCTAGACCCTGCCTTAGGCCCTACCCTAGACCCTGCCCCTACCTTAGGCCCTACCCTAGACCCTGCCTTAGGCCCTACCCTAGACTCTGCCTTAGGCCCTACCCTAGACCCTGCCTTAGGCCCTAACCTAGACCCTGCCTTAGGCCCTACCCTAGACCCTGCCTTAGGCCCTACCCTAGACCCTGTCTTAGGCCCTACCCTAGACCCTGTCTTAGGCCCTACCCTAGACCCTGTCTTAGGCCCTACCCTAGACCCTGCCTTAGGCCCTACCCTAGACCCTGCCTTAGGCCCTACCCTAGACCCTGCCTTAGGCCCTACCCTTCCCCTGCCCCTACCTTAGGCCCTACCCTATACCCTGCCTTAGGCCCTACCCTAGACCCTGCCTTAGTCCCTACCCTAGACCCTGCCCCTCCCTTAGGCCCTACCCTAGACCCTGCCCCTCCCTTAGGCCCTATCCTAGATCCTGTCCCTACCCTAGACCCTCCCTTAGGCCCCACCCTGGACCCTGCCCCTCCCTTAGGCCCTACCCTAGACCCTGCCCCTACCTTAGGCCCTACCCTAAACCCTGCCTTAGGCCCCTACCCTAGACCCTGCCCCTACCTTAGGCCCTACCCTAGACCCTGCCCCTACCTTAGGTCCTACCCTAGACCCTGCCTTAGGCCCTACCCTAGACCCTGCCTTAGGCCCTACCCTTCCCCTGCCCCTACCTTAGGCCCCACACTATCCCTTACCTTAGGCCCTACCCTAGACCCTGCCTTAGGCCCTACCCTAGACCCTGTCCCTGCCTTAGGCCCTACCCTAGACCCTGCCTTAGGCACTAGCCTAGACCCTGCCTTAGGCCCTAGCCTAGACCCTGCCTTAGGCCCTAGCCTAGACCCTGCCTTAGGCCCTAGCCTAGACCCTGCCCCTACCTTAAGCCCTACCCTAGACCCTGGCTTAGGCCCTACCCTAGACCCTGCCACTACCTTAGGCCCTACCCTAGACCCTGCCTTAGGCCCTACCCTAGACCCTGCCCCTACCTTAAGCCCTACCCTAGACCCTGCCTTAGTCCCTACCCAAAACCCTGCCTTAGGCCCTACCCTAGACTCTGCCTTAGGCCCTACCCTAGACCCTGCCTTAGGCCCTAGCCTAGACCCTGCCTTAGGCCCTAGCCTAGACCCTGCCCCTACCTTAGGCCCTACCCTAGACCCTGCCTTAGTCCCTACCCTAGACCCTGCCTTAGTCCCTACCCTAGACCCTGCCTTAAGGCCCTACCCTAGACCCTGCCTTAGGCCCTACCCTAGCCCCTATCTTAGGCCCTAACCTAGACCCTGCCCCTGCCTTAGGCCCTACCCTAGACCCTGCCTTAGGCCCTACCCTAGACCCTGCCTTAGGCCCTACCCTAGACCCTGCCCCTACCTTAGGCCCCACCCTAGACCCTGCCTTAGGCCCTACCCTAGACCCTGCCTTAGGCCCTACCCTAAACCCTGCCTTAGGCCCCTACCCTAGACCCTGCCCCTACCTTAGGCCCTACCCTAGACCCTGCCCCTACCTTAGGTCCTACCCTAGACCCTGCCTTAGGCCCTACCCTAGACCCTGCCTTAGGCCCTACCCTTCCCCTGCCCCTACCTTAGGCCCCACACTATCCCTTACCTTAGGCCCTACCCTAGACCCTGCCTTAGGCCCTACCCTAGACCCTGTCCCTGCCTTAGGCCCTACCCTAGACCCTGCCTTAGGCACTAGCCTAGACCCTGCCTTAGGCCCTAGCCTAGACCCTGCCTTAGGCCCTAGCCTAGACCCTGCCTTAGGCCCTAGCCTAGACCCTGCCCCTACCTTAAGCCCTACCCTAGACCCTGGCTTAGGCCCTACCCTAGACCCTGCCACTACCTTAGGCCCTACCCTAGACCCTGCCTTAGGCCCTACCCTAGACCCTGCCCCTACCTTAAGCCCTACCCTAGACCCTGCCTTAGTCCCTACCCTAAACCCTGCCTTAGGCCCTACCCTAGACTCTGCCTTAGGCCCTACCCTAGACCCTGCCTTAGGCCCTAGCCTAGACCCTGCCTTAGGCCCTAGCCTAGACCCTGCCCCTACCTTAGGCCCTACCCTAGACCCTGCCTTAGTCCCTACCCTAGACCCTGCCTTAGTCCCTACCCTAGACCCTGCCTTAAGGCCCTACCCTAGACCCTGCCTTAGGCCCTACCCTAGCCCCTATCTTAGGCCCTAACCTAGACCCTGCCCCTGCCTTAGGCCCTACCCTAGACCCTGCCTTAGGCCCTACCCTAGACCCTGCCTTAGGCCCTACCCTAGACCCTGTCCCTGCCTTAGGCCCTACCCTAGACCCTGCCTTAGGCACTAGCCTAGACCCTGCCTTAGGCCCTAGCCTAGACCCTGCCTTAGGCCCTAGCCTAGACCCTGCCTTAGGCCCTAGCCTAGACCCTGCCCCTACCTTAAGCCCTACCCTAGACCCTGGCTTAGGCCCTACCCTAGACCCTGCCACTACCTTAGGCCCTACCCTAGACCCTGCCTTAGGCCCTACCCTAGACCCTGCCCCTACCTTAAGCCCTACCCTAGACCCTGCCTTAGTCCCTACCCTAAACCCTGCCTTAGGCCCTACCCTAGACTCTGCCTTAGGCCCTACCCTAGACCCTGCCTTAGGCCCTAGCCTAGACCCTGCCTTAGGCCCTAGCCTAGACCCTGCCCCTACCTTAGGCCCTACCCTAGACCCTGCCTTAGTCCCTACCCTAGACCCTGCCTTAGTCCCTACCCTAGACCCTGCCTTAAGGCCCTACCCTAGACCCTGCCTTAGGCCCTACCCTAGCCCCTATCTTAGGCCCTAACCTAGACCCTGCCCCTGCCTTAGGCCCTACCCTAGACCCTGCCTTAGGCCCTACCCTAGACCCTGCCTTAGGCCCTACCCTAGACCCTGTCCCTGCCTTAGGCCCTACCCTAGACCCTGCCTTAGGCACTAGCCTAGACCCTGCCTTAGGCCCTAGCCTAGACCCTGCCTTAGGCCCTAGCCTAGACCCTGCCTTAGGCCCTAGCCTAGACCCTGCCCCTACCTTAAGCCCTACCCTAGACCCTGGCTTAGGCCCTACCCTAGACCCTGCCACTACCTTAGGCCCTACCCTAGACCCTGCCTTAGGCCCTACCCTAGACCCTGCCCCTACCTTAAGCCCTACCCTAGACCCTGCCTTAGTCCCTACCCTAAACCCTGCCTTAGGCCCTACCCTAGACTCTGCCTTAGGCCCTACCCTAGACCCTGCCTTAGGCCCTAGCCTAGACCCTGCCTTAGGCCCTAGCCTAGACCCTGCCCCTACCTTAGGCCCTACCCTAGACCCTGCCTTAGTCCCTACCCTAGACCCTGCCTTAGTCCCTACCCTAGACCCTGCCTTAAGGCCCTACCCTAGACCCTGCCTTAGGCCCTACCCTAGCCCCTATCTTAGGCCCTAACCTAGACCCTGCCCCTGCCTTAGGCCCTACCCTAGACCCTGCCTTAGGCCCTACCCTAGACCCTGCCTTAGGCCCTACCCTAGACCCTGCCCCTACCTTAGGCCCCACCCTAGACCCTGCCTTAGGCCCTACCCTAGACCCTGCCTTAGGCCCTACCCTAAACCCTGCCTTAGGCCCCTACCCTAGACCCTGCCCCTACCTTAGGCCCTACCCTAGACCCTGCCCCTACCTTAGGTCCTACCCTAGACCCTGCCTTAGGCCCTACCCTAGACCCTGCCTTAGGCCCTACCCTTCCCCTGCCCCTACCTTAGGCCCCACACTATCCCTTACCTTAGGCCCTACCCTAGACCCTGCCTTAGGCCCTACCCTAGACCCTGTCCCTGCCTTAGGCCCTACCCTAGACCCTGCCTTAGGCACTAGCCTAGACCCTGCCTTAGGCCCTAGCCTAGACCCTGCCTTAGGCCCTAGCCTAGACCCTGCCTTAGGCCCTAGCCTAGACCCTGCCCCTACCTTAAGCCCTACCCTAGACCCTGGCTTAGGCCCTACCCTAGACCCTGCCACTACCTTAGGCCCTACCCTAGACCCTGCCTTAGGCCCTACCCTAGACCCTGCCCCTACCTTAAGCCCTACCCTAGACCCTGCCTTAGTCCCTACCCTAGACCCTGCCTTAGGCCCTACCCTAGACTCTGCCTTAGGCCCTACCCTAGACCCTGCCTTAGGCCCTAGCCTAGACCCTGCCTTAGGCCCTAGCCTAGACCCTGCCCCTACCTTAGGCCCTACCCTAGACCCTGCCTTAGTCCCTACCCTAGACCCTGCCTTAGTCCCTACCCTAGACCCTGCCTTAAGGCCCTACCCTAGACCCTGCCTTAGGCCCTACCCTAGCCCCTATCTTAGGCCCTAACCTAGACCCTGCCCCTGCCTTAGGCCCTACCCTAGACCCTGCCTTAGGCCCTACCCTAGACCCTGCCTTAGGCCCTACCCTAGACCCTGCCCCTACCTTAGGCCCCACCCTAGACCCTGCCTTAGGCCCTACCCTAGACCCTGCCTTAGGCCCTACCCTAGACCCTGCCTTAGACCCTAGCCTAGACCCTGCCTTAGGCCCTACCCTAGACCCTTCCCCTGCCTTAGGCCCTACCCTAGACCCTGCCTTAGGCCCCACCCTAGACCCTGCCCCTACCTTAGGCCCCACCCTAGACCCTGCCTTAGGCCCTAACCTAGACCCTGCCTTAGGCCCTACCCTAGACCCTGCCTTAGACCCTAGACCCTGCCCCTGCCTTAGGCCCTACCCTAGACCCTGCCCCTGCCTTAGGCCCTACCCTAGACCCTGCCTTAGGCCCTACCCTAGACCCTGCCTTAGGCCCTACCCTAGACCCTGCCTTAGGCCCTACCCTAGACCCTGCCTTAGGCCCTACCCTAGACCCTGTCTTAGGCCCTACCCTAGACCCTGCCTTAGGCCCTACCCTTCCCCTGCCCCTAGGCCCCACACTATCCCCTACCTTAGGCCCTACCCTAGACCCTGCCTTAGGCACTACCCTAGACCCTGCCTTAGTCCCTACCCTAGACCCTGCCCCTCCCTTAGGCCCTACCCTAGACCCTGCCCCTACCCTAGACCCTGCCCTAGGCCCCACCCTAGACCCTGCCCCTCCCTTAGGCCCTACCCTAGAACCTGCCCCTACCTTAGGCCCTACCCTAAACCCTGCCTTAGGCCCCTACCCTAGACCCTGCCCCTACCTTAGGCCCTACCCTAGACCCTGCCTTAGGCCCTACCTTAGACCCTGCCCCTACCTTAGGCCCTAACCTAGACCCTAGCCCCTACCTTAGGCCATACCCTCGACCCTGCCTTAGGCCCTACCCTAGACCCTTCCCCTACCTTAGGCCCTACCCTAGACCATGCCCCTACCTTAAGCCCTACCCTAGACCCTGCCTTAGGCCCTACACTAGACCCTGCCTTAGGCCCTACCCTAGACCCTGTCCCTACCCTAGACCCTGCCTTTGGCCCTACCCTAGACCCTGCCTTAGGCCCTACCCTAGACCCTGCCTTAGGCCCCACCCTAGACCCTGCCTTAGGCCCCACCCTAGACCCTGCCTTAGGCCCTACCCTAGACCCTGCCTTAGGCCCTACCCTAGCCCCTATCTTAGGCCCTACCCTAGACCCTGCCTTAGGCCCTACCCTAGACCCTGCCCCTACCTTAGGCCCTACCCTAGACCCTGCCTTAGGCCCTACCCTAGACCCTGCCTTAGGCCCTACCCTAGACCCTGCCTTAGGCCCCACCCTAGACCCTGCCCCTACCTTAGGCCCCACCCTAGACCCTGCCTTAGGCCCCACCCTAGACCCTGCCTTAGGCCCTACCCTAGACCCTGCCTTAGGCCCTACCCTAAATCCTGCCCCTATCTTAGGCCCTACCCTAAATCCTGCCTTAGGCCCTACCCTAGACCCTGCCTTAGGCCCTACCCTAGACCCTGTCTTAGGCACTACCCTAGACCCTGCCTTAGGCCCTACCCTAGACCCTGCCTTAGGCCCTACCCTTCCCCTGCCCCTACCTTAGGCCCCACACTATCCCCTACCTTAGGCCCTACCCTAGACCCTGCCTTAGTCCCTACCCTAGACCCTGCCCCTCCCTTAGGCCCTACCCTAGACCCTGCCCCTCCCTTAGGCCCTATCCTAGACCCTGCCCCTACCCTAGACCCTGCCCCTCCCTTAGGCCCTACCCTAGACCCTGCCCCTACCTTAGGTCCTACCCTAAACCCTGCCTTAGGCCCCTACCCTAGACCCTGCCCCTACCTTAGGCCCTACCCTAGACCCTGCCCCTACCTTAGGTCCTACCCTAGACCCTGCCTTAGGCCCTACCCTAGACCCTGCCTTAGGCCCTACCCTTCCCCTGCCCCTACCTTAGGCCCCACACTATCCCCTACCTTAGGCCCTACCCTAGACCCTGCCCCTAACTTAGGCCATACCCTCGACCCTGCCTTAGGCCCTACCTTAGACCCTGCCCCTACCTTAGGCCCTACCCTAGACCCTAGCCCCTACCTTAGGCCATACCCTCGACCCTGCCTTAGGCCCTACCCTAGACCATGCCCCTACCTTAATCCCTACCCTAGACCCTGCCTTAGGCCCTACACTAGACCCTGGCCCTACCCTAGACCCTGCCTTAGGCCCTACCCTAGACCCTGCCTTAGGCCCTACCCTAGACCCTGCCTTAGGCCCTACCCTAGACCCTGTCCCTGCCTTAGGCCCTACCCTAGACCCTGTCCCTGCCTTAGGCCCTACCCTAGACCCTGCCTTTGGCCCTACCCTAGACCCTGCCTTAGGCCCTAGCCTAGACCCTGCCTTAGGCCCTAGCCTAGACCCTGCCTTAGGCCCTAGCCTAGACCCTGCCTTAGGCCCTAGCCTAGACCCTGCCTTAGGCCCTAGCCTAGACCCTGCCTTAGGCGCTAGCCTAGAACCTGCCCCTACCTTAAGCCCTACCCTAGACCCTGGCTTAGGCCCTACCCTAGACCCTGCCACTACCTTAGGCCCTACCCTAGACCCTGCCTTAGGCCCTACCCCTACCTTAAGCCCTACCCTAGACCCTGCCTTAGTCTCTACCCTAGACCCTGCCTTAGTCCCTACCCTAGACCCTGCCTTAGGCCCTACCCTAGACTCTGCCTTAGGCCCTACCCTATACCCTGCCTTAGGCCCTACCCTAGACCCTGCCTTAGGCCCTACCCTAGACCCTGCCCCTGCCTTAGACCCTACCCTAGACCCTGCCTTAGGCCCTACCCTAGACCCTGCCTTAGGTCCTACCCTAGACCCTGCCTTAGGCCCTACTCTAGACCCTGCCTTAGGCCCCACCCTAGACCCTGCCCCTAACTTAGGCCCCACCCTAGACCCTGCCTTAGGCCCTACCCTAGACCCTGCCTTAGGCCCTACCCTAGACCCTGCCTTAGGCCCTACCCTAGACCCTGCCTTAGACCCTAGCCTAGACCCTGCCTTAGGCCCTACCCTAGACCCTGCCCCTGCCTTAGGCCCTACCCTAGACCCTGTCTTAGGCCCTACCCTAGACCCTGTCTTAGGCCCTACCCTAGACCCTGTCTTAGGCCCTACCCTAGACCCTGCCTTAGGCCCTGCCCTTCCCCTGCCCCTACCTTAGGCCCCACACTATCCCCTACCTTAGGCCCTACCCTAGACCCTGCCTTAGGCCCTACCCTAGACCCTGCCTTAGTCCCTACCCTAGACCCTGCCCCTCCCTTAGGCCCTACCCTAGACCCTGCTCCTCCCTTAGGCCCTATCCTAGACCCTGCCCCTACCCTAGACCCTGCCCTAGGCCCCACCCTAGACCCTGCCCCTCCCTTGGCCCTACCCTAAACCCTGCCCCTACCTTAGGCCCTACCCTAAACCCTGCCTTAGGCCCCTACCCTAGACCCTGCCCCTACCTTAGGCCCTACCCTAGACCCTGCCTTAGGCCCTACCTTAGACCCTGCCCCTACCTTAGGCCCTACCCTAGACCCTAGCCCATACCTTAGGCCATACCCTCGACCCTGCCTTAGGCCCTACCCTAGACCCTTCCCCTACCTTAGGCCCTACCCTAGACCATGCCCCTACCTTAAGCCCTACCCTAGACCCTGCCTTAGGCCCTACACTAGAACCTGGCCCTACCCTAGACCCTGCCTTAGGCCCTACCCTAGACCCTGCCTTTGGCCCTACCCTAGACCCTGCCTTTGGCCCTGCCCTAGACCCTGCCTTTGGCCCTACCCTAGACCCTGCCTTAGGCACTAGCCTAGACCCTGCCTTAGGCACTAGCCTAGACCCTGCCTTAGGCCCTAGCCTAGACCCTGCCTTAGGCCCTAGCCTAGACCCTGCCTTAGGCCCTAGCCTAGACCCTGCCTTAGGCCCTAGCCTAGACCCTGCCTTAGGCCCTAGCCTAGACCCTGCCTTAGGCCCTAGCCTAGACCCTGCCTTAGGCCCTAGCCTAGACCCTGCCTTAGGCCCTAGCCTAGACCCTGCCTTAGGCCCTAGCCTAGACCTTGCCTTAGGCCCTACCCTAGACCCTGCCTTAGGCCCTACCCTAGACCCTGCCCCTACCTTAAGCCCTACCCTAGACCCTGCCTCTACCTTAAGCCCTACCCTAGACCCTGCCTTAGGCCCTACCCTAGACCCTGCCTTAGGCCCTACCCTAGACCCTGCCTTAGGCCCTACCCTAGACCCTGCCTTAGGCCCTACCCTAGACCCTGCCTTAGGCCCTACCCTAGACCCTGCCTTAAGGCCCTACCCTAGACTCTGCCTTATGCCCTACCCTAGACTCTGCCTTAGGCCCTACCCTAGACCCTGCCTTAGGCCCTACCCTAGACCCTGCCCCTACCTTAAGCCCTACCCTAGACCCTGCCTCTACCTTAAGCCCTACCCTAGACCCTGCCTTAGGCCCTACCCTAGACCCTGCCTTAGGCCCTACCCTAGACCCTGCCTTAGGCCCTACCCTAGACCCTGCCTTAGGCCCTACCCTAGACCCTGCCTTAGGCCCTACCCTAGACCCTGCCTTAGGCCCTACCCTAGACCCTGCCTTAAGGCCCTACCCTAGACTCTGCCTTAGGCCCTACCCTAGACCCTGCCTTAAGGCCCTACCCTAGACTCTGCCTTAGGCCCTACCCTAGACTCTGCCTTAGGCCCTACCCTCGACCCTGCCTTAGGCCCTACCCTAGACCCTGCCTTAGGCCCTAACCTAGACCCTTCCTTAGGCCCCACCCTAGACCCTGCCCCTACCTTAGGCCCCACCCTAGACCCTGCCTTAGGCCCTACCCTAGACCCTGCCTTAGGCCCTACCCTAGACCCTGCCTTAGGCCCTACCCTAGACCCTGCCTTAGGCCCTACCCTAGACACTGCCTTAGGCCCTACCCTAGACACTGCCTTAGGCCCTACCCTAGACCCTGCCTTAGGCCCTACCCTAGACCCTGCCTTAGGCCCCACCCTAGACCCTGCCTTAGGCCCTACCCTAGACCCTGCCTTAGGCCCTACCCTTCCCCTGCCCCTACCTTAGGCCCCACACTATCCCCTACCTTAGGCCCTACCCTAGACCCTGCCTTAGGCCATACCCTAGACCCTGCCTTAGTCCCTACCCTAGACCCTGCCCCTCCCTTAGGCCCTACCCTAGACCCTGCCCCTCCCTTAGGCCCTATCCTAGACCCTGCCCCTACCCTAGACCCTGCCTTAGGCCCCACCCTAGACCCTGCCCCTCCCTTAGGCCCTACCCTAGACCCTGCCCCTACCTTAGGCCCTACCCTAAACCCTGCCTTAGGCCCCTACCCTAGACCCTGCCCCTACCTTAGGCCCTACCCTAGACCCTGCCCCTACCTTAGGCCCTACCCTAGACCCTGCCTTAGGCCCTACCCTAGACCCTGCCTTAGGCCCTACCCTTCCCCTGCCCCTACCTTAGGCCCCACACTATCCCCTACCTTAGGCCCTACCCTAGACCCTGCCCCTACCTTAGGCCATACCCTCGACCCTGCCTTAGGCCCTACCTTAGACCCTGCCCCTACCTTAGGCCCTACCCTAGACCCTAGCCCCTACCTTAGGCCATACCCTCGACCCTGCCTTAGGCCCTACCCTAGACCCTTCCCCTACCTTAGGCCCTACCCTAGACCATGCCCCTACCTTAAGCCCTACCCTAGACCCTGCCTTATGCCCTACACTAGACCCTGGCCCTACCCTAGACCCTGCCTTAGGCCCTACCCTAGACCCTGTCCCTGCCTTTGGCCCTACCCTAGACCCTGCCTTTGGCCCTACCCTAGACCCTGCCTTTGGCCCTACCCTAGACCCTGCCTTAGGCACTAGCCTAGACCCTGCCTTAGGCCCTAGCCTAGACCCTGCCTTAGGCCCTAGCCTAGTTCCTGCCTTAGGCCCTAGCCTAGACCCTGCCCCTACCTTAAGCCCTACCCTAGACCCTGGCTTAGGCCCTACCCTAGACCCTGCCACTACCTTAGGCCCTACCCTAGACCCTGCCTTAGGCCCTACCCTAGACCCTGCCCCTACCTTAAGCCCTACCCTAGACCCTGGCTTAGGACCTACCCTAGACCCTGCCACTACCTTAGGCCCTACCCTAGACCCTGCCTTAGGCCCTACCCTAGACCCTGCCCCTACCTTAAGCCCTACCCTAGACCCTGCCTTAGTCCCTACCCTAGACCTTGCCTTAGTCCCTACCCTAGACCCTGCCTTAAGGCCCTACCCTAGACCCTGCCTTAGGCCCTACCCTAGACTCTGCCTTATGCCCTACCCTAGACCCTGCCTTAGGCCCTACGCTAGACCCTGCCTTAGGCCCTACCCTAGACCCTGCCTTAGGCCCTACCCTAGCCCCTATCTTAGGCCCTACCCTAGACCCTGCCCCTGCCTTAGGCCCTACCCTAGACCCTGCCTTAGGCCCTACCCTAGACCCTGCCTTAGGCCCTACCCTAGACCCTGCCTTAGGCCCCACCCTAGACCCTGCCCCTACCTTAGGCCCCACCCTAGACCCTGCCTTAGGCCCTACCCTAGACCCTGCCTTAGGCCCTACCCTAGACCCTGCCTTAGACCCTAGCCTAGACCATGCCTTAGGCCCTACCCTAGACCCTGCCTTAGGCCCTACCCTAGACCCTGCCCCTATCTTAGGCCCTACCCTAGACCCTGCCTTAGGCCCTACCCTAGACCCTGCATTAGGCCCTGTCTTAGGCCCTACCCTAGACCCTGTCTTCGGCCCTACCCTAGACCCTGCCCCTCCCTTAGGCCCTACCCTAGACCCTGCCCCTACCTTAGGCCCTACCCTAAACCCTGCCTTAGGCCCCTACCCTAGACCCTGCCCCTACCTTAGGCCCTACCCTAGACCCTGCCCCTACCGTAAGCCCCACCCTAGACCCTGCCCCTACCTTAGGCCATACGCTAGACCCTGCCTTAGGCCCTACCCTAGGCCCTGCCTTGGGCCCTACCCTAGACCATGCATTAGGCCCTACCCTAGACCCTGCCCCTACCTTAGGGCCTACCCTAGACCCTGCCTTAGTCCCCACCCTAGACCCTGCCCCTACCTTAGGCCCTACCCTAGACCCTGCCTTAGGCCCCACCCTAGACCCTGCCCCTACCTTAGGGCCTACCCTAGACCCTGCCTTAGTCCCCACCCTAGACCCTGCCCCTGCCTTAGGCCCTACCCTAGACCCTGCCTTAGGCCCTACCCTAGACCCTACCTTAGGCCCCACCCTAGACCCTGCCCCTACCTTAGGCCCCACCCTATACCCTGCCTTAGGCCCTACCCTAGACCCTGCCTTAGGCCCCACCCTAGACCCTGCCCCTATCTTAGGCCCTACCCTAGACCCTGCCTTAGGCCCTACCCTAGACCCTGCCTTAGGCCCTACCCTAGACCCTGCCTTAGGCCCTACCCTAGACCCTGCCTTAGGCCCTACCCTAGACCCTGCCTTAGGCCCTACCCTAGACCCTGTCTTAGGCCCTACCCTAGACCCTGCCTTAGGCCCTACCCTAGACCCTGCCTTAGGCCCTACCCTTCCCCTGCCCCTACCTTAGGCCCCACACTATCCTCTACCTTAGGCCCTACCCTAGACCCTGCCTTAGGCCCTACCCTAGACCCTGCCTTAGTCCCTACCCTAGACCCTGCCCCTCCCTTAGGCCCTACCCTAGACCCTGCCCCTCCCTTAGGCCCTATCCTAGACCCTGCCCCTACACTAGACCCTGCCTTAGGCCCCACCCTAGACCCTGCACCTCCCTTAGGCCCTACCCTAGACCCTGCCCCTACCTTAGGCCCTACCCTAAACCCTGCCTTAGGTCCCTACCCTAGACCCTTCCCCTACCTTAGGCCCTACCCTAGACCCTGCCCCTACCTTAGGTCCTACCCTAGACCCTGCCTTAGGCCCTACCCTAGACCCTACCTTAGGCCCCACACTATCCCCTACCTTAGGCCCTACCCTAGACCCTGCCCCTACCTTAGGCCATACCCTCGACCCTGCCTTAGGCCCTACCTTAGACCCTGCCCCTACCTTAGGCCCTACCCTAGACCCTAGCCCCTACCTTAGGCCATACCCTCGACCCTGCCTTAGGGGGTGGTGGTAGTAGTATTAATGGGGGTGGCGGTAGTAGTATTAATGGGGGTGGCGGTAGTAGTATTAATGGGGGTGGCGGTAGTAGTATTAATGGGGGTGGTGGTGGTAGTAGTATTAATGAGGGGTGTAGTAGTAGTATTAATGGGGGTGGTGGTAGTAGTATTAATGAGGGGTGTAGTAGTAGTATTAATGGGGGTGGTGGTAGTAGTATTAATGAGGGTGGTGGTAGTAGTATTAATGAGGGCAGCGGTAGTACTTTAACTAGAGTCGAGGTCCCTCCCTCGTGAAAATCTAATTAGCATAATAAAACAATCTCCATAAAATCTGTCAGTTGAAGCTAGAGGTGTTTTTGTACACTGGATTCTTTCAATCCGCCGATGTGGCGCTTCTGCAACCGCAGTGAGAAGTGACATATCTGGAGCGGGATTTATCAGACCATGAGACATATCTAGAGCGGGATTTATCAGACCATGAAACATATCTGGAGCGGGATTTATCAGACCATGAGACATATCTGGAGCGGGATTTATCAGACCATGAGAAATATCTGGAGCGGGATTTATCAGACTATGAGATATATCTGGAGCGGGATTTATCAGACCATGAGATATATCTGGAGCGGGATTTATCAGACCATGAGACATATCTGGAGCGGGATTTATCAGACCATGAGACATATCTAGAGCGGGATTTATCAGACTATGAGACATATCTGGAGCGGGATTTATCAGACCATGAGACATATCTGGAGCGGGATTTATCAGACCATGAGAAATATCTAGAGCGGGATTTATCAGACTATGAGACATATCTAGAGCGGGATTTATCAGACCATGAGACATATCTAGAGCGGGATTTATCAGACCATGAGACATATCTGGAGCGGGATTTGTCAGACCATGAGACATATCTAGAGCGGGATTTATCAGACCATGAGACATATCTAGAGCGGGATTTATCAGACCATGAGACATATCTAGAGTGGGATTTATCAGACCATGAGACATATCTAGAGCGGGATTTATCAGACCATGAGACATATCTAGAGTGGGATTTATCAGACCATGAGACATATCTAGAGCGGGATTTATCAGACCATGAGACATATCTAGAGCGGGATTTATCAGACCATGAGACAAATCCCGCTCCAGAAATATCAGACTATGAGACATATCTAGAGCGGGATTTATCAGACCATGAGACATATCTAGAGCGGGATTTATCAGACCATGAGACATATCTAGAGTGGGATTTATCAGACCATGAGACATATCTAGAGCGGGATTTATCAGACCATGAGACATATCTAGAGCGGGATTTATCAGACCATGAGACAAATCCCGCTCCAGAAATATCAGACTATGAGACATATCTAGAGCGGGATCCCGAAAATCAAAATTGTCTGGAGCAGCCGATCACTTTGGCCTTCGCCTTAATATGAATGAACCCTCTGTGGAAAGGTGAGCCTCTCACGAACACGGACATATTGATCTCCTTGCAATCCCCCTGTAGCAGTTTAAAAAATGTATGGAAGTATACAGTATATGAAGACTGTTTAGTGCCAAAATACATCAGATGGAAATAACAACTGTTTCCTGGTCTTTCTGATATCTTTCAGATATTGGACAGGCACTTCAGAACAAACTTCCTTTTTAAAGGGTCTTAAAATTCAAGTTCAAATAGGAAAATGATCCTTGGTATGACCTTAAAACAATTCCATATACCCCCCCCCCCCCCCCCCCTCCCTGGCTTAGACTGTTTAGTGCCAAAAATAAGGGGTTAAATATACATCGTTTTTTATATAACAAATGTTTCCTGATATTTCCTATATATCCCCGGCTGAGACTGTTATTGGGTAATAGGCTTTCTTTGTAAAGTAGTAATCAACTGTGAACAACAGAAGGTCAGTAATAATATCATCATAGTTAATAACATCCATTTGGTTCAATAACTCACCTCGGTGTGCCCTTGAGCAAGGCACTAACCCCTCAGTATTTCAGGGCTGCTGGGCAGCTCTGTTCCCAGCCTGGTGGCTGTCCGGTTGGGTATTGTGACAGGGAAAACAATGAACAGTATCCGTGCAAACGGACAAATAAATTAAGTATTATATTACTCCCACTTTATGTCTCTGTCCCGGGATAATCAACACAGACACCATCACATCTCTTTCACTTGATCTTTCCAACCTTTATAATCCTCTCTGTTGCCATTTTTCCTTTCAACAGGATTTAAGAGTCAAGCTGGAGCATGAGAGAGAGAAACGGTGAGTTGCAACTTCCACTGTTTTTCTACTTCTCTTTCCAGGGAGGTGTTGTGTTATATCATGACTGAGTTCTCATGTCCAGGGAGGGGGAGAAGGGGGGTGTTGTGTTATATCATGACTGAGTTCTCATGTCCAGGGAGGGGGAGAAGGGGGGTGTTGTGTTATCTCATGACTGAGTTCTCATGTCCAGGGAGGGGGAGAAGGGGGGGTGTTGTGTTATATCATGACTGAGTTCTCATGTCCAGGGGAAAGTAGAGAAACACGACAGTGTTGTTTCCTACCCCATAGAGCCTCACGACAGTGTTGTTTCCTGCCCCATAGAGCCTCACGACAGCGTCCTGCCCCATAGAGCCTCACGACAGTGTTGTTTCCTGCCCCATAGAGCCTCACGACAGTGTTGTTTCCTGCCCCATAGAGCCTCACGACAGTGTTGTTTCCTGCCCCATAGAGCCTCACGACAGTGTTGTTTCCTGCCCCATAGAGCCTCACGACAGCGTCCTGCCCCATAGAGCCTCACGACAGTGTCCTACTCCATAGAGCCTCACGACAGTGTTGTTTCCTGCCCCATAGAGCCTCACAACAGCGTCCTGCCCCATAGAGCCTCACGACAGCGTCCTGCCCCATAGAGCCTCACGACAGTGTTGTTTCCTGCCCCATAGAGCCTCACGACAGCGTCCTGCCCCATAGAGCCTCATTATTATACAGTAATTGTGGCTGTCCTAATGGTAGGACATTGTTATACAGTAATTGTGGCTGTCCTAATGGTAGGACATTGTTATACAGTAATTGTGGCAGTCCTAATGGTAGGACATTATTATACAGTAATTGTGGCTGTCCTAATGGTAGGACATTGTTATACAGTAATTGTGGCAGTCCTAATGGTAGGACATTGTTATACGGTAATTGTGGCAGTCCTAATGGTAGGACATTGTTATACGGTAATTGTGGCGGAACAAGTGACGTGAAGCAGTAGACAAACAGACACTGCCTCTCACCTGTAGCAGTATGTTACCATCACAACATCAGAGATGACTGACTAAAGAGTGTGGAGTTGGAAACAGAACGTTAACCCTCTGACAGATCCTCTCTGTGCCGGGGTCTCTGTGCCGGGGACTCTGTGCCGGGGACTCTGTGCCGGGGACTCTGTGCCGGGGTCTCTGTGCCGTGGTCTCTGTGCCAGGGTCTCTGTCTGAACCTTCAGGATGACCTCTATCCTCTGTTCCGCAGCATCATCCCGTTCCAGCGACCTCTGAAAATCAAGGAGCTGCTCCAGAAGGTCACAGAGGCCTTTGGACAACAGATGGACCTCTTCTACACAGACAAAGAGGTAGACAAGATAACACAACACAATAACACAACAGAACACCATCACATCACACCACATGACGTAATGGTGTTACACCACAGCATGACATAATGGTGTCACACCACAACATAACATAATGGTGTCACACCACAACATGACATAATGGTGTTACACCAAAGCATGACGTAATGGTGTCACGTCACAACATGACATAATGGTGTCACGTCACACCACAACATAACATAATGGTGTCACACCACAACATGACATAATGGTGTCACATCACACCACATGACGTAATGGTGTTACACCACAGCATGACATAATGGTGTCACGTCACACCACAACATGACATAATGGTGTCACACCACAACATGACATAATGGTGTCACATCACACCACATGACGTAATGGTGTTACACCACAGCATGACATAATGGTGTCACGTCACACCACAACATGACATAATGGTGCCACACCACAACATGACATAAGGGTGTCACGTCACACCACAACATGGCATAATGGTGTCACACCACAACATGACATAATGGTGTCACATCACACCACATGAAGTAATGGTGTCACACCACAGCATGACATAATGGTGTCACACCACAGCATGACATAATGGTGTCACACCACAGCATGACATAATGGTGTCACACCACAGCATGACATAATGGTGTCACCCCACAGCATGACATAATGGTGTCACCCCACAGCATGACATAAGGGTGTCACACCACAGCATGACATAATGGTGTCACGTCACACCACAGCATGACATAATGGTGTCACGTCACACCACAGCATGACATAATGGTGTCACGTCACAGCATGACATAATGGTGTCACGCCACAGCATGACATAATGGTGTCACGCCACAGCATGACATAATGGTGTCACGCCACAACATGACATAATGGTGTTACGTCACAACATGACATAATGGTGTCACAACATGACATAATGGTGTCACACCACAGAATGACATAATGGTGTCACACCACAGCACAGCATGACATAATGGTGTCACACCACAGCATGACTTAATGGTGTCACGCCACAGCATGACATAATGGTGTCACGCCACAACATGACATAATGGTGTTACGTCACAACATGACATAATGGTGTCACAACATGACATAATGGTGTCACAACATGACATAATGGTGTCACACCACAGCATGACATAATGGTGTCATGTCACACCACAGCATGACATAATGGTGTCACACCACAGCATGACATAATGGTGTCACACCACAGCATGACATAATGGTGTCATGTCACAGCACAGCATGACATAATGGTGTCATGTCACAGCACAGCATGACATAATGGTGTCATGTCACACCACAGCATGACATAATGGTGTCACACCACAGCATGACATAATGGTGTCATGTCACAGCACAGCATGACATAATGGTGTCATGTCACAGCACAGCATGACATAATGGTGTCACGTCACACCACAGCATGACATAATGGTGTCATGTCACACCACAGCATGACATAATGGTGTCACGCCACAACATGACATAATGGTGTTACGTCACAACATTACATAATGGTGTCACAACATGACATAATGGTGTCACAACATGACATAATGGTGTCACACCACAGCATGACATAATGGTGTCACACCACAACATGACATAATGGTGTCACACCACAGCATGACATAATGGTGTCACACCACATCATGACATAATGGTGTCATGTCACAGCACAGCATGACATAATGGTGTCACAGCACAGCATGACCATAATGGTGTCATGTCACACCACAGCATGACATAATGGTGTCATGTCACAGCACAGCATGACATAATGGTGTCACACCACAGCATGACATAATGGTGTCACACCACAGCATGACATAATGGTGTCATGTCACAGCACAGCATGACATAATGGTGTCACAGCACAGCATGACCATAATGGTGTCATGTCACACCACAGCATGACATAATGGTGTCACAGCACAGCATGACCATAATGGTGTCATGTCACACCACAGCACAAGATGACAAGATGATGAAAGTATCTTGTCTCAGAATAACTAAGAACTTTGTCTCTGACTTAACTGTTGGTGTCTTGTCTCTGACTTAACTGTTGGTGTCTTGTCTCTGACTTAACTGTTGGTGTCTTGTCTCTGACTTAACTGTTGGTGTCTTGTCTCTGACTTAACTGTTGGTGTCTTGTCTCTGACTTAACTGTTGGTGTCTTGTCTCTGACTTAACTGTTGGTGTCTTGTCTCTGACTTAACTGTTGGTGTCTTGTCTGTGACTTAATAACGGTTGGTGTCTTGTCTCTGACTTAATTACGGTTGGTGTCTTGTCTGTGACTTAATAACGGTTGGTGTCTTGTCTCTGACTTAATAACGGTTGGTGTCTTGTCTCTGACTTAATAACGGTTGGTGTCTTGTCTCTGACTTAACGGTTGGTGTCTTGTCTGTGACTTAATAACGGTTGGTGTCTTGTCTCTGACTTAACGGTTGGTGTCTTGTCTCTGACTTAATAACGGTTGGTGTCTTGTCTCTGACTTAATAACGGTTGGTGTCTTGTCTCTGACTTAATAACGGTTGGTGTCTTGTCTGTGACTTAATAACGGTTGGTGGATCTGGATAAGACTATAATGTTATATAAATGTCTCCCTGCAGCGTCTGGTTCCTCTAAAGAGCCAGGAGGATCTAGACAGAGCGGTGCTCAACGTGGGCTCTAGCAGCCTGCTCAGACTACTGCTGAAAACTCCCAAGAACAACCACGTGAGTCTACACATTCACACACACACACACGCCTTAGAATACATTGTTCAAGCATATAGTTTACATGCAACAAATACGAAGCCTCTACAAACGTTATGTTTCCTCCGACACATTGGTGCGGCTGGCTTCCGGGTTGGATGGCGCTGTGTTAAGAAGCAGTGCGGCTTGGTTGGGTTGTGTATCGGAGGACGCATGACTTTCAACCTTCGTCTCTTTCGAGCCCGTACGGGAGTTGTAGCGATGAGACAAGATAGTAGCTACTAAACAATTGGATACCACGAAATTGGGGAGAAAAAGGGGTAAAATTTAATAAAAATAATAATAAATAACACCCCTCTTCTCTCCACTGTTTTACCTCCATGATTTGTGTGTTATAATTTGGTGTGAGAAATGCTGTAATGCGTATTATTGTGATTACATGGACAGAGCAGTGGTCACCGACCTGAGTCAAGGTCACTCAGTCAAAATGCAAGACGAGATCTACCGCTCAGATTGTTTTTTAACATGACTTAAAAACGTATGCCTTTGCAACATTAACCAATTAAAAAAAGTTCTGTAGCAATGAGGTTTGTGCAGTAAACTATAGGCCCAATACATTATCACTGCATACAGTGCCTTGCGAAAGTATTCGGCCCCCTTGAACTTTGCGACCTTTTGCCACATTTCAGGCTCAAACATAAAGATATAAAACTGTATTTTTTTGTGAAGAATCAACAACAAGTGGGACACAATCATGAAGTGGAACGACATTTATTGGATATTTCAAACTTTTTTAACAAATCAAAAACTGAAAAATTGGGCGTGCAAAATTATTCAGCCCCTTTACTTTCAGTGCAGCAAACTCTCTCCAGAAGTTCAGTGAGGATCTCTGAATGATCCAATGTTGACCTAAATGACTAATGATGATAAATACAATCCACCTGTGTGTAATCAAGTCTCTGTATAAAGGCACCTGCACTGTGATAGTCTCAGAGGTCCGTTAAAAGCGCAGAGAGCATCATGAAGAACTACCACACCAGGTAGGTCCGAGATACTGTTGTGAATAAGTTTAAAGCCGGATTTGGATACAAAAAGATTTCCCAAGCTTTAAACATCCCAAGGAGCACTGTGCAAGCGATAATATTGAAATGGAAGGAGTATCAGACCACTGCAAATCTACCAAGACCTGGCCGTCCCTCTAAACTTTCAGCTCATACAAGGAGAAGACTGATCAGAGATGCAGCCAAGAGGCCCATGATCACTCTGGATGAACTGCAGAGATCTACAGCTGAGGTGGGAGACTCTGTCCATAGGACAACAATCATTCGTATATTGCACAAATCTGGCCTTTATGGAAGAGTGGCAAGAAGAAAGCCATTTCTTAAAGATATCCATAAAAAGTGTTGTTTAAAGTTTGCCACAAGACACCTGGGAGACACACCAAACATGTGGAAGAAGGTGCTCTGGTCAGATGAAACCAAAATTGAACTTTTTGGCAACAATGCAAAACGTTATGTTTGGCGTAAAAGCAACACAGCTGAACACACCATCCCCACTGTCAAACATGGTGGTGGCAGCATCATGGGTTGGGCCTGCTTTTCTTCAGCAGGGACAGGGAAGATGGTTAAAATTGATGGGAAGATGGATGGAGCCAAATACAGGACCATTCTGGAAGAAAACCTGATGGAGTCTGCAAAAGACCTGAGACTGGGACGGAGATTTGTCTTCCAACAAGACAATGATCCAAAACATAAAGCAAAATCTACAATGGAATGGTTCAAAAATAAACATATCCAGGTGTTAGAATGGCCAAGTCAAAGTCCAGACCTGAATCCAATCGAGAATCTGTGGAAAGAACTGAAAACTGCTGTTCACAAATGCTCTCCATCCAACCTCACTGAGCTCGAGCTGTTTTGCAAGGAGGAATGGGAAAAAAATTCAGTCTCTCGATGTGCAAAACTGATAGAGACATACCCCAAGCGACTTACAGCTGTAATCGCAGCAAAAGGTGGCGCTACAAAGTATTAACTTAAGGGGGCTGAATAATTTTGCACGCCCCATTTTTCAGTTTTTGATTTGTTAAAAAAGTTCGAAATATCCAATAAATGTCGTTCCACTTCATGATTGTGTCCCACTTGTTGTTGATTCTTCACAAAAAAATACAGTTTTATATCTTTGTTTGAAGCCTGAAATGTGGCAAAAGGTCGCAAAGTTGAAGGGGGCCGAATACTTTCGGCACTGTATTGGCTTTGCTTGAATTGCCCTGCCAAACATTGTTGTTCATACCATTTAAAAATTGGAGGTGGACTATATGATCACACCGGTAATAGATAAGTTGTTGTATTACTTGTGAGGCACAGCTGAGTGAGCAGACATTTACACAATTTACTTTTTACTGGGCTGCATCTGATGGTCAGTCTCAGCAGAGGGAGAAAGCAGCAGACTGAGGGTCAGTCTCAGCAGAGGGAGAGAGCAGCAGACTGAGGGTCAGTCTCAGCAGAGGGAGAGAGCAGCAGACTGAGGGTCAGTCTCAGCAGAGGGAGAGAGCAGCAGACTGAGGGTCAGTCTCAGCAGAGGGAGAGAGCAGCAGACTGAGGGTCAGTCTCAGCAGAGGGAGAGAGCAGCAGACTGAGGGTCAGTCTCAGCAGAGGGAGAGAGCAGCAGACTGAGGGTCCGTCTCAGCAGAGGGAGAGAGCAGCAGACTGAGGGTCCGTCTCAGCAGAGGGAGAGAGCAGCAGACTGAGGGTCAGTCTCAGCAGAGGGAGAGAGCAGCAGACTGAGGGTCAGTCTCAGCAGAGGGAGAGAGCAGCAGACTGAGGGTCAGTCTCAGCAAACTGCGGGTCAGTCTCAGCAGAGGGAGAGAGCAGCAGACTGAGGGTCAGTCTCAGCGGAGAGAAAGAGCAGCAGACTGAGGGTCTGTCTCAGCAGACTGAGGGTCTGTCTCAGCAGACTGAGGGTCTGTCTCAGCAGACTGAGGGTCTGTCTCAGCAGACTGAGGGTCTGTCTCAGCAGACTGAGGGTCTGTCTCAGCAGACTGAGGGTCTGTCTCAGCAGACTGAGGGTCTGTCTCAGCAGACTGCGGGTCAGTCTCAGCAGACTGCGGGTCAGTCTCAGCGGAGAGAGAGAGCAGCAGACTGACATACAAAGCTCAGATTTCTCACTTCCTGTTTTGATTTCTCCTCAGGTTTTTGCCTGCCAATACGAGTTCTCACAGACATCATTCAAACAGTTTTAGAAACTTCAGAGTGTTTTCTATCCAATACTAATAATAATATGCATATATTAGCAACTGAGACTGAGGAGCAGGCCGTTTACTTTGGGCACCTTATTCATCCAAGCTACTCAATACTGCCCCCCAGCCATGAGAAGTTTTAAACATGAAGTCACTCATAAAAACAGCATCTCTTGGCTGTGTTTAAATGTTGTGAAATCTCACAGTATTAACTAGGCTGTGTTCTTTGACAGTCTCTCTCTAGTCATGGTTTTAAACGTTGTGAAATCTCACAGTATTAACTAGGCTGTGTTCTTTGACAGTCTCTCTCTAGTCATGGTTTTAAACGTTGTGAAATCTCACAGTATTAACTAGGCTGTGTTCTTTGACAGTCTCTCTCTAGTCATGGTTTTAAACGTTGTATTAACTAGGCTGTGTTCTTTGACAGTCTCTCTCTAGTCATGGTTTTAAACGTTGTATTAACTAGGCTGTGTTCTTTGACAGTCTCTCTCTAGTCATGGTTTTAAACGTTGTGAAATCTCACAGTATTAACTAGGCTGTGTTCTTTGACAGTCTCTCTCTAGTCATGGTTTTAAACGTTGTATTAACTAGGCTGTGTTCTTTGACAGTCTCTCTCTAGTCATGGTTTTAAACGTTGTATTAACTAGGCTGTGTTCTTTGACAGTCTCTCTCTAGTCATGGTTTTAAACTTTGTGAAATCTCACAGTATTAACTAGGCTGTGTTCTTTGACAGTCTCTCTCTAGTCATGGTTTTAAACGTTGTATTAACTAGGCTGTGTTCTTTGACAGTCTCTCTCTAGTCATGGTTTTAAACGTTGTGAAATCTCACAGTATTAACTAGGCTGTGTTCTTTGACAGTCTCTCTCTAGTCATGGTTTTAAACGTTGTATTAACTAGGCTGTGTTCTTTGACAGTCTCTCTCTAGTCATGGTTTTAAACGTTGTGAAATCTCACAGTATTAACTAGGCTGTGTTCTTTGACAGTCTCTCTCTAGTCATGGTTTTAAACGTTGTGAAATATCACAGTATTAACTAGGCTGTGTTCTTTGACAGTCTCTCTCTAGTCATGGTTTTAAACGTTGTATTAACTAGGCTGTGTTCTTTGACAGTCTCTCTCTAGTCATGGTTTTAAACGTTGCGAAATCTCACAGTATTAACTAGGCTGTGTTCTTTGACAGTCTCTCTCTAGTCATGGTTTTAAACGTTGTGAAATCTCACAGTATTAACTAGGCTGTGTTCTTTGACAGTCTCTCTCTAGTCATGGTTTTAAACGTTGTATTAACTAGGCTGTGTTCTTTGACAGTCTCTCTCTAGTCATGGTTTTATACGTTGTGAAATCTCACAGTATTAACTAGGCTGTGTTCTTTGACAGTCTCTCTCTAGTCATGGTTTTAAACGTTGTATTAACTAGGCTGTGTTCTTTGACAGTCTCTCTCTCTAGTCATGGTTGTAGATTTCTTTTACACCTGCTACGTTTCTGCAGACACGGTCGTCTCAGCCATCCGATTAGCCTGCGGTAGACCTAATAGTGCCCTTGCTTTGCTGTCCGGTCCGGCCGGGAAGGCAGAGTTTGTAATATAGTGCAGCCCACTACATTCCCACTGTAGAATGAGAATAATCAGCAGATTTCCTTGATTCCAACAGTTCAGTTAACTAGGCCTCGATGTGTTTGCCCATATAGTTAAATAAAGGTCCAATAAATAAATATATATTATGCTGCTTGGCACAACGTGGAAATAATAAAAGTGGAGAAAATACAGAAAATAATTTTAGTGTGGAGTTGATTGAACAGTAGACATGGAGAAAGTCTCATTGAAATCACTTATAATGTTTGTGTTGCCACCCTAAGATCATGAACTACTCAGAAAGCAGATTTACTACTTGTATTATTCATTTATATTAACCCCATCACCACCCCCCCCCCCCCTCTTCAGAGGATAAATATCTTGTTTATTTTTTTTTTTTTTACCTATATATTTTAAACATAAATTGCCATCACATATACCGTCAAATGTGAAAAATATTGTGATATGAAGTTTTGGCCTTATTGCCCAGCCCAACGTTATCTGTTGTGATGTGCACAGAGATGAACTAACTGACAACAGTTACTTCCTTAGCTGTCCTTCTTCACTTCCTCTCCCGTCCACTTCCTGTGTGTCTAGTTCCTACAGGTGGGCAGTAGGGACAAACAGAGCGAGCTTAGGTCGTCCCGTTCTCTAGGGGATCTGAAGGGTTGTATACTCAAGAGCTCAGAGAGGGTCCGAAAACACTCCACAGGTTAGTCAATACACACACACACACACACACACACCTCGCACTACCCTGCTCTGTACACTTTCGGTGCCAAGCAAGGCAGCGTTACACTCAATTTCTGTGACTTCCTGTACTCACATCCACCTCCTATAGGAATGACTTCCTGTGCTGACATCCACCTCCCCCCTCCAGGTTCTCTCCATGCAGGTCGTAGGTCCCCCCCTCCAGGCTCGGTCCCAGAGGAGCAGCAGCAGATTGCCAGGCAGGGCTCCTTCACCTCTATTCACACAGAGGGAGAGTTTATACCTGAGGGCCTGGATCAGAAGGTAAGAGACAATATACTATTCTGTCTCTGTAACTAAGGGACAGTTTATACCTGAGGGTCTGCATCAGAAGGTAAGAGACAATATACTATTCTCTGTAACTAAGGGACAGTTTATACCTGAGGGTCTGGATCAGAAGGTAAGAGACAATATACTATTCTCTGTCACTAAGGGACAGTTTATACCTGAGGGCCTGGATCAGAAGGTAAGAGACAATATACTATTCTCTGTCACTAAGGGACAGTTTATACCTGAGGGTCTGCATCAGAAGGTAAGAGACAATATACTATTCTGTCTCTGTAACTAAGGGACAGTTTATACCTGAGGGTCTGCATCAGAAGGTAAGAGACAACATACTATTCTCTGTCACTAAGGGACAGTTTATACCTGAGGGTCTGCATCAGAAGGTAAGAGACAATATACTATTCTGTCTCTGTAACTAAGGGACAGTTTATACCTGAGGGTCTGCATCAGAAGGTAAGAGACAATATACTATTCTGTCTCTGTAACTAAGGGACAGTTTATACCTGAGGGTCTGCATCAGAAGGTAAGAGACAATATACTATTCTGTCTCTGTCACTAAGGGACAGTTTATACCTGAGGGTCTGCATCAGAAGGTAAGAGACAATATACTATTCTCTGTCACTAAGGGACAGTTTATACCTGAGGGTCTGCATCAGAAGGTAAGAGACAACATACTATTCTCTGTCACTAAGGGAGAGTTTATACCTGAGGGTCTGCATCAGAAGGTAAGAGACAATATACTATTCTGTCTCTGTCACTAAGGGACAGTTTATACCTGAGGGCCTGGATCAGAAGGATCAGAGACAACATACTATTCTGTCTCTGTCACTAAGGGACAGTTTATACCTGAGGGTCTGCATCAGAAGGATCAGAGACAATATACTATTCTGTCTCTGTCACTAAGGGACAGTTTATACCTGAGGGCCTGGATCAGAAGGTAAGAGACAATATACTATTCTGTCTCTGTAACTAAGGGACAGTTTATACCTGAGGGTCTGCATCAGAAGGTAAGAGACAATATACTATTCTGTCTCTGTCACTAAGGGACAGTTTATACCTGAGGGCCTGGATCAGAAGGTAAGAGACAATATACTATTCTGTCTCTGTAACTAAGGGACAGTTTATACCTGAGGGCCTGGATCAGAAGGATCAGAGACAATATACTATTCTGTCTCTGTCACTAAGGGACAGTTTATACCTGAGGGTCTGCATCAGAAGGTAAGAGACAACGTAGTACTCTCTCATTCGTGAGCTGCTCAGTGACGTGAGCCTACCAGACAAGCTAAATGCCTTCTATGCTCACTTTGAGGCAAACAACACTTAACCATGCATGAGAGCACCAGCTGTTCCAGACGACGGTGTGATCACACTCTCCGTTGCCGATATGAGTAGGACTTTTAAACAGTTCAACATTCACAAGGCCTCAGGGCCAGACGGATTACCTGGACTCATACTCAGAGTATACGCTGACCAGCTGGCAATGTCTTCTCTGACATTTTCAACCTCTCCCTGACCCAGTCTGTAATACCAACATGTTTCAAGCAGAGCACCATCCCTGTGCCAAAAGGATGCCAAGGTAACCTGCCTGAATTATAGTTCAGTAGCACTCTGTAGTCATGAAGGGCTTTGAAAGGCTGGTCATGGCTCACATCAACACCATCATCCTAGCCACCCTGGGTCCACAACGCTGATGCTCATCACAAGGGGCCCCCCAGGGGTGCGTTCTTAGTCCCTTCTTGTACTCCCTGTTCACCCATGACTGTGTGGCCATGCACGACTCCAACACCATCATTAAGATTGCCGCCGACACTGGTGATAGGCTTGATCACCGACAGCCTACAGGGAGGAGGTTAGAGACCTGGTGATAGGCCTGATCACCGACAACAATGATACAGCCTATAAGGAGAGGTCAGAGACCTGGTGATAGGCCTGATCACCGACAACAATGATACAGCCTATAAGGAGAGGTCAGAGACCTGGTGATAGGCCTGATCACCGACAACAATGACACAGCCTACAGGGAGGAGGTCAGAGACCTGGTGGTAGGCCTGATCACCGACAACAATGATACAGCCTATAAGGAGAGGTCAGAGACCTGGTGGTAGGCCTGATCACCAACAACAATGACACAGCCTATAAGGAGAGGTCAGAGACCTGGCAGTGTGATGCCAGGAGAACAACCTTTCCCTTCAACATGATCAAGACAAAGGAGATGATTGTGAACTACAGGAAACGGAGGGCCATCCACATCGATGGGTGCTGTAGTGGATGGGTAGGGAGCTTCAAGTTCCTCGGTGTCCACATCATTAAAGATCTATCATTGTCCACTCCCACCAACACAGTTGTGAAGAAGGACAGGACAACGCTGCTGCTACTGTTTATTATCGGTCACATCGGTTATACGTACACATCTACCTCAACGACCTCATACCCCTGCACCTCCACTCAGTACTGGTACCCTGTGTATATAACCTAGTTATCATTACTCAGTACTGGTACCCTGTGTATATAACCTAGTTATCATTACTCAGTACTGGTACCCTGTGTATATAACCTAGTTATCATTACTCAGTACTGGTACTAGTTATCATTACTCATTACTCAGTACTGGTACCCTGTGTATATAACCTAGTTATCATTACTCATTACTCAGTACTGGTACCCTGTGTATATAGTCTAGTTATCATTACTCATTACTCAGTACTGGTACCCTGTGTATATAACCTAGTTATCATTACTCAGTACTGGTACCCTGTGTATATAACCTAGTTATCATTACTCGGTACTGGTACCCTGTGTATATAACCCAGTTATCATTACTCGGTACTGGTACCCTGTGTATATAACCTAGTTATCATTACTCGGTACTGGTACCCTGTGTATATAACCTAGTTATCATTACTCAGTACTGGTACCCTGTGTATATAGTCTAGTTATCATTACTCAGTACTGGTACCCTGTGTATATAACCTAGTTATCATTACTCAGTACTGGTACCCTGTGTATATAACCTAGTTATCATTACTCAGTACTGGTATCCTGTGTATATAACCTAGTTATCATTACTCATTACTGGTACCCTGTGTATATAACCTAGTTATCATTACTCAGTACTGGTACCCTGTGTATTTAACCTTGTTATCATTACTCATTACTCAGTACTGGTACCCTGTGTATATAGTCTAGTTATCATTACTCAGTACTGGTACCCTGTGTATATAACCTAGTTATCATTACTCAGTACTGGTACCCTGTGTATTTAACCTTGTTATCATTACTCATTACTCAGTACTGGTACCCTGTGTATATAGTCTAGTTATCATTACTCAGTACTGGTACCCTGTGTATATAGTCTAGTTATCATTACTCAGTACTGGTACCCTGTGTATATAGTCTAGTTATCATTACTCATTACTCAGTACTGGTACCCTGTGTATATAGTCTAGTTATCATTACTCAGTACTGGTACCCTGTGTATATAGCCTAGTTATCATTACTCAGTACTGGTACCCTGTGTATATAACCTAGTTATCATTACTCAGTACTGGTACCCTGTGTATTTAACCTTGTTATCATTACTCATTACTCAGTACTGGTACCCTGTGTATATAGTCTAGTTATCATTACTCAGTACTGGTACCCTGTGTATATAACCTAGTTATCATTACTCATTACTCAGTACTGGTACCCTGTGTATATGTTATCTTCTCTCTCTGTCCCTGACCTTCTCTCATCCTCAGTCAAATGTGTCTGTTTCCTCGTACATCTCTGTGTCTGTTCCCTCGTACATCTCTGTCTCAGTCAAATGTGTCTGTTTCCTCGTACATCTCTGTGTCTGTTCCCTTGTACATCTCTGTCTCAGTCAAATGTGTCTGTTCCCTCGTACATCTCTGTGTCTGTTCCCTTGTACATCTCTGTCTCAGTCAAATGTGTCTGTTTCCTCGTACATCTCTGTGTCTGTTCCCTTGTACATCTCTGTCTCAGTCAAATGTGTCTGTTTCCTCGTACATCTCTGTGTCTGTTCCCTCGTACATCTCTGTGTCTGTTCCCTTGTACATCTCTGTCTCAGTCAAATGTGTCTGTTCCCTCGTACATCTCTGTGTCTGTTCCCTTGTACATCTCTGTCTCAGTCAAATGTGTCTGTTTCCTCGTACATCTCTGTGTCTGTTCCCTTGTACATCTCTGTCTCAGTCAAATGTGTCTGTTTCCTCGTACATCTCTGTGTCTGTTCCCTCTTACATCTCTGTGTCTGTTCCCTTGTACATCTCTGTCTCAGTCAAATGTGTCTGTTCCCTCGTACATCTCTGTGTCTGTTCCCTCGTACATCTCTGTGTCTGTTCCCTTGTACATCTCTGTCTCAGTCAAATGTGTCTGTTCCCTCGTACATCTCTGTGTCTGTTCCCTTGTACATCTCTGTCTCAGTCAAATGTGTCTGTTCCCTCGTACATCTCTGTGTCTGTTCCCTCGTACATCTCTGTCTCAGTCAAATGTGTCTGTTCCCTCGTACATCTCTGTGTCTGTTCCCTCGTACATCTCTGTGTCTGTTCCCTTGTACATCTCTGTGTCTGTTCCCTCGTACATCTCTGTCTCAGTCAAATGTGTCTGTTTCCTCGTACATCTCTGTCTCAGTCAAATGTGTCTGTTTCCTCGTACATCTCTGTCTCAGTCAAATGTGTCTGTTTCCTCGTACATCTCTGTGTCTGTTCCCTTGTACATCTCTGTCTCAGTCAAATGTGTCTGTTTCCTCGTACATCTCTGTGTCTGTTCCCTCTTACATCTCTGTGTCTGTTCCCTTGTACATCTCTGTCTCAGTCAAATGTGTCTGTTCCCTCGTACATCTCTGTGTCTGTTCCCTCGTACATCTCTGTGTCTGTTCCCTTGTACATCTCTGTCTCAGTCAAATGTGTCTGTTCCCTCGTACATCTCTGTGTCTGTTCCCTTGTACATCTCTGTCTCAGTCAAATGTGTCTGTTCCCTCGTACATCTCTGTGTCTGTTCCCTCGTACATCTCTGTGTCTGTTCCCTTGTACATCTCTGTCTCAGTCAAATGTGTCTGTTCCCTCGTACATCTCTGTCTCAGTCAAATGTCTGTTCCCTCGTACATCTCTGTGTCTGTTCCCTCGTACATCTCTGTCTCAGTCAAATGTGTCTGTTCCCTCGTACATCTCTGTGTCTGTTCCCTCGTACATCTCTGTCTCAGTCAAATGTGTCTGTTCCCTCGTACATCTCTGTCTCAGTCAAATGTGTCTGTTCCCTCGTACATCTCTGTGTCTGTTCCCTCGTACATCTCTGTCTCAGTCAAATGTGTCTGTTCCCTCGTACATCTCTGTGTCTGTTCCCTCTTACATCTCTGTCTCAGTCAAATGTGCCTGTTCCCTCGTACATCTCTGTCTCAGTCAAATGTGTGTCTTCCCTCGTACATCTCTGTCTCAGTCAAATGTGTCTGTTCCCTCGTACATCTCTGTCTCAGTCAAATGTGTCTGTTCCCTCGTACATCTCTGTCTCAGTCAAATGTGTCTGTTCCCTCGTACATCTCTGTGTCTGTTCCCTCTTACATCTCTGTGTCTGTTCCCTTGTACATCTCTGTCTCAGTCAAATGTGTCTGTTTCCTCGTACATCTCTGTGTCTGTTCCCTCTTACATCTCTGTGTCTGTTCCCTTGTACATCTCTGTCTCAGTCAAATGTGTCTGTTCCCTCGTACATCTCTGTGTCTGTTCCCTTGTACATCTCTGTGTCTGTTCCCTTGTACATCTCTGTGTCTGTTCCCTTGTACATCTCTGTGTCTGTTCCCTTGTACATCTCTGTGTCTGTTCCCTCGTACATCTCTGTCTCAGTCAAATGTGTCTGTTTCCTCGTACATCTCTGTGTCTGTTCCCTTGTACATCTCTGTCTCAGTCAAATGTGTCTGTTTCCTCGTACATCTCTGTGTCTGTTCCCTTGTACATCTCTGTCTCAGTCAAATGTGTCTGTTTCCTCGTACATCTCTGTGTCTGTTCCCTTGTACATCTCTGTCTCAGTCAAATGTGTCTGTTCCCTCGTACATCTCTGTGTCTGTTCCCTCGTACATCTCTGTGTCTGTTCCCTTGTACATCTCTGTCTCAGTCAAATGTGTCTGTTTCCTCGTACATCTCTGTGTCTGTTCCCTCTTACATCTCTGTCTCAGTCAAATGTGTCTGTTCCCTCGTACATCTCTGTCTCAGTCAAATGTGTGTCTTCCCTCGTACATCTCTGTCTCAGTCAAATGTGTCTGTTCCCTCGTACATCTCTGTGTCTGTTCCCTTGTACATCTCTGTCTCAGTCAAATGTGTCTGTTTCCTCGTACATCTCTGTGTCTGTTCCCTCTTACATCTCTGTCTCAGTCAAATGTGTCTGTTCCCTCGTACATCTCTGTCTCAGTCAAATGTGTCTGTTCCCTCGTACATCTCTGTGTCTGTTCCCTTGTACATCTCTGTCTCAGTCAAATGTGTCTGTTTCCTCGTACATCTCTGTGTCTGTTCCCTCGTACATCTCTGTCTCAGTCAAATGTGTCTGTTCCCTCGTACATCTCTGTGTCTGTTCCCTTGTACATCTCTGTCTCAGTCAAATGTGTCTGTTTCCTCGTACATCTCTGTGTCTGTTCCCTTGTACATCTCTGTCTCAGTCAAATGTGTCTGTTTCCTCGTACATCTCTGTGTCTGTTCCCTTGTACATCTCTGTCTCAGTCAAATGTGTCTGTTCCCTCGTACATCTCTGTGTCTGTTCCCTTGTACATCTCTGTCTCAGTCAAATGTGTCTGTTCCCTCGTACATCTCTGTCTCAGTCAAATGTGTGTCTTCCCTCGTACATCTCTGTCTCAGTCAAATGTGTCTGTTCCCTCGTACATCTCTGTCTCAGTCAAATGTATCTGTTCCCTCGTACATCTCTGTCTCAGTCAAATGTGTCTGTTTCCTCGTACATCTCTGTGTCTGTTCCCTTGTACATCTCTGTCTCAGTCAAATGTGTCTGTTTCCTCGTACATCTCTGTCTCAGTCAAATGTGTCTGTTCCCTCGTACATCTCTGTCTCAGTCAAATGTGTCTGTTCCCTCGTACATCTCTGTCTCAGTCAAATGTGTCTGTTCCCTCGTACATCTCTGTCTCAGTCAAATGTGTCTGTTCCCTCGTACATCTCTGTCTCAGTCATAGTAAGGCTAACAATGTGATTATTCTGTTCCCTCGTACATCTCTGTCTCAGTCAAATGTGTCTGTTCCCTCGTACATCTCTGTCTCAGTCATAGTAAGGCTAACAATGTGATTATTCTGTTCCCTCGTACATCTCTGTCTCAGTCAAATGTGTCTGTTCCCTCGTACATCTCTGTCTCAGTCATAGTAAGGCTAACAATGTGATTATTCTGTTCCCTCGTACATCTCTGTCTCAGTCATAGTAAGGCTAACAATGTGATTATTCTGTTCCCTCGTACATCTCTGTCTCAGTCATAGTAAGGCTAACAATGTGATTATTCTGTTCCCTCCTACATCTCTGTCTCAGTCAAATGTGTCTGTTCCCTCGTACATCTCTGTCTCAGGCATAGTAAGGCTAACAATGTGATTATTCTGTTCCCTCCTACATCTCTGTCTCAGTCATAGTAAGGCTAACAATGTGATTATTCTGTTCCCTCCTACATCTCTGTCTCAGTCAAATGTGTCGGTTCCCTCGTACATCTCTGTCTCAGGCATAGTAAGGCTAACAATGTGATTATTCTGTTCCCTCGTACATCTCTGTCTCAGTCATAGTAAGGCTAACAATGTGATTATTCTGTTGTGTTCTTCAGTTGCTGGAGCCCTTTGGGAGTGCAGGCAACTCTCTGTCCAGCAGCTGTCAATCAATAGACCAAGCATTGGACAGGTGAGACCCTTACTTCTCTGCGATATGAAACATCTATGTATGTAAATTAGTTATGTTTGTTGTCAATAATGTGGAGTGTGTAGTGATTATACTGTTCAGAAACACATGAGGGGGGAGAGGAGGATGAGGGGGGAGAGGAGGATGAGGGGGGAGAGGAGGATGAGAGGAGGAGGAGGAGCGGGGGTAGGGAGGAGGAGTGGGCGAGGGAGTGGGAGGGAGGGGAGGAGAGAGAGGGGGAGAGGAGGATGAGAGAAGGAGGGGGTAGGGAGGAGGAGTGGGAGAGGGGAGGAGGTGGGAGGGGGGATGAGGAGGAGGGGGGAGGTGGGAGGGAGAGGAGGGGGAGGTGGGAGCGAGGGGGGGGGGGTGGGAGGGAGGGGAGGAGAGAGGGGGATGAGGAGAGAGGGGGGATGAGGAGAGAGGGGGAGGGAGGGGAGGAGAGGGGGGGGATGAGAGGAGGAGGAGCGGGGGTAGGGAGGAGGAGGTGGGAGGGGAGGAGGGGGGGGAGAGGAGGAGGAGGAGGAGGGGGGGGGAGAAGGAGAGGAAGAGCTCTAAAGGGCAGAGTGAGAGAGCAGGACCAGTCTATTAACTAGAGTCTGTTGACTGACTGGTTAGTAGACTGACCTGTTGACTAACTGTTTTGAACTGAAGTTGGTTCTGACCGGAGGGCGACCAGGTGCGGTCGTGTCCAGTCTGTGGGTGATGTTCAGCTGTTGCTTTGGCTTTAGAGGTCACCTTCAAGGTGAGAGACTGCTGACAATATGAATATTGACTTTGACCATTATATAGTGTCCAGACCGCTCGTCCGCGTGCACCATCGTACGCATGTTGATTTTGTCAACCGACACCAGAAGCGATCAGGACATGCAGGTTAAAATATCAAAACGAACTCTGAACCAATTATATTCATTAGGGGCAGGTCGAAAAGCATTAAACATTTGTCAATTTATCCATCTAGTTGCTGTTGCTAGCTAATTTGTCCTGGGATATAAACATTGGGTTGTTATTTTACCTGAAATGCACAAGGTCCTCTACTCCTACAATTAATCAACAGATAAAACAGTAAACAGAGTTCGTTTCTAGTAATCTCTCCTCCTTCAGGCTTCTTCTTCTTCTTCTTCTGACTTTATTTGGCAGTTGGCAACCAACTTTAAGGTGCATTACCACCACCAACTGGACTGGAGTGTGGACCTCAGTTCATCTTTCAATCACCCCCGTGGGTCTATGCTCCTAAAAGTAAATGAGGAGGTGGGAGAGGCAGGACTGGTAGTGTGTCAAGCGTCACAAATAGAACCAAGTTTGGGACACGAGCGGTGTGGTCAGCATGTTACTGAGAGAGAGAGGTGTGGGCAGCATGTTACTGAGAGAGAGAGAGAGAGAGAGGTGTGGTCAGCATGTTACTGAGAGAGAGAGGTGTGGTCAGCATGTTACTGAGAGAGAGAGGTGTGGTCAGCATGTTACTGAGAGAGAGAGGTGTGGTCAGCATGTTACTGAGAGAGAGAGGTGTGGTCAGCATGTTACTGAGAGAGAGAGGTGTGGTCAGCATGTTACTGAGAGAGAGAGAGAGAGAGGTGTGGTCAGCATGTTACTGAGAGAGAGGTGTGGTCAGCATGTTACTGAGAGAGAGAGAGAGAGGTGTGGTCAGCATGTTACTGAGAGAGAGGTGTGGTCAGCATGTTACTGAGAGAGAGAGAGAGGTGTGGTCAGCATGTTACTGAGAGAGAGAGAGGGAAACGGCTCTACCTACACAAGTGTTATCTAGACAGTGGACAGGGGAACAATGACAGGATATGTTGCTGGAACTTTCCCCTCCAGTGGGCGCCGTGCCCTCTCATCCTGGGTCTCCCCTGCCGTCTGCCTCACTACACACTGGTTCAGACACACACACACAGCGTTAGATGCTTGTTTACGGACATATTCAATCAATCCTTATCCCAGTCCGCTGTCCCGACTTGCTTCAAGATGTCCACCATTGTTCCTGTACCCAAGAAAGCTAAGGTAACTGAGCTAAACGACTACCGCCCCGTAGCACTCACTTCCATCATCATGAAGTGCTTTGAGAGACTAGTCAAGGACCATATCACCTCCACCCTACCCGACACCCTAGACCCACTTCAATTTGCTTACCGCCCAAATAGGTCCACAGACGACGCAACCACACTGCACACTGACCTAACCCATCTGGACAAGAGGAATACCTATGTGAGAATGCTGTTCATCGACTACAGCTCAGCATTTAACACCATAGTACCCTTCAAGCTCATCATCAAGCTCGAGACCCTGGGTCTCAACCCCGCCCTGTACAACTGGGTACTGAACCTCCTGACTGGCCTTCCTCAAGTGGTGAAGGTAGGAAACAACATCTCTACTCCGCTGATCCTCAACACTGGGGCCCCACAAGGGTGCGTTCTCAGCCTTCTCCTGTACTCCCTGTTCACTCATGGCTGCATGGCCATGCACGCCTCCAACTCAATCAAGTTTGCGGACGACACTACAGTGGTAGGCCTGATTACCAACAACGAGGAGACGGCCCACAGGGAGGAGGTGAGTGGCATGGCGGAGTGGTGCCTGGAAAATAACCTCTTCCTTGATGTCAACAGAATAAAGGAACTGATCGTGGACTTCAGGAGACAGCAGAGGGAGCATGACCCCATCCACATCAGCAGGGCCGTACTGGACAAGGTGGTAACCTGCACTGGCAGTCTGAAACGGTCCATCCACACAGACATGGTGAAGATGGCACAACAGCGCCTCTTCAACCTCAGGAGGCTTTAAGAAATTCAGCTTGGCCCCTAAGATCCTCACAAACTTCTACAGATAAACCAATGAGAGCATCCTGTCGGGCTGTATCACCGCCTGGTACGGCAATTAAACCGTCCGCAACTGCAGGGCTCTCCAGGGGCTGGTGCTGTCTACAGTATAGCACCTAGTGTCAAGATTAGAGAATATTGGTAAATAAGGTATTTCTGTTTTTTATTTTTAATACATTTGCAAAAATGTTAACCTGTTTTCTCTTTGTTATTATGGGGTATTTTTATTTTTTTATTTTTTATTTAACCTTTATTTAACCAGGCAAGTCAGTTAAGAACCATTTCTTATTTTCAATGACGGCCTAGGAACAGTGGGTTAACTGCCTGTTCAGGGGCAGAACGACAGATTTGTACCTTGTCAGCTCGGAGAACTTGTCAGCTTTAGAACCTTCCGGTTACTAGTCCAACACTCTAACCACTAGGCTACCCTGCCGCCCCAATTGTGATGTCATTATGGGTTATTGTGATGTCATTATAGGGTATTGTGATGTCATTATGGGGTATTGTGATGTCATTATGGGGTATTGTGATGTCATTATGGGGTATTGTTTGTAGATCGATGAGGATTTTATTTTATTTAACCCATTTCAGAATAAGTCCGTAACGTAATAAAATGTGAAAAAGGGGAAGAGGTCTGAATCCTTTCTAAATGCACTGTTCCTTTAAAGTATTCACACCTCTTGATTTATTCCACATTGTGTTACAGCCTGAATTTAAAATTGATTACGTTGTTTTTCTTCTCACCTATCTACACACAATACCCCATAATGACGTTTCTCTCTCTCTCGTTTTTCTTCACTCTCGTTTCTCTCGCTCTCAAGTTTTTCGTTTCTCTAAAAAAAAAATGCAAATTGATTGAAAATAAAATACAGAAATAATCTAGTTTACATAAGTATTTATACCCCTGAATCAATACTTTATAGAATCCCCTTGGGCAGCGATTTGAGCTGTGAGTTTTCTGGGTAAGTCTCTAAGAGTTTTCCACTCTGGGACTGTACAATATTTGCCCCTGGTTCTTTTCTAAATTCTTCATTCTGTCAAGTTGCCTGTGCTTCATGTCTCAGTATCTGGTAGAAAGCAGACTGAACCAGGTTTTCCTCTGCCTGTGCTTAGCTCTATTTTGTTTATTTGTTTTATCTTGAAACTCTCCAGTCATTGCCGATTACAAGCATACCCATAACACACTCCCTCCATACCCATAACACACTCCCTCCATACCCATAACACACTCCCTCCATACCCATAACACACTCCCTCCATACCCATAACACACTCCCAGCATACCCATAACACACTCCCTCCATACCCATAACACACTCCCTCCATACCCATAACACACTCCCTCCATACCCATAACACACTCCCTCCATACCCATAACACACTTCCTCCATACCCATAACACACTTCCTCCATACCCATAACACACTTCCTCCATACCCATAACACACTTCCTCCATACCCATAACACACTTCCTCCATACCCATAACACACTTCCTCCATACCCATAACACACTTCCTCCATACCCATAACACACTTCCTCCATACCCATAACACACTCCCTCCATACCCATAACACACTCCCTCCATACCCATAACACACTCCCAGCATACCCATAACACACTCCCTCCATACCCATAACACACTCCCTCCATACCCATAACACACTCCCTCCATACCCATAACACACTCCCTCCATACCCATAACACACTTCCTCCATACCATAACACACTTCCTCCATACCCATAACACACTTCCTCCATACCCATAACACACTTCCTCCATACCCATAACACACTTCCTCCATACCCATAACACACTTCCTCCATACCCATAACACACTCCCAGCATACCCATAACACACTCCCCCCATACCCATAACACACTCCCCCCATACCCATAACACACTCCCCCCATACCCATAACACACTCCCTCCATACCCATAACACACTCCCTCCATACCATAACACACTCCCTCCATACCCATAACACACTCCCTCCATACCCATAACACACTTCCCCCATACCATAACACACTTCCCCCATACCATAACACACTTCCTCCATACCATAACACACTTCCTCCATACCCATAACACACTTCCTCCATACCCATAACACACTCCCTCCATACCCATAACACACTCCCTCCATACCCATTACACACTCCCAGCATACCCATAACACACTCCCAGCATACCCATAACACACTCCCTCCATACCCATTACACACTCCCAGCATACCCATTACACACTCCCAGCATACCCATAACACACTCCCTCCATACCCATAACACACTCCCTCCATACCCATAACACACTCCCCCCATACCCATAACACACTCCCTCCATACCCATAACACACTCCCTCCATACCCATAACACACTCCCTCCATACCCATAACACACTCCCCCCATACCATAACACACTTCATCCATACCATAACACACTTCCTCCATACCCATAACACACTTCCTCCATACCCATAACACACTTCCTCCATACCCATAACACACTTCCTCCATACCCATAACACACTTCCTCCATACCCATAACACACTTCCTCCATACCCATAACACACTCCCTCCATACCCATAACACAGTCCCTCCATACCCATAACACACTCCCTCCATACCCATAACACACTCCCTCCATACCCATTACACACTCCCAGCATACCCATAACACACTCCCTCCATACCCATAACACACTCCCTCCATACCATAACACACTCCCTCCATACCCATAACACACTCCCAGCATACCCATAACACACTCCCTCCATACCCATTACACACTCCCAGCATACCCATAACACACTCCCTCCATACCCATAACACACTCCCAGCATACCCATAACACTCCCAGCATACCCATAACACACTCCCAGCATACCCATAACACACTCCCAGCATACCCATAACACACTCCCTCCATACCCATAACACACTCCCAGCATACCCATAACACACTCCCTCCATACCCATAACACACTCCCTCCATACCCATAACACACTCCCAGCATACCCATAACACACTCCCAGCATACCCATAAAACACTCCCTCCATACCCATAACACACTCCCTCCATACCCATAACACACTCCCTCCATACCCATAACACACTCCCAGCATACCCATAACACACTTCCTCCATACCCATGACACACTCCCAGCATACCCATAACAAACTCCCAGCATACCCATAACACACTCCCAGCATACCCATAAAACACTCCCTCCATACCCATAACACACTCCCCCCATAGCACACTCCCAGCATACCCATAACACACTCCCAGCATACCCATAACACACTCCCTCCATACCCATAACACACTCCCTCCATACCCATAACACACTCCCTCCATACCCATAACACACTCCCCCCATACCCATAACACACTCCCCCCATAGCACACTCCCCCCATAGCACACTCCCAGCATACCCATAACACACTCCCTCCATACCCATAACACACTTCCTCCATACCCATAACACACTCCCTCCATACCCATAACACACTCCCTCCATACCCATAACACACTCCCTCCATACCCATAACACACTCCCTCCATACCCATAACACACTCCCTCCATACCCATAACACACTCCCTCCATACCCATAACACACTCCCTCCATACCCATGACACACTCCCAGCATACCCATAACACACGTTATGAAACGTTCTGGGAACCTTTTAAAGAGCAGATTACAAGTGTTATGAAACGTTCTGGGAACCTTTTAAAGAGCAGATTACAAGTGTTATGAAACGTTCTGGGAACCTTTTAAAGAGCAGATTACAAGTGTTATGAAACGTTCTGGGAACCTTTTAAAGAGCAGATTACAAGTGTTATGAAACGTTCTGGGAACCTTTTAAAGAGCAGATTACAAGTGTTATGAAACGTTCTGGGAACCTTTTAAAGAGCAGATTACAAGTGTTATGAAACATTCTGGGAACCTTTTAAAGAGCAGATTACAAGTGTTATGAAACGTTCTGGGAACCTTTTAAAGAGCAGATTACAAGTGTTATGAAACGTTCTGGGAACCTTTTAAAGAGCAGATTACAAGTGTTATGAAACGTTCTGGGAACCTTTTAAAGAGCAGATTACAAGTGTTATGAAACGTTCTGGGAACCTTTTAAAGAGCAGATTACAAGTGTTATGAAACGTTCTGGGAACCTTTTAAAGAACAGATTACAAGTGTTATGAAACGTTTTTGCAACATCAAGCGAATGTGTTATACAAACATTCTCTAGTCATCAGCGCAACAGTTTTTTTTGTCATGAGAACATTTGCTGCGACCTAATGAATGTTCTGGGAAATTTCACATAACCAATTTCGTTTCTCTCTCATTTCTCTGTCTCTCATTTCTCTCTCTCTCATTTCTGTCTCTTGTTTCTCTCTCTCTTGTTTCTCTCTCTCTCATTTCTGTCTCTTGTTTCTCTCTCTTGTTTCTCTCTACTCTCTTTTTTTTCTCAGCCCTCCTTTTTCCCAGAACAACCGAGACAACAACTATCTGAGCCTCAACTATGAAGGACACCGAGGTATGGGTTCATTCTGACCTTCCTGCTCAATGTGTAAATGGAGGCTATTGGATTCTGGTCCTTTGTGTTATATGTTGTAATGATGTCTGACACTTTGTTTGCTGCTATTTTGGCCAAGTCTCTCTTGGAAAATAGGTTTTTAATCTCAATGAGACTACTTCCTCCCCTCTACCTCTCCTTGTCTCCCCGTGTCTCCCCATCTACCTCCCCTTGTCTCCCCATCTACCTTCCCCGTGTCTCCCCCTCTACCTTCCCCGTGTCTCCCCATCTACCTCTCCTTGTCTCCCCATCTACCTCTCCTTGTCTCCCCCTCTACCTTCCCCGTGTCTCCCCATCTACCTCACCTTGTCTCCCCATCTACCTCACCTTGTCTCCCCATCTACCTCTCCTTGTCTCCCCCTCTACCTTCCCCGTGTCTCCCCATCTACCTTCCCCGTGTCTCCCCATCTACCTTCCCCGTGTCTCCCCATCTACCTTCCCTGTGTCTCCCCCTCTACCTTCCCCGTGTCTCCCCCTCTACCTTCCCTGTGTCTCCCCATCTACCTCCCCTTGTCTCCCCCTCTACCCTCTCCTTGTCTCCCCCTCTACCCTCTCCTTGTCTCCCACCCTACCCTCTCCTTGTCTCCCCATCTACCTCTCCTTGTCTCCCCATCTACCTCTCCTTGTCTCCCCATCTACCTCCCCTTGTCTCCCCATCTACCTCCCCTTGTCTCCCCATCTACCTCCCCTTGTCTCCCCATCTACCTCCCCTTGTCTCCCCATCTACCTCCCCTTGTCTCCCCATCTACCTCCCCTTGTCTCCCCATCTACCTCCCCTTGTCTCCCCATCTACCTTCCCCGTGTCTCCCCATCTACCTTCCCTGTGTCTCCCCCTCTACCTTCCCCGTGTCTCCCCATCTACCTCCCCTTGTCTCCCCATCTACCTCTCCCGTGTCTCCCCCTCTACCTTCCCCGTGTCTCCCCCTCTACCTTCCCTGTGTCTCCCCATCTACCTCCCCGTGTCTCCCCCTCTACCTCCCCTTGTCTCCCCCTCTACCCTCTCCTTGTCTCCCCCTCTACCCTCTCCTTGTCTCCCCATCTACCTCTCCTTGTCTCCCCATCTACCTCTCCTTGTCTCCCCATCTACCTCCCCTTGTCTCCCCATCTACCTCTCCTTGTCTCCCCATCTACCTCTCCTTGTCTCCCCATCTACCTCTCCTTGTCTCCCCATCTACCTCTCCTTGTCTCCCCATCTACCTCTCCTTGTCTCCCCATCTACCTCTCCTTGTCTCCCCATCTACCTCTCCTTGTCTCCCCATCTACCTCTCCTTGTCTCCCCATCTACATCCCCTTGTCTCCCCATCTACTTCCCCTTGTCTCCCCCTCTACCTCTATTCAGCATTTCACTGTAAGGTCTTCTACACCTGTTGTATTCAGCATTTCACTGTAAGGTCTACTATACCTGTTGTATTCAGCATTTCACTGTAAGGTCTACTACACCTGTTGTATTCAGCATTTCACTGTAAGGTCTACTACACCTGTTGTATTCAGCATTTCACTGTAAGGTCTACTACACCTGTTGTATTCAGCATTTCACTGTAAGGTCTACTACACCTGTTGTATTCAGCATTTCACTGTAAGGTCTACTACACCTGTTGTATTCAGCATTTCACTGTAAGGTCTACTACACCTGTTGTATTCAGCATTTCACTGTGAGGTCTACTACACCTGTTGTATTCAGCATTTCACTGTGAGGTCTACTACACCTGTTGTATTCAGCATTTCACTGTGAGGTCTACTACACCTGTTGTATTCAGCATTTCACTGTAAGGTCTACTACACCTGTTGTATTCAGCATTTCACTGTAAGGTCTACTACACCTGTTGTATTCAGCATTTCACTGTGAGGTCTACTACACCTGTTGTATTCAGCATTTCACTGTAAGGTCTACTACACCTGTTGTATTCAGCATTTCACTGTGAGGTCTACTACACCTGTTGTATTCAGCATTTCACTGTAAGGTCTACTACACCTGTTGTATTCAGCATTTCACTGTGAGGTCTACTACACCTGTTGTATTCAGCATTTCACTGTAAGGTCTACTACACCTGTTGTATTCAGCATTTCACTGTGAGGTCTACTACACCTGTTGTATTCAGCATTTCACTGTGAGGTCTACTACACCTGTTGTATTCAGCATTTCACTGTAAGGTCTACTACACCTGTTGTATTCAGCATTTCACTGTAAGGTCTACTACACCTGTTGTATTCAGCATTTCACTGTAAGGTCTACTACACCTGTTGTATTCAGCATTTCACTGTAAGGTCTACTACACCTGTTGTATTCAGCATTTCACTGTAAGGTCTACTACACCTGTTGTATTCAGCATTTCACTGTAAGGTCTACTACACCTGTTGTATTCAGCATTTCACTGTAAGGTCTACTACACCTGTTGTATTCAGCATTTCACTGTAAGGTCTACTACACCTGTTGTATTCAGCATTTCACTGTGAGGTCTACTACACCTGTTGTATTCAGCATTTCACTGTGAGGTCTACTACACCTGTTGTATTCAGCACATGTGACTAATAAAACTTGATTTGATTTGTCATCTCAGCTCTCCAGGATGTGGGGATGTTAGGCTTCATAACATTATTTCAGCAATACGTTCTCCCTCCTTCCTCCTGCCTTCAACTAATCATTAGTAGGACATGACTGGTTGGCTGACCGGCTGGCTGACTGACTCTCTGTCTCTGCTCCCCCTGCAGGGCGCCACAGTAAAGGAGGAACTTTCCCTCGTCAATTCCACTTGTCCAATGGCAGCAAAGACTACAGCGATGGTAAGAGGGCTTTCTCCTGAACGATGCTGCTCTATCGTTACACAGTAAGAGGGCTTTCTCCTGAACGATGCTGTTCTTTCGTTACACAGTAAGAGGGCTTTCTCCTGAACTATGCTGTTCTTTCGTTACACAGTAATAGGGCTTTCTCCTGAACAATGCTGTTCTTTCGTTACACAGTAAGAGGGCTTTCTCCTGAACGATGCTGTTCTTTCGTTACACAGTAAGAGGGCTTTCTCCTGAACAATGCTGTTCTTTCGTTACACAGTAAGAGGGCTTTCTCCTGAACAATGCTGTTCTTTCGTTACACAGTAAGAGGGCTTTCTCCTGAACGATGCTGTTCTTTTGTTACACAGTAAGAGGGCTTTCTTCTGAACGATGCTGTTCTTTCGTTACACAGTAAGAGGGCTTTCTCCTGAACTATGCTGTTCTTTTGTTACACAGTAAGAGGGCTTTCTCCTGAACGATGCTGCTCTATCGTTACACAGTAAGAGGGCTTTCTCCTGAACTATGCTGTTCCATCACTCCCAGATAGAAGATATGTTTCAGTTCAACCTCTAACACAGGCACAATAATAGTTATGATGACATCTAGTGCTAGTATCCATATAGGCTTACTACTTCAAATAACTCTTAGGACTTTGGATGATTTTTACACTGATAAACAACAGGACACGTCAGCCATACTTTAGGTATACACCACCAGAACAGTACAATTAGTTATACAGCTTTCTGTCTCCCCTCCCCTAGCAACCCTCCCCTGATTGGACTAACAGGCTAATAGTTATACTGCTTTCTGTCTCCCCTCCCCTAGCAACCCTCCCCTGATTGGACTAACAGGCTAATAGTTATACTGCTTCTTGTCTAGCCTTCCCCTGATTGGACTAACAGACTAACAGTTATACTGCTTCCTGTCTCCCCTCCCCTAGCAACCCTCCCCTGATTGGACTAACAGGCTAATAGTTATACTGCTTTCTGTCTCCCCTCCCCTAGCAACCCTCCCCTGATTGGACTAACAGGCTAATAGTTATACTGCTTCTTGTCTAGCCTTCCCCTGATTGGACTAACAGGCTAATAGTTATACTGCTTCCTGTCTCCCCTCCCCTAGCAACCCTCCCCTGATTGGACTAACAGGCTAATAGTTATACTGCTTCCTGTCTCCCCTCCCCTAGCAACCCTCCCCTGATTGGACTAACAGACTAATAGTTATACTACTTTCGGTCTCCCCTCCACTAGCAACCCTCCCCTGATTGGACTAACAGGCTAATAGTTATACTGCTTCTTGTCTAGCCTTCCCCTGATTGGACTAACAGACTAATAGTTATACTGCTTCCTGTCTCCCCTCCACTAGCAACCCTCCCCTGATTGGACTAACAGGCTAATAGTTATACTGCTTTCTGTCTCCCCTCCACTAGCAACCCTCCCCTGATTGGACTAACAGACTAATAGTTATACTGCTTTCTGTCTCCCCTCCCCTAGCAACCCTCCCCTGATTGGACTAACAGGCTAATAGTTATACTGCTTCTTGTCTAGCCTTCCCCTGATTGGACTAACAGACTAATAGTTATACTGCTTTCTGTCTCCCCTCCCCTAGCAACCCTCCCCTGATTGGACTAACAGACTAATAGTTATACTGCTTTCTGTCTCCCCTCCACTAGCAACCCTCCCCTGATTGGACTAACAGGCTAATAGTTATACTGCTTCCTGTCTCCCCTCCCCTAGCAACCCTCCCCTGATTGGACTAACAGGCTAATAGTTATACTGCTTTCTGTCTCCCCTCCCCTAGCAACCCTCCCCTGATTGGACTAACAGACTAACAGTTATACTGCTTCTTGTCTAGCCTTCCCCTGATTGGACTAACAGGCTAATAGTTATACTGCTTTCGGTCTCCCCTCCACTAGCAACCCTCCCCTGATTGGACTAACAGGCTAATAGTTATACTGCTTCTTGTCTAGCCTTCCCCTGATTGGACTAACAGGCTAATAGTTATACTGCTTCTTGTCTAGCCTTTCCCTATATTGGACTAACAGACTAACAGTTATACTGCTTCCTGTCTCCCCTCCCCTAGCAACCCTCCCCTGATTGGACTAACAGGCTAATAGTTATACTGCTTCTTGTTTAGCCTTCCCCTGATTGGACTAACAGACTAATAGTTATACTGCTTTCTGTCTCCCCTCCACTAGCAACCCTCCCCTGATTGGACTAACAGGCTAATAGTTATACTGCTTCCTGTCTCCCCTCCCCTGATTGGACTAACAGTTATACTGCTTATTTTTCAAAATCGTAAAATGTATCAGTTTCACAGCGATACTGTATAATATCCTAGTCAGTTGGGGACAGGTCTTTGATGTCCCAATACCTTGGCCACAGGTCTATGAACTGACATGTAAAAGACACGTCAATCCATCCGTTTTAAATGGAAGCTGTTATATAAGATACTTGCTACAAAAAGAATGCTCAATATATGAGGCATTGAACAGTCAGCATTGTGCAGACTCTGCCGAGAGGAAGCAGAATTTATAGAACGGATTTTCGTTTTTCGTTCTCGTTTACAAATATTATACCCTTCTTGTACATTTTTTCCTGCCTTTTGTTTTGTCTCTATCAGTATATTGGATTTCAGCCATATTATTTGCTGTGTGTCTGTCATTATATTAGATTTCAGCCATATTATTTGCTGTGTGTCTGTCAGTATATTGGATTTCAGCCATATTATTTGCTGTGTGTCTATCAGTATATTGGATTTCAGCCATATTATTTGCTGTGTGTCTGTCAGTATATTAGATTTCAGCCATATTATTTGCAATATTAGATCTGGAGGATGAAATTGAAATTGTAGCCATCTCTGACTTCATTTAAAAAGGAGGATACTTTACACAGGTGATTCTTTGCCAATCCACCAAAAAGGTAAACTTTTAATCTGCCTAAGGGCAAATAGCCTACTCTTAAACATAGGATGGGATTCTCTTAATAGCTTGCTAGAAAACCATTTGGATTTAGATAAAACCTCCATTGTAAGAGTGTGCTTTAATGCCTTAAAACTATTAAATATTAATCTGCCAAACGTATGTTTGTTATCTAAATACAGTGCCTTGCGAAAGTATTCGGCCCCCTTGAACTTTGCGACCTTTTGCCACATTTCAGGCTTCAAACATAAAGACATAAAACTGTATTTTTTTTGTGAAGAATCAACAACAAGTGGGACACAATCATGAAGTGGAACGACATTTATTGGATATTTCAAACTTTTTTTAACAAATCAAGAACTGAAAAATTGGGCGTGCAAAATTATTCAGCCCCTTTACTTTCAGTGCAGCAAACTCTCTCCAGAAGTTCAGTGAGGATCTCTAAATGATCCAATGTTGACCTAAATGACTAATGATGATAAATACAATCCACCTGTGTGTAATCAAGTCTCCGTATAAATGCACCTGCACTGTGATAGTCTCAGAGGTCCACTAAAAGCGCAGAGAGCATCATGAAGAACAAGGAACACACCAGGCAGGTCCGAGATACTGTTGTGAAGAAGTTTAAAGCCGGATTTGGATACAAAAAGATTTCCCAAGCTTTAAACATCCCAAGGAGCACTGTGCAAGTGATAATATTGAAATGGAAGGAGTATCAGACCACTGCAAATCTACCAAGACCTGGCCATCCCTCTAAACTTTCAGCTCATACAAGGAGAAGACTGATCAGAGATGCAGCCAAGAGGCCCATGATCACTCTGGATGAACTGCAGAGATCTACAGCTGTGGTGGGAGACTCTGTCCATAGGACAACAATCAGTCGTATATTGCACAAATCTGGCCTTTATGGAAGAGTGGCAAGAAGAAAGCCATTTCTTAAAGATATCCATAAAAAGTGTTGTTTAAAGTTTGCCACAAGCCACCTGGGAGACACACCAAACATGTGGAAGAAGGTGCTCTGGTCAGATGAAACCAAAATTGAACTTTTTGGCAATAATGCAAAACGTCATGTTTGGCGTAAAAGCAACACAGCTGAACACACCATCCCCACTGTCAAACATGGTGGTGGCAGCATCATGGTTTGGGCCTGCTTTTCTTCAGCAGGGACAGGGAAGATGGTTAAAATTGATGGGAAGATGGATGGAGCCAAATACAGGACCATTCTGGAAGAAAACCTGATGGAGTCTGCAAAAGACCTGAAACTGGGACAGAGATTTGTCTTCCAACAAGACAATGATCCAAAACATAAAGCAAAATCTACAATGGAATGGTTCAAAAATAAACATATCCAGGTGTTAGAATGGCCAAGTCAAAGTCCAGACCTGAATCCAATCGAGAATCTGTGGAAAGAACTGAAAACTGCTGTTCACAAATGCTCTCCATCCAACCTCACTGAGCTCGAGCTGTTTTGCAAGGAGGAATGGGAAAAAATGTCAGTCTCTCGATGTGCAAAACTGATAGAGACATACCCCAAGCGACTTACAGCTGTAATCGCAGCAAAAGGTGGCGCTACAAAGTATTAACTTAAGGGGGCTGAATAATTTTGCACGCCCAATTTTTCAGTTTTTGATTTGTTAAAAAAGTTAGAAATATCCAATAAATGTCGTTCCACTTCATGATTGTGTCCCACTTGTTGTTGATTCTTCACAAAAAAATACAGTTTTATATCTTTATGTTTGAAGCCTGAAATGTGGCAAAAGGTCGCAAAGTTCAAGGGGGCCGAATACTTTCGCAAGGCACTGTATGCTTGGAACCTTTTCTGGTTTGCCATTCCAAATAAAGTGCCATTTTTTTCTTGCATGATTTTAAAAAGGATTCTCCTGGAGTTGGTAGAGCCATGAATAAATATGTAACCTGAGAGAACTAGAGAATTAATCAGGGTAGAGCCATGAATAAATATGTAACCTGAGAGAACTAGAGAATTAATCAGGGTAGAGCCATGAATAAATATGTAACCTGAGAGAACTAGAGAATTAATCAGGGTAGAGCCATGAATAAATATGTAACCTGAGAGAACTAGAGAATTAATCAGGGTAGAGCCATGAATAAATATGTAGCCTGAGAGAACTAGAGAATTAATCAGGGTAGAGCTATGAATAAATATGTAACCTGAGAGAACTCGAGAATTAATCAGGGTAGAGCCATGAATAAATATGTAACCTGAGAGAACTAGAGAATTAATCAGGGTAGAGCCATGAATAAATATGTAACCTGAGAGAACTAGAGAATTAATCAGGGTAGAGCCATGAATAAATATGTAACCTGAGAGAACTAGAGAATTAATCAGGGTAGAGCCATGAATAAATATGTAACCTGAGAGAACTAGAGAATTAATCAGGGTAGAGCCATGAATAAATATGTAACCTACGAATTAATCAGGGTAGAGCCACGAATTAATCAGGGTAGAGCCATGAATAAATATGTAACCTGAGAGAACTAGAGAATTAATCAGGGTAGAGCCATGAATAAATATGTAGCCTGAGAGAACTAGAGAATTAATCAGGGTAGAGCCATGAATAAATATGTAACCTGAGAGAACTAGAGAATTAATCAGGGTAGAGCCATGAATAAATATGTAACCTACGAATTAATCAGGGTAGAGCCACGAATTAATCAGGGTAGAGCCATGAATAAATATGTAACCTGAGAGAACTAGAGAATTAATCAGGGTAGAGCCATGAATAAATATGTAACCTGAGAGAACTCGAGAATTTATCAGGGTAGATCCATGAATAAATATGTAACCTGAGAGAACTCGAGAATTAATCAGGGTAGAGCCATGAATAAATATGTAACCTGAGAGAACTAGAGAATTAATCAGGGTAGAGCCATGAATAAATATGTAAGCTGAGTGAACTAGAGAATTAATCAGGGTAGAGCCATGAATAAATATGTAACCTGAGATATAACTAGAGAATTGATCAGGGTAGAGCTATGAATAAATATGTAACCTGAGATATAACTAGAGAATTGATCAGGGTAGAGCTATGAATAAATATGTAACCTGCGAATTAATCAGGGTAGAGCCACGAATAAATATGTAACCTGTGAATTAATCAGTTTAGAGCCATGAATAAATATGTGACCTGTGAATTAATCAGGGTAGAGCCATGAATAAATATGTGACCTGTGAATTAATCAGGGTAGAGCCATGAATAAATATGTGACCTGTGAATTAATCAGGGTAATATTCCCAGAAATGTGTTTACCTGTTCACGGTTAAAAAATGATATCTATTTTGCTGAGTTTTCTATCAACGTTTTCCGGCATGATGTACACCAGGCACATCGACTTCACCATCCGCCCATTTAATCGGGAAACCAATTTAAAGTTTATCTTTTAGAGACCCAAACCATACTGGCTTGTCCGTAGTTGGGTTTTAGTCCAGAGAAACTATCCAAGTCTCCTCCGCTTTGTGTCTGGGGAGATATACATGTATATTATTAATGTTAGCTCTCCGTGTACATTTAAGTGCCAGCTGTGCTGCCCTGTTCTGAGGCAATTGTAATTTCCCGACATCCACCTGACAACACGACAAAACTATGGCCTGTAGGACCTGCCTTGTTGATAGTGTTGTTAAGAAGGCAGAGCAGCGCTTTATTATGGACAGACTTCTCCACATCTTAGCTACTGTTGCGTCAATATGTTTACAATCCAGGGTTACTCCAAGCAGTTTAGTCACCTCAACTTGCTCAATTTCTACATTATTTATTCCAAGATTTAGTTGAGGTTTAGGGTTTAGTGAATGAATTGTCCCAAATTCAATACTTTTAGTTTTAGAAATATTTAGGGCTAACTTATTCCTTGCCACCCGTTCTGAAACTGACAGCAGCTCTTTGTTAAGTGTTGCAGTCATTTCACTCACTGTAGTAGCTGACGTGTATAGTGTTGAGTCATCCGCATACATAAACACAATGGCTTTAGTTAAGGCCAGTGGCATGTCATTAGTAAAGATTGAAAAAGGTAGTGGGCCTAGACAGCTGCCTTGGGGAATTCCTGATTCTACGTGGATTATGCTTCTATTAAATAACACCCTCTGTGTTCTGTTAAACATGTAACTCTTTATCCACAATATAGCTATATAAAGCCAGAACACACACACTACCGTTCAAACGTTTGGGGTCACTTAGAAATTCCTTGTTTTTGAAAGCAAAGAACTTTCTTCTGAAACTCGACAGTCTATTCTTGTTCTGAGAAATGAAGGCTATTGATGGTTGGAATGATGGTTGCTGATAATGGGCCTCTGTACGCCTAAGTAAATATTCCATTTAAAAAAATCTGACGTTTCCAGCTATCACTAGTCGGGGCGGCAGGGTAGCCTAGTGGTTAGAGCGTTGGACTAGTAACCGGAAGGTTGCGAGTTCAAACCCCCGAGCTGACAAGGTACAAATCTGTCGTTCTGCCCCCTGAACAGGCCGTCATTGAAAATAATAATTTGTTCTTAACTGACTTGCCTGGTTAAATAAAGGTAAAATAAAAAATAAAATAAAACATTTACAACATGAACAATATCTACACTGTATTTCTGATCAATTTGATGTATTTTAATGCACAAAAAAATGTGTTGTGACCCCAAACTGTTGAACAGTAATATTTTTCCAGCAGCAGACTAGGATCAATAATGTCTAACAGCCCCCACAATCATTTTATCATCAATTTCTCTCAGCCAATCATCCTTCATTTGTGTAAGTAGTCTGCTTGTTGAATGTCCTTCCCTATAAGTGTGCTGACACTCTGTTGTCAATTTGTTTACAGTAAAATAGCATTGTATCTGGTCAAACATAATTTTCCCAAAAAGTTTAAGGGTTGGTAACAGGCTGATTGGTCAGGTATTTGAGCCAGTACAAGGGGCTTTACTATTCTTAGGTAGCATAATGACTTTAGCTTTACTCCAGGCCTGAGGGCACACACTCTCTAGTTGGTTTAGATTGAAGATGTGGTAAGTTTGTTTCATAGTATAGTTTCTTCCTCGTTTTATTACGTTTAGTCACATGATTTCTCAATTTGCAGTACATTGGCCAATTGAGTCTTTGAATGAAGAGATTGAGATAAAACTGTCCAGTCTGAGTGTTTGTTGCAGCTCGTTCCAGTCGCGAACTGAAAAGAGGAGCGACCCAGGGATGTGTGTGCTTTGGGGACCTTTAACAGAATGTGACTGTCAGAATAGGTGTTGTACGTGGAGGATGAGGGCTGCAGTAGATATCTCAGATAGGCCTTACTTCCCCTAACAGGCTGACTACACTGCTAGCTTTGTGGGCATTGCAAAATACATTTAGAAATCTATATTATTAAATTATTGCGCGCACCAACGAGCGTCTGTGTTGCTAAAGGCTAAAATAGAAGTCAGTTCTATTTGTGACGCAGATCGCACTGCAAGCCTCTCCCATCTCCCATCTCCTAATTAAGCCGCCTCCAAGGTTTTTAAGCCTCCAAATATCCATCAGTTCCAACATGTCCAAAATATGCGTAATCTCTTTCATCATCAGAGGGAGATAGTTGGTAGTGTGCTTGCTTTTACATCCATTGACGTACTTAGAACTGTGTGTTTGTCCAGGTCGGAGGACGTTCCCTCGGAGCTTCATGCCTCAGGAGAACCTGTTTCAGCTGGTTCCATCCAGTCAGACCCGGAGTTACAACGGAGACAGCACTCTACAGTACAGCGACCTCCGTACGCTGGGCCGAGTCCCAGAGAAGAGCTGCCCCCGCAGGGAAGTACCCAGATGTGAGTTACACCCCAATATAGACCCCTGGTTACATTCAGACATACCAGGTCCTCTAACCACCTCCTGGTGACATTCAGACATACCAGGTCCTCTAACCACCTCCTGGTTACATTCAGACATACCAGGTCCTCTAACTACCTCCTGGTTACATTCAGACATACCAGGTCCTCTAACCACCTCCTGGTGACATTCAGACATACCAGGTCCTCTAACCACCTCCTGGTTACATTCAGACATACCAGGTCCTCTAACCACCTGGTTACATTCAGACATACCAGGTCCTCTAACCACCTCCTGGTTACATTCAGACATACCAGACATACCAGGTCCTCTAACCACCTCCTGGTTACATTCAGACATACCAGACATACCAGGTCCTCTAACCACCTGGTTACATTCAGACATACCAGGTCCTCTAACCTCCTGGTTACATTCAGACATACCAGGTCCTCTAACCTCCTGGTTACATTCAGACATACCAGGCCTTCTAACCACCTGGTTACATTCAGACATACCAGGTCCTCTAACCACCTCCTGGTTACATTCAGACATACCAGGTCCTCTAACCACCTCCTGGTTACATTCAGACATACCAGGTCCTCTAACCACCTCCTGGTTACATTCAAACATATCAGGTCCTCTAACTACCTCCTGGTTACATTCAGACATACCAGGCCCTCTAACCACCTCCTGGTTACATTCAGACATACCAGGCCCTCTAACCACCTCCTGGTTACATTCAGACATACCAGGTCCTCTAACCACCTCCTGGTTACATTCAGACATACCAGGTCCTCTAACCACCTCCTGGTTACATTCAGACATACCAGGTCCTCTAACTACCTCCTGGTTACATTCAGACATACCAGGTCCTCTAATCACCTCCTGGTTACATTCAGACATACCAGGTCCTCTAACCACCTCCTGGTTACATTCAGACATACCTTGTCCTCTAACCACCTCCTGGTGACATTCAGACATACCAGGTCCTCTAACCACCTGGTTACATTCAGACATACCAGACATACCAGGTCCTCTAACCACCTCCTGGTTACATTCAGACATACCAGGTCCTCTAACCACCTGGTTACATTCAGACATACCTTGTCCTCTAACCACCTCCTGGTGACATTCAGATATACCAGGTCTTCTAACCACCTGGTTACATTCAGACATACCAGGTCCTCTAACCACCTCCTGGTTACATTCAGACATACCAGGTCCTCTAACCACCTCCTGGTGACATTCAGACATACCAGGTCCTCTAACCACCTCCTGGTTACATTCAGACATACCAGGTCCTCTAACCACCTCCTGGTGACATTCAGACATACCAGGTCCTCTAACCACCTCCTGGTGACATTCAGACATACCAGGTCCTCTAACCACCTCCTGGTTACATTCAGACATACCAGGTCCTCTAACCACCTCCTGGTTACATTCAGACATACCAGGTCCTCTAACCACCTCCTGGTTACATTCAGACATACCAGGTCTTCTAACCACCTGGTTACATTCAGACATACCAGGTCCTCTAACCACCTCCTGGTGACATTCAGACATACCAGGTCCTCTAACCACCTCCTGGTTACATACCAGACATACCAGGTCCTCTAACCACCTCCTGGTTACATTCAGACATACCAGGTCCTCTAACCACCTCCTGGTTACATTCAGACATACCAGACATACCAGGTTATCTAACCACCTCCTGGTGACATTCAAACATATCAGGTCCTCTAACCACCTCCTGGTTACATTCAGACATACCAGGTCCTCTAACCACCTTCTGGTTACATTCAGACATACCAGGTCTTCTAACCACCTGGTGACATTCAGACATACCAAACATACCAGGTCCTCTAACCACCTCCTGGTTACATTCAGACATACCTTGTCCTCTAACCACCTCCTGGTGACATTCAGACATACCAGGTCCTCTAACCACCTCCTGGTTACATTCAGACATACCAGGTCCTCTAACCACCTCCTGGTGACATTCAGACATACCAGGTCCTCTAACCACCTCCTGGTTACATTCAGACATACCAGGTCCTCTAACCACCTCCTGGTTACATTCAGACATACCAGGTCCTCTAACCACCTCCTGGTTACATTCAGACATACCAGACATACCAGGTCCTCTAACCACCACCTGGTTACATTCAGACATACCAGGTCTTCTAACCACCTGGTTACATTCAGACATACCAGGCCCTCTAACCACCTCCTGGTTACATTCAGACATACCAGGTCCTCTAACCACCTCCTGGTTACATTCAGACATACCAGGTCCTCTAACCACGTCCTGGTGACATTCAGACATACCAGGTCCTCTAACCACCTCCTGGTTACATTCAGACATACCAGGTCTTCTAACCACCTGGTTACATTCAGACATACCAGGTCCTCTAACCACCTCCTGGTTACATACCAGACATACCAGGTCCTCTAACCACCTCCTGGTTACATTCAGACATACCAGGTCCTCTAACCACCTCCTGGTTACATTCAGACATACCAGACATACCAGGTCCTCTAACCACCTCCTGGTGACATTCAAACATATCAGGTCCTCTAACCACCTGGTTACATTCAGACATACCAGACATACCAGGTCCTCTAACCACCTGGTTACATTCAGACATACCAGACATACCAGGTCCTCTAACCACCTCCTGGTTACATTCAGACATACCAGGTCCTCTAACCACCTCCTGGTGACATTCAGACATACCAGGTCCTCTAACCACCTTCTGGTTACATTCAGACATACCAGGTCTTCTAACCACCTGGTGACATTCAGACATACCAAACATACCAGGTTCTCTAACCACCTGGTTACATTCAGACATACCAGGTCCTCTAACCACCTCCTGGTTACATTCAGACATACCAGACATACCAGGCCCTCTAACCACCTCCTGGTTACATTCAGACATACCAGGTCCTCTAACCACCTCCTGGTTACATTCAGACATACCAGGTCCTCTAACCACCTGGTTACATTCAGACATACCAGGTCTTCTAACTACCTCCTGGTTACATTCAGACATACCAGGTCCTCTAACCACCTCCTGGTTACATTCAGACATACCAGGTCCTCTAACCACCTCCTGGTTACATTCAGACATACCAGGTCCTCTTACCACCTCCTGGTGACATTCAGACATACCAGGTCCTCTAACCACCTCCTGGTTACATTCAGACATACCAGGTCCTCTAACCACCTCCTGGTGACATTCAGACATACCAGGTCCTCTAACCACCTCCTGGTGACATTCAGACATACCAGGTCCTCTAACCACCTCCTGGTTACATTCAGACATACCAGGTCCTCTAACCACCTCCTGGTTACATTCAGACATACCAGACATACCAGGTCCTCTAACCACCACCTGGTTACATTCAGACATACCAGGTCTTCTAACCACCTGGTTACATTCAGACATACCAGGCCCTCTAACCACCTCCTGGTTACATTCAGACATACCAGGTCCTCTAACCACCTCCTGGTTACATTCAGACATACCAGGTCCTCTAACCACGTCCTGGTGACATTCAGACATACCAGGTCCTCTAACCACCTCCTGGTTACATTCAGACATACCAGGTCTTCTAACCACCTGGTTACATTCAGACATACCAGGTCCTCTAACCACCTCCTGGTTACATACCAGACATACCAGGTCCTCTAACCACCTCCTGGTTACATTCAGACATACCAGGTCCTCTAACCACCTCCTGGTTACATTCAGACATACCAGACATACCAGGTCCTCTAACCACCTTCTGGTTACATTCAGACATACCAGGTCTTCTAACCACCTGGTGACATTCAGACATACCAAACATACCAGGTCCTCTAACCACCTGGTTACATTCAGACATACCAGGTCCTCTAACCACCTCCTGGTTACATTCAGACATACCAGACATACCAGGCCCTCTAACCACCTCCTGGTTACATTCAGACATACCAGGTCCTCTAACCACCTCCTGGTTACATTCAGACATACCAGGTCCTCTAACCACCTGGTTACATTCAGACATACCAGGTCCTCTAACTACCTCCTGGTTACATTCAGACATACCAGGTCCTCTAACCACCTCCTGGTTACATTCAGACATACCAGGTCCTCTAACTACCTCCTGGTTACATTCAGACATACCAGGTCTTCTAACCACCTGGTTACATTCAGACATACCAAACATATCAGGTCCTCTAACCACCTCCTGGTTACATTCAGACATACCAGGTCCTCTAACCACCTCCTGGTGACATTCAGACATACCAGGTCTTCTAACCACCTGGTTACATTCAGACATACCAGACATACCAGGTCCTCTAACCACCTCCTGGTTACATTCAGACATACCAGGTTCTCTAACCACCTCCTGGTTACATTCAGACATACCAGGTCTTCTAACCACCTGGTTACATTCAGACATACCAAACATATCAGGTCCTCTAACCACCTCCTGGTTACATTCAGACATACCAGGTCCTCTAACCACCTGGTTACATTCAGACATACCAGACATACCAGGTCCTCTAACCACCTCCTGGTTACATTCAGACATACCATGTCCTCTAACCACCTCCTGGTTACATTCAGACATACCAGGTCCTCTAACCACCTCCTGGTGACATTCAGACATACCAGGTCCTCTAACCACCTCCTGGTGACATTCAGACATACCAGGTTCTCTAACCACCTCCTGCTTACATTCAGACATACCAGGTCCTCTAACCACCTCCTGGTGACATTCAGACCTGGTAACCACCTCCTGGTGACATTCAGACATACCAGGTCCTCTAACCACCTCCTGGTTACATTCAGACATACCAGGTCCTCTAACCACCTCCTGGTGACATTCAGACATACCAGGTCCTCTAACCACCTCCTGGTGACATTCAGACATACCAGGCCCTCTAACCACCTCCTGGTTACATTCAGACATACCAGGTCCTCTAACCACCTCCTGGTTACATTCAGACATACCAGGTCCTCTAACCACCACCTGGTGACATTCAGACATACCAGGTCCTCTAACCACCTCCTGGTTACATTCAGACATACCAGGTCTTCTAACCACCTGGTTACATTCAGACATACCAGGTCCTCTAACCACCACCTGGTTACATTCAGACATACCAGGTCCTCTAACCACCTCCTGGTTACATTCAGACATACCAGGTCCTCTAACTACCTCCTGCTTACATTCAGACATACCAGGTCCTCTAACCACCTCCTGGTTACATTCAGACATACCAGACATACCAGGTCCTCTAACCACCTCCTGGTTACATTCAGACATACCAGGTCCTCTAACCACCTCCTGGTGACATTCAGACATACCAGGTCTTCTAACCACCTGGTTACATTCAGACATACCAGACATACCAGGTCCTCTAACCACCTCCTGGTTACATTCAGACATACCAGGTCCTCTAACCACCTCCTGGTTACATTCAGACATACCAGGTCTTCTAACCACCTGGTTACATTCAGACATACCAGACATACCAGGTCCTCTAACCACCTCCTGGTTACATTCAGACATACCATGTCCTCTAACCACCTCCTGGTGACATTCAGACATACCAGGTCCTCTTACCACCTCCTGGTGACATTCAGACATACCAGGTTCTCTAACCACCTCCTGCTTACATTCAGACATACCAGGTCCTCTAACCACCTCCTGGTGACATTCAGACCTGGTAACCACCTCCTGGTGACATTCAGACATACCAGGTCCTCTAACCACCTCCTGGTTACATTCAGACATACCAGGTCCTCTAACCACCTCCTGGTGACATTCAGACATACCAGGTCCTCTAACCACCTCCTGGTGACATTCAGACATACCAGGCCCTCTAACCACCTCCTGGTTACATTCAGACATACCAGGTCCTCTAACCACCTCCTGGTTACATTCAGACATACCAGGTCCTCTAACCACCTCCTGGTTACATTCAGACATACCAGGTCTTCTAACCACCTGGTTACATTCAGACATACCAGGTCCTCTAACCACCACCTGGTTACATTCAGACATACCAGGTCCTCTAACCACCTCCTGGTTACATTCAGACATACCAGGTCCTCTAACTACCTCCTGCTTACATTCAGACATACCAGGTCCTCTAACCACCTCCTGGTTACATTCAGACATACCAGACATACCAGGTCCTCTAACCACCTCCTGGTTACATTCAGACATACCAGGTCCTCTAACCACCTCCTGGTGACATTCAGACATACCAGGTCTTCTAACCACCTGGTTACATTCAGACATACCAGACATACCAGGTCCTCTAACCACCTCCTGGTTACATTCAGACATACCAGGTCCTCTAACCACCTGGTTACATTCAGACATACCAGACATACCAGGTCCTCTAACCACCTCCTGGTTACATTCAGACATACCATGTCCTCTAACCACCTCCTGGTTACATTCAGACATACCAGGTCCTCTAACCACCTCCTGGTGACATTCAGACATACCAGGTCCTCTAACCACCTCCTGGTGACATTCAGACATACCAGGTTCTCTAACCACCTCCTGCTTACATTCAGACATACCAGGTCCTCTAACCACCTCCTGGTGACATTCAGACCTGGTAACCACCTCCTGATGACATTCAGACATACCAGGTCCTCTAACCACCTCCTGGTTACATTCAGACATACCAGGTCCTCTAACCACCTCCTGGTGACATTCAGACATACCAGGTCCTCTAACCACCTCCTGGTGACATTCAGACATACCAGGCCCTCTAACCACCTCCTGGTTACATTCAGACATACCAGGTCCTCTAACCACCTCCTGGTTACATTCAGACATACCAGGTCCTCTAACCACCACCTGGTGACATTCAGACATACCAGGTCCTCTAACCACCTCCTGGTTACATTCAGACATACCAGGTCTTCTAACCACCTGGTTACATTCAGACATACCAGGTCCTCTAACCACCACCTGGTTACATTCAGACATACCAGGTCCTCTAACCACCTCCTGGTTACATTCAGACATACCAGGTCCTCTAACTACCTCCTGCTTACATTCAGACATACCAGGTCCTCTAACCACCTCCTGGTTACATTCAGACATACCAGGTCCTCTAACCACCTCCTGGTTACATTCAGACATACCAGGTCCTCTAACCACCTCCTGGTTACATTCAGACATACCAGGTCTTCTAACCACCTGGTTACATTCAGACATACCAAACATATCAGGTCCTCTAACCACCTCCTGGTTACATTCAGACATACCAGGTCCTCTAACCACCTGGTTACATTCAGACATACCAGACATACCAGGTCCTCTAACCACCTCCTGGTTACATTCAGACATGTCCTCTAACCACCTCCTGGTTACATTCAGACATTCCAGGTCCTCTAACCACCTCCTGGTGACATTCAGACATACCAGGTCCTCTAACCACCTCCTGGTGACATTCAGACATACCAGGTTCTCTTACCACCTCCTGGTTACATTCAGACATACCAGGTCCTCTAACCACCTCCTGGTGACATTCAGACCTGGTAACCACCTCCTGGTGACATTCAGACATACCAGGTCCTCTAACCACCTCCTGGTTACATTCAGACATACCAGGTCCTCTAACCACCTCCTGGTGACATTCAGACATACCAGGTCTTCTAACCACCTGGTGACATTCAGACATACCAGGTCCTCTAACTACCTCCTGGTTACATTCAGACATACCAGGTCTTCTAACCACCTCCTGGTTACATTCAGACATACCAGACATACCAGGTCCTCTAACTACCTCCTGGTTATATTCAGACATACCAGGTCCTCTAACCACCTCCTGGTTACATTCAGACATACCAGGTCCTCTAACCACCTCCTGGTTACATTCAGACATACCAGGTCTTCTAACCACCTGGTTACATTCAGACATACCAGGTCCTCTAACCACCACCTGGTTACATTCAGACATACCAGGTCCTCTAACCACCTCCTGGTTACATTCAGACATACCAGGTCCTCTAACTACCTCCTGCTTACATTCAGACATACCAGGTCCTCTAACCACCTCCTGGTTACATTCAGACATACCAGGTCCTCTAACCACCTCCTGGTTACATTCAGACATACCAGGTCCTCTAACCACCTCCTGGTTACATTCAGACATACCAGGTCTTCTAACCACCTGGTTACATTCAGACATACCAAGCATATCAGGTCCTCTAACCACCTCCTGGTTACATTCAGACATACCAGGTCCTCTAACCACCTGGTTACATTCAGACATACCAGACATACCAGGTCCTCTAACCACCTCCTGGTTACATTCAGACATACCATGTCCTCTAACCACCTCCTGGTTACATTCAGACATACCAGGTCCTCTAACCACCTCCTGGTGACATTCAGACATACCAGGTCCTCTAACCACCTCCTGGTTACATTCAGACATACCAGGTTCTCTAACCACCTCCTGCTTACATTCAGACATACCATGTCCTCTAACCACCTCCTGGTTACATTCAGACATACCAGGTCTTCTAACCACCTGGTTACATTCAGACATACCAGGTCCTCTAACCACCACCTGGTTACATTCAGACATACCAGGTCCTCTAACCACCTCCTGGTTACATTCAGACATACCAGGTCCTCTAACTACCTCCTGCTTACATTCAGACATACCAGGTCCTCTAACCACCTCCTGGTTACATTCAGACATACCAGACATACCAGGTCCTCTAACCACCTCCTGGTTACATTCAGACATACCAGGTCCTCTAACCACCTCCTGGTGACATTCAGACATACCAGGTCTTCTAACCACCTGGTTACATTCAGACATACCAGACATACCAGGTCCTCTAACCACCTCCTGGTTACATTCAGACATACCAGGTCCTCTAACCACCTGGTTACATTCAGACATACCAGACATACCAGGTCCTCTAACCACCTCCTGGTTACATTCAGACATACCATGTCCTCTAACCACCTCCTGGTTACATTCAGACATACCAGGTCCTCTAACCACCTCCTGGTGACATTCAGACATACCAGGTCCTCTAACCACCTCCTGGTGACATTCAGACATACCAGGTTCTCTAACCACCTCCTGCTTACATTCAGACATACCAGGTCCTCTAACCACCTCCTGGTGACATTCAGACCTGGTAACCACCTCCTGGTGACATTCAGACATACCAGGTCCTCTAACCACCTCCTGGTTACATTCAGACATACCAGGTCCTCTAACCACCTCCTGGTGACATTCAGACATACCAGGTCCTCTAACCACCTCCTGGTGACATTCAGACATACCAGGCCCTCTAACCACCTCCTGGTTACATTCAGACATACCAGGTCCTCTAACCACCTCCTGGTTACATTCAGACATACCAGGTCCTCTAACCACCACCTGGTGACATTCAGACATACCAGGTCCTCTAACCACCTCCTGGTTACATTCAGACATACCAGGTCTTCTAACCACCTGGTTACATTCAGACATACCAGGTCCTCTAACCACCACCTGGTTACATTCAGACATACCAGGTCCTCTAACCACCTCCTGGTTACATTCAGACATACCAGGTCCTCTAACCACCTCCTGGTTACATTCAGACATACCAGGTCCTCTAACCACCTCCTGGTTACATTCAGACATACCAGGTCTTCTAACCACCTGGTTACATTCAGACATACCAAACATATCAGGTCCTCTAACCACCTCCTGGTTACATTCAGACATACCAGGTCCTCTAACCACCTGGTTACATTCAGACATACCAGACATACCAGGTCCTCTAACCACCTCCTGGTTACATTCAGACATGTCCTCTAACCACCTCCTGGTTACATTCAGACATTCCAGGTCCTCTAACCACCTCCTGGTGACATTCAGACATACCAGGTCCTCTAACCACCTCCTGGTGACATTCAGACATACCAGGTTCTCTAACCACCTCCTGGTTACATTCAGACATACCAGGTCCTCTAACCACCTCCTGGTGACATTCAGACCTGGTAACCACCTCCTGGTGACATTCAGACATACCAGGTCCTCTAACCACCTCCTGGTTACATTCAGACATACCAGGTCCTCTAACCACCTCCTGGTGACATTCAGACATACCAGGTCTTCTAACCACCTGGTGACATTCAGACATACCAGGTCCTCTAACTACCTCCTGGTTACATTCAGACATACCAGGTCTTCTAACCACCTCCTGGTTACATTCAGACATACCAGACATACCAGGTCCTCTAACTACCTCCTGGTTATATTCAGACATACCAGGTCCTCTAACCACCTCCTGGTTACATTCAGACATACCAGGTCCTCTAACCACCTCCTGGTTACATTCAGACATACCAGGTCTTCTAACCACCTGGTTACATTCAGACATACCAGGTCCTCTAACCACCACCTGGTTACATTCAGACATACCAGGTCCTCTAACCACCTCCTGGTTACATTCAGACATACCAGGTCCTCTAACTACCTCCTGCTTACATTCAGACATACCAGGTCCTCTAACCACCTCCTGGTTACATTCAGACATGCCAGGTCCTCTAACCACCTCCTGGTTACATTCAGACATACCAGGTCCTCTAACCACCTCCTGGTTACATTCAGACATACCAGGTCTTCTAACCACCTGGTTACATTCAGACATACCAAACATATCAGGTCCTCTAACCACCTCCTGGTTACATTCAGACATACCAGGTCCTCTAACCACCTGGTTACATTCAGACATACCAGACATACCAGGTCCTCTAACCACCTCCTGGTTACATTCAGACATGTCCTCTAACCACCTCCTGGTTACATTTTGACATTCCAGGTCCTCTAACCACCTCCTGGTGACATTCAGACATACCAGGTCCTCTAACCACCTCCTGGTGACATTCAGACATACCAGGTTCTCTAACCACCTCCTGGTTACATTCAGACATACCAGGTCCTCTAACCACCTCCTGGTGACATTCAGACATACCAGGTCCTCTAACCACCTCCTGGTTACATTCAGACATACCAGGTCCTCTAACCACCTCCTGGTGACATTCAGACATACCAGGTCTTCTAACCACCTGGTGACATTCAGACATACCAGGTCCTCTAACTACCTCCTGGTTACATTCAGACATACCAGGTCTTCTAACCACCTCCTGGTTACATTCAGACATACCAGACATACCAGGTCCTCTAACTACCTCCTGGTTATATTCAGACATACCAGGTCCTCTAACCACCTCCTGGTTACATTCAGACATACCAGGTCCTCTAACCACCTCCTGGTGACATTCAGACATACCAGGTCCTCTAACCACCTCCTGGTGACATTCAGACATACCAGGCCCTCTAACCACCTCCTGGTTACATTCAGACATACCAGGTCCTCTAACCACCTCCTGGTTACATTCAGACATACCAGGTCCTCTAACCACCTCCTGGTTACATTCAGACATACCAGGTCCTCTAACCACCTCCTGGTTACATTCAGACATACCAGGTCTTCTAACCACCTGGTTACATTCAGACATACCAGGTCCTCTAACCACCTCCTGGTTACATTCAGACATACCAGACATACCAGGTCCTTTAACCACCTCCTGGTTACATTCAGACAGACCAGGTCCTCTAACCACCTCCTGGTTACATTCAGACATACCAGGTCCTCTAACCACCTGGTTACATTCAGACATACCAGGTCCTCTAACCACCTCCTGGTTACATTCAGACATACCAGACATACCAGGTCCTCTAACCACCTCCTGGTTACATTCAGACAGACCAGGTCCTCTAACCACCTCCTGGTTACATTCAGACATACCAGGTCCTCTAACCACCTGGTTACATTCAGACATACCAGGTCCTCTAACCACCTCCTGGTTACAGTAAATACAATAACACCATTAGACCATATGGCTCTGTAGAAAATAGTCTGTTACAAACTCTGTATGGACACTAAACATGACATATACATGTTATATGCCGTATGTTATATATGAATAAAAACATGTATAAATGACTAAAGTTTCACTAGATTGCCATATATTTTCTGTTAATTACCAAAATGACTGAAGATTACAGTAACTCTGGTAAATCAGCAACCCCAGGATGAGACCAGGCTGGCTCAGCTGTTTGTCTGTGGTCTGTTTAGCAGTCGCTGAGTTATTTCCCACGCATACACACACACACACGTTCGCAAGCACACACTCACATTCTCACGATCTAACTCTTCATCAACAACAAAGAAGAGTGAACTCATCTTCCTGTAATTTCCTATGATAGAGATGGCTGTTGGTTCTCTGAGATGGCTGTTGGTTCTCTGAGATGGCTGTTGGTTCTCTGAGATGGCTGTTGGTTCTCTGACAGATTACTTAGACTAATTTATATTACAGTACAGTATGTTGAGGATGCTGAGGTGAACTCTGTTGACGCCCTCTAGACTCTGTCTCTTACGATAAATCTCTGAGCAACATGAAACTATAAACTGAATGTGGTTTGACTTCCTGTTTTTTGGTATTCCCTTCTTAATAGTTGAATAGTCTGGTCTGGTAGTGATTAACCAGGATGCTGTAGTAGGGTTAGATGCAGTCTGTTCACAGGGAAGGTAACAAGGAGTCAGGATACATCCCTAATGGCACCCCTGGGGCTCTGGTCAAAGTAGTGCACTGTGGGGAATATGGTGCCGTTTGATTTGGGAGATATTCTCAGAGTCCGAACATCTCTGGGGTTTGTCTAATACAGTCAGTCTGGGTTCAGTTATAGTGTCCTGGGTTACTGACACACAGTCAGTCTGGTTTCAGTTATAGTGTACTGGGTTACTGACACAGTCAGTCTGGGTTCAGTTATAGTGTACTGGGTTACTGACACAGTCAGTCTGGGTTCAGTTATAGTGTACTGGGTTACTGACACAGTCAGTCTGGGTTCAGTTATAGTGTACTGGGTTACTGACACACAGTCAGTCTGGGTTCAGTTATAGTGTCCTGGGTTACTGACACACAGTCAGTCTGGGTTCAGTTATAGTGTACTGGGTTACTGACACAGTCAGTCTGGGTTCAGTTATAGTGTACTGGGTTACTGACACACAGTCAGTCTGGGTTCAGTTATAGTGTACTGGGTTACTGACACACAGTCAGGTCTGGGTTCAGTTATAGTGTACTGGGTTACTGACACAGTCAGTCTGGGTTCAGTTATAGTGTACTGGGTTACTGACACAGTCAGTCTGGGTTCAGTTATAGTGTACTGGGTTACTGACACACAGTCAGTCTGGGTTCAGTTATAGTGTACTGGGTTACTGACACACAGTCAGTCTGGGTTCAGTTATAGTGTACTGGGTTACTGACACACAGTCAGTCTGGGTTCAGTTATAGTGTACTGGGTTACTGACACAGTCAGTCTGGGTTCAGTTATAGTGTACTGGGTTACTGACACACAGTCAGGTCTGGGTTCAGTTATAGTGTACTGGGTTACTGACACACAGTCAGTCTGGGTTCAGTTATAGTGTCCTGGGTTACTGACACACAGTCAGTCTGGGTTCAGTTATAGTGTCCTGGGTTACTGACACACAGTCAGTCTGGGTTCAGTTATAGTGTACTGGGTTACTGACACACAGTCAGTCTGGGTTCAGTTATAGTGTACTGGGTTACTGACACAGTCAGTCTGGGTTCAGTTATAGTGTACTGGGTTACTGACACACAGTCAGGTCTGGGTTCAGTTATAGTGTCCTGGGTTACTGACACAGTCAGTCTGGGTTCAGTTATAGTGTCCTGGGTTACTGACACACAGTCAGTCTGGGTTCAGTTATAGTGTACTGGGTCACTGACACCTTCGCCAGTTGGACGGTGTTTCCTCACACATTGGTGTGGCTGAATTCCGGGTTAAGTGGGCATTGTGTCAAGAAGCAGTGCGGCTCGGCAGGGTTGTGTTTCGGAGGACTCACAGCTCTCGACCTTCGCCTCTCCCGAGCTGGGACGGGAGTTGCTGTGATAGGACAAGACTATAACCAATATGGATATCACAAACATGGGGATTAAAAGGGGTAAAATGACAAGCTCTCATTGCAAGGCTGCCATAATGTTTCTTTACATGACTTTTGACTAGGGAATATACTCAATACACATGAGGACATCTAGTGGTGACGTTATGAACTGCACGGTACCGCATTTCACTGCAAAGGTGGTGAACTTGTGAACAGTGCAGTTTCAGATACACTTTGAGACGGCTGAATGAATTCAACTCTTTAGAGTGTTCTTCAGCACAAACACGTCTGCATTCTTATTCATAAATCAAATCAAATCTGATTGCTCTCGTTGCACATGTTTAGCAGATGTTATTGTGGGTGTAGTGAAATGCTTGTGTTCCTAACGAATGGCACAGCGGTCTAACGCACTGCATCTCAGTACTAGAGGTGTCACTACAGACCCTGGTTCGATCCCGGACTGTATCACAACCGGCCGTGATCGGGAGTCCCATAAGGCGGCACACAATTGGCCGGGGAGGGTTTGGCCGGGTCAGGGGAGGGTTTGGCCAGGGGTTGTCCGGGTTAGGGGAGGGTTTGGCCGGGGTTGTCCGGGTTAGGGGAGGGTTTGGCCGGGGTTGTCCGGGTTAGGGGAGGGTTTGTCCGGGTTAGGGGAGGGTTTGGCCGGGGTTGTCCGGGTTAGGGGAGGGTTTGGCCGGGGTTGTCCGGGTCAGGGGAGGGTTTGGCCGGGGTTGTCCGGGTCAGGGGAGGGTTTGGCCGGGGTTGTCCGGGTTAGGGAAGGGTTTGGCCGGGGTTGTCCGGGTTAGGGGAGGGTTTGGCCGGGGTTGTCCGGGTCAGGGGAGGGTTTGGCCGGGGTTGTCCGGGTCAGGGGAGGGTTTGGCCGGGGTTGTCCGGGTCAGGGGAGGGTTTGGCCGGGGTTGTCCGGGTCAGGGGAGGGTTTGGCCGGGGTTGTCCGGGTCAGGGGAGGGTTTGGCCGGGGTTGTCCGGGTCAGGGGAGGGTTTGGCCGGGGTTGTCCGGGTTAGGGAAGGGTTTGGCTGGGGTTGTCCGGGTTAGGGGAGGGTTTGGCCGGGGTTGTAAAATAACAATTTGTTCATAGACTTGCCTGGTTAAAGGTACAACAAATAATTTTATCTATATACAATATACACACATCTAAAAGTAAAATTATGGAATTAAGACATTTAGACGAGCAATGTGGAGACGTGTTGGAGGCGTGGTGTGTTCTCCTAGTTTATGACGTGTGGTGGGTTCTCCTAGTTTATGACGTGTGGTGGGTTCTCCTAGTTTATGACGTGTGGTGGGTTCTCCTAGTTTATGACGTGGGGTGGGTTCTCCTAGTTTATGACGTGGGGTGGGTTCTCCTAGTTTATGACGTGTGGTGGGTTCTCCTAGTTTATGACGTGTGGTGGGTTCTCCTAGTTTATGACGTGTGGTGGGTTCTCCTAGTTTATGACGTGTGGTGGGTTCTCCTAGTTTATGACGTGTGGTGGGTTCTCCTAGTTTATGACGTGTGGTGGGTTCTCCTAGTTTATGACGTGTGGTGGGTTCTCCTAGTTTATGACGTGGGGTGGGTTCTCCTAGTTTATGACGTGTGGTGTGTTCTGTCTCATAGCTCCGCAGGCGCCGGTGAACTGGCGTCAGGGGAAGCTGCTGGGTCGTGGGGCGTTTGGGGAGGTATACCTCTGTTACGACGCCGACACCGGACGGGAGCTGGCCGCCAAACAGGTGCCCTTTGACCCAGACTGTCAGGAAACCAGCAAGGTGAGTGGGAGGGATCAGATTTACCTGTCCGAACACAGAGCTACCTGAGAACACAGATTTACCTCTCTCCCCCCCTCTCCCTGTTTTTCTCCCCCGTGTAGGAGGTGAATGCTCTGGAGTGTGAGGTCCAGCTGTTGAAGAACCTGCATCATGAGCGGATCGTTCAGTACTACGGGTCTTCCAGGGACCTGGAGAAGAGGAAACTCACCATCTTTGTTGAGTTCATGCCTGGGGTGCGTAGGGGGCAGCTGGGGGCGTAGGGGGCAGCTGGGGTGCGTAGGGGGCAGCTGGGGTGCGTAGGGGGCAGCTGGGGTGCGTAGGGGGCAGCTGGGGCGCGTAGGGGGCAGCTGGGGCGCGTAGGGGGCAGCTGGGGCGCGTAGGGGGCAGCTGGGGCGCGTAGGGGGCAGCTGGGGGGCAGCTGGGGTCTGTGGGGAAGCAGCTGGGGCGCGTGAGGGGGCAGCTGGGGTGGGTGGGGGACAGGGATGGTGTCTGTTAGCCTGATGACCAGCAGACTTTATAACAGACTGGTTTACCATCTGAACATTGACTACAATAGAAGTAGACGAGTTTCCTTCAGACAGAACATTTTATCTGCCAAACCCAAATCAACCCACGGCACACCGCAGTGTCACCAGCTCTCATATCCAGTCATTCCTGTCAGCAGAACACCATGGTTTATGAGGTCATGTTCTCTGGAAACCAGGGAACTAAACGAGTAGCAGTCACCTTCCCTCCTCTTTACCCCAGTCCATTCTACCCCCTCCTCTTTACCCCAGCCCATTCTACCCCCTCCTCTTTACCCCAGCCCATTCTACCCCCTCCTCTTTACCCCAGCCCATTCTACCCCCTCGTCTTAACCCCAGCCCATTCTACCCCCTCGTCTTTACCCCAGCCCATTCTACCCCCTCCTCTTTACCCCAGTCCATTCTACCCCCTCCTCTTTACCCCAGTCCATTCTACCCCCTCCTCTTTACCCCAGTCCATTCTACCCCCTCCTCTTTACCCCAGTCCATTCTACCCCCTCCTCTTTACCCCAGTCTATTCTACCCCCTCCTCTTTACCCCAGTCCATTCTACCCCCTCCTCTTTACCCCAGTCCATTCTACCCCCTCCTCTTTACCCCAGTCCCAGTCCTTCCTACCCCAGTCCTTTCTACCCCTCCCCATACTGTCCCAGTCCTCTCTGCCCCCTCCCCATACTGTCCCAGTCCTCTCTGCCCTAGTGGCCCCTGTTATTAATATCCCAGCTGTAACTGAGGCGGTGTCGAGGTTAAGTGTCTTAGTCACACATTGTCTGGTCGTGGGACATGTTTATACTTCTCTGAGGTTAGCTGGCAGAGAGGAAGACGGGTGTTGGTCAGTGGCCTGGGGCCAAGTCAGTGTGTCAGGTCTGGCTACGTTGCTGGATCTTATCAGCCTCTGAAAGGAGTGGAGGGATGGAGGGGTGGAGGGGGACTGGCACCAGTCAGGGAGTAATTGATCTGTTTTACCAAAAGTGTGAAGGGGAAAGGGAGAACGGAGCAAAGGGGGAGAACGGAGCAGAATGGAGCAGAGGGGGCAGAACGGAGCAGAACGGGGCAGGAGGGGGCAGAACGGAACAGGAGGGGGCAGAACGGAACAGGAGGGGGCAGAACGGAACGGGGCAGAACGGAACGGGGCAGAACGGAACAGGAGGGGGCAGAACGGAACAGGAGGGGGCAGAACGGAACAGGAGGGGGCAGAACGGAACAGGAGGGGGCAGAACGGAACAGGAGGGGGCAGAACGGAACAGGAGGGGGCAGAACGGAACAGGAGGGGGCAGAACGGAACAGGAGGGGGCAGAACGGAACAGGAGGGGGCAGAACGGAACAGGAGGGGGCAGAACGGAGCAGGAGGGGGCAGACAGAACGGAGCAGGAGGGGGCAGACAGAACGGAGCAGGAGGGGGCAGACAGAACGGAGCAGGAGGGGGCAGAACGGAGCAGGAGGGGGCAGAACGGAGCAGGAGGGGGCAGAACGGAGCAGGAGGGGGCAGAACGGAGCAGGAGGGGGCAGAACGGGGCGGAGGGGGCAGAACGGAGCAGAGGGGGAGAACGGGGCAGAACGGAGCAGAGGGGGAGAACGGGGCAGAGGGGGAGAACGGGGCAGAGGGGGAGAACGGGGCAGAACGGAGCAGAGGGGGGAGAACGGGGCAGAACGGAGCAGAGGGGGGAGAACGGGGCAGAACGGAGCAGAGGGGGAGAATGGGGCAGAACGGAGCAGAGGGGGCAGAACGGAGCAGAGGGGGAGAACGGGGCAGAACGGAGCAGAGGGGGAGAATGGGGCAGAACGGGGCAGAGGGGGAGAACGGGGCAGAGGGGGAGAACGGGGCAGAGGGGGAGAACGGGGCAGAGGGGGAGAACGGGGCAGAGGGGGAGAACGGGGCAGAGGGGGAGAACGGGGCAGAGGGGGAGAACGGGGCAGAACGGAGCAGAGGGGGGAGAACGGGGCAGAACGGAGCAGAGGGGGGAGAACGGGGCAGAACGGAGCAGAGGGGGAGAACGGGGCAGAACGGAGCAGAGGGGGCAGAACGGAGCAGAGGGGGAGAACGGGGCAGAACGGAGCAGAGGGGGCAGAACGGAGCAGAGGGGGAGAACGGGGCAGAACGGAGCAGAGGGGGAGAATGGGGCAGAACGGAGCAGAGGGGGAGAACGGGGCAGAGGGGGAGAACGGGGCAGAGGGGGAGAACGGGGCAGAGGGGGAGAACGGGGCAGAGGGGGAGAACGGGGCAGAGGGGGAGAACGGGGCAGAGGGGGGCAGAGGGGGAGAACGGGGCAGAGGGGGAGAACGGGGCAGAGGGGGAGAACGGGGCAGAGGGGGAGAACGGGGCAGAGGGGGAGAACGGGGCAGAGGGGGAGAACGGGGCAGAGGGGGAGAACGGGGCAGAGGGGGAGAACGGGGCAGAACGGAGCAGAGGGGGGAGAACGGGGCAGAACGGAGCAGAGGGGGAGAATGGGGCAGAACGGAGCAGAGGGGGAGAACGGGGCAGAACGGAGCAGAAGGGGGAGAATGGGGCAGAACGGAGCAGAGGGGGGAGAGAGGGAAGGGGCCTGCTCCTAGGTTTCCCTGGTGAGGGTCTGTCTGTTGTGCGTCACAGGTGTGACTGAGCAGATCTCGTTTCCCCTCAGAAGACTGAAAACAGGAAGAGAAGGGAATGCTGCCAGGCGACGGTGTTAAGGAATGCAAGCCCTCTGAGGGCATTCTGTTTTGAAACAATAAACTGCTCAAAATGGGCCCTGATGTCCAAACAGTGCACAGACAAAATGGCTGACCCTGTAAAACAACACCTATCATACTACTGACCCTGTAAAACAACACCTATCATACTACTATGACTGGCCCTGTACAACAACACCTATCATACTACTGACCCTGTAAAACAACACCTATCATACTACTATGACTGACCCTGTAAAACAACACCTATCATACTACTATGACTGACCCTGTAAAACAACACCTATCATACTACTATGACTGACCCTGTAAAACAACACCTATCATACTACTATGACTGACCCTGTAAAACAACACCTATCATACTACTATGGCTGACCCTGTAAAACAACACCTATCATACTACTATGACTGACCCTGTAAAACAACACCTATCATACTACTATGACTGACCCTGTAAAACAACACCTATCATACTACTATGACTGACCCTGTAAACAACACCTATCATACTACTATGGCTGACCCTGTAAAACAACGCCTATCATACTACTATGACTGACCCTGTAAAACAACACCTATCATATTACTATGACTGACCCTGTAAAACAACACCTATCATACTACTATGACTGACCCTGTAAAACAACACCTATCATACTACTATGACTGACCCTGTAAAACAACACCTATCATACTACTATGACTGACCCTGTACAACACCTATCATATTAATATGACTGACCCTGTAAAACAACACCTATCATACTACTATGACTGACCCTGTACAACACCTATCATATTACTATGACTGACCCTGTAAAACAACACCTATCATACTACTATGACTGACCCTGTACAACAACACCTATCATACTACTATGACTGACCCTGTAAAACAACACCTATCATACTACTATGACTGACCCTGTAAAACAACACCTATCATACTACTATGACTGACCCTGTAAAACAACACCTATCATACTACTATGACTGACCCTGTAAACAACACCTATCATACTACTATGGCTGACCCTGTAAAACAACGCCTATCATACTACTATGACTGACCCTGTAAAACAACACCTATCATATTACTATGACTGACCCTGTAAAACAACACCTATCATACTACTATGACTGACCCTGTAAAACAACACCTATCATACTACTATGACTGACCCTGTAAAACAACACCTATCATACTACTATGACTGACCCTGTACAACACCTATCATATTAATATGACTGACCCTGTAAAACAACACCTATCATACTACTATGACTGACCCTGTACAACACCTATCATATTACTATGACTGACCCTGTAAAACAACACCTATCATACTACTATGACTGACCCTGTACAACAACACCTATCATACTACTATGACTGACCCTGTAAAACAACACCTATCATACTACTATGATTGACCCTGTAAAACAACACCTATCATACTACTATGACTGACCCTGTAAAACAACACCTATCATACTACTATGGCTGACCCTGCAGAACAACACCTATCATACTACTAGGGTAATATGTTGTTGTACAGGGTCAGCCGTAGTAGTAGTAGTAGTAGTACACCTATCTGGTGTTTGTGATAATAAAACATGTTTAAGTTAACTGGTCACCTGTCTGGTCCCCCCTCGGTCGGTTTGGTCCCCCCGTCGATCGGTTTGGTCCCCCCGTCGGTCGGTCCGTCTGATCTTTCTGTCGGTCTGGTCTCTCTGTCGGTCTGGTCTCTCTGTCGGTCTGGTCTCTCTGTCGGTCTGATCTCTCTGTCGGTCTGATCTCTCTGTCGGTCTGATCTCTCTGTCGGTCTGGCCTCTCTGTCGGTCTGGTCTCTCTGTCAATCGGTCGGTCTGGTGTCTTTCTCGTCTCTCGGTGTGTCTGTGGTCATCTGTCTGTCTATTCGGTATCTCTGTCCCGTCTCTCCGTCTGGTCTGACCAGTTTCTCTGTCTATTTCAGGGTTCCATTAAGGACCAGTTGAAGGCATATGGGGCGCTGACAGAGAAGGTGACGCGGCGCTACACCAGACAGATCCTCCAGGGAGTCTTCTACCTTCACAGCAACATGATCGTACACAGAGATATCAAAGGTCTGGTCATATTGAAACACAGCAACATGATCGTAAACAGAGATATCAACGGTCTGGTCAGGACTTACAGGATGGTGTGTGTGTATCTGTCAAATCATATCCCATTTTATTGCTAAACAACCAGTGTACAGTGAGTGAAATGCTTCCTGAAGGTCTGTCCGGTCTGAGACAACAACATAGGAGAATATACTGAACAAAATCAATGACACGCCAATGGGCCTAAGGATCTCTGTGCAAAGTGGAGCTTTGGCGGCCTCAAAAGCATAGTTACAGTCCTGGGACCGCTTAAATGGTACCTTGGGACTAAGCAGAGTTGAAAGGGGAGCTACTACCGTCGAGAAATTCTTACAGAATGTACCTTACCATCCCCAGGAATTTGCGCAACTGGCGGCGAGTTGTGGGAGCAGGAAAAGCAACAATTGCTTCCACTTTACCAGTTACAGGGCGCACTGGACCTCGTCCCAACGGTACTGGTATCCATGCAGTACTTGTGTAGCATCGCCTTCAGCGTCTGATGCCAGCGTTCGAGAGCCCCTTGACTCTCTGGATGATACGGGCTGGAGACCTGATGGGAAATACACAATGTCTTTAACACATTTGAGAACAGTTTTGACAAAGTTGAATCCCTGATCAGTTTGGATTACTTTGGGGAGTCCAAACGTAGAGAAGAACTTCACTAGTGCCTTCACCACAATCTTAGCCGTTATAGTACGGAGAGGGATAGCCTCTGGGTATTGAGTGGCACTGCACATCATTGTTAGTAAGAACTGGTTACCTGACCTGGTGTCTCATAAGATTTGTATGGGCTTTAGATCAGCTTGTTCTCCAGTTAAGGAAATACAACCGGTAGAGATAAACGGAGCATAGATAGGATCTGGTTTCCCAAATGAATCAATAACTCGGTTGAATCAACTCGGTCCAACAGACGAGCCAAAGACTTGACTAAACCCAAACTTTTCATTTTGGGGATGGTGGCCTCACCTTCAGCCTAGTGGTCCCATCTGAACGACCCAAAGCAGAAGATAAAAGGTCAGGGCAATATAAAGGGGGTACGAGCAACCCCTTCCTCCGCCCTGTCCTCCGACTTGGCATCGGGAGGTCTACCCGTCTCCTCTCCTGAAACTTCCCCCTCATCATCTTTCAATAAGATCATTCGTTCTCTCACTAAACCCTCCCTGACTAGCACCAAAAGCTCAGCCATTAGGGCTTTCTCAGGGATGAAAAGGTCTACTTTACGCAACCCCACCAACCGATCAACAGAGGGCGCTTCAATGAAGATGGAGATGGCTGAGGCAGCCATCTTGTACACTGCAGTCTACTAAACACGCACATAAACTAAACAAGTCATCCAAACTCACAACCCACCATCACACCTCAATCACCAATCACAGAGAGCTCAGAGCACCAGGGTCCGATGGGCTTAATGATCCCGGATGAGCCCCCATTATGTTACGCCTCTTGGAGGGAACGCAACACCCTGCTACACTCAACTCCCCGTGGAGGTAAAGAGGTATGGGACTGTAGGTGGAGGTAAAGAGGTATGTGACTGTAGGTAGAGGTATAGAGGTATGGGACTGTAGGTGGAGGTATGGGACTGTAGGTGGAGGTAAAGAGGTATGTGACTGTAGGTGGAGGTATGTGACTGTAGGTGGAGGTAAAGAGGTATGGGACTGTAGGTGGAGGTAAAGAGGTATGGGACTGTAGGTGGAGGTAGAGGTATGGGACTGTAGGTGGAGGTAAGTGACTGCAGGTGGAGGTAAAGAGGTATGTGACTGTAGGTGGAGGTAAAGAGGTATGGGACTGTAGGTGGAGGTAAAGAGGTATGGGACTGTAGGTGGAGGTAAAGAGGTATGGGACTGTAGGTGGAGGTAAAGAGGTATGTGACTGTAGGTGGAGGTATGTGACTGTAGGTGGTATGGGACTGGAGGTGCAGGTAAAGAGGTATGTGACTGTAGGTGGTATGGGACTGGAGGTGCAGGTAGAGAGGTATGGGACTGTAGGTGGAGGTAAAGAGGTAAGTGACTGTAGGTGGAGGTAAAGAGGTGTGTGACTAGGTGGAGGTAAAGAGGTATGGGACTGTAGGTGGAGGTAAGTGACTGTAGGTGCAGGTAAAGAGGTATGGGACTGGAGGTGCAGGTAAAGAGGTATGGGACTGTAGGTGGAGGTAAAGAGGTATGGGACTAGGTGGAGGTAAAGAGGTAAGTGACTGTAGGTGGAGGTAAAGAGGTATGGGACTGTAGGTGGAGGTAAAGAGGTATGGGACTAGGTGGCGGTAAAGAGGTAAGTGACTGTAGGTGAAGGTAAAGAGGTATGGGACTGTAGGGGGAGGTAAAGAGGTATGGGACTGGAGGGGGAGGTAAATTGGTATGGGACTGTAGGTGGAGGTAAGTGACTAGGTGGAGGTAAAGAGGTTTGTGACTAGGTGGAGGTAAAGAGGTATGGGACTGTAGGTGGAGGTAAGTGACTGTAGGTGGAGGTAAAGAGGTTTGTGACTAGGTGGAGGTAAAGAGGTGTGTGACTAGGCGGAGGTAAAGAGGTATGGGGCTGTAGGTGGAGGTAAAGAGGTATGTGACTGTAGGTGGAGGTAAAGAGGTATGGGACTGTAGGTGGAGGTAAAGAGGTATGGGACTGTAGGTGGAGGTAAAGAGGTATGTGACTGTAGGTAGAGGTAAAAAGGTATGTGACTAGGTGAAGGTAAAGAGGTATGGGACTGTAGGGGGAGGTAAAGAGGTATGGGACTGTAGGTGGCGGTATGGGGCTGTAGGTGGAGGTAAAGAGGTATGGGACTGTAGGTGGAGGTAAAGAGGTATGTAACTGGAGGGGGAGGTAAAGAGGTAAGTGACTGTAGGTGGCGGTATGGGGCTGTAGGTGGAGGTAAAGAGGTATGGGACTGTAGGTGGAGGTAAAGAGGTATGTAACTGGAGGGGGAGGTAAAGAGGTAAGTGACTGTAGGTGGAGGTAAAGAGGTATGTGACTAGGTGAAGGTAAAGAGGTATGGGACTGGAGGGGGAGGTAAATTGGTATGGGATTGGAGGTGGAGGTAGAGGTATGGGACTGGAGGTGCGAGTAAGGATGACTGCCAGGCACGACTCCAACACCATCATTAAGTTTGCTGATGACACAACAGCTGTAGGCCTGATCACCGACAACGATGAGACAGCCTATAGGAAGGAGGTCCGAGACCTGGCCATGTGGTGCCAGGACAACAACCTCTCCCTCAACGTGATCAAGACTAAGGAGATGATTGTGGACTACAGGAAAAGGAGGACCGAACACTGCCCCATTCTCATTGACGGGGCTGTAGTGTAGGGGTTCGAGAGTGAATGTCCACATCACCAACAAACTAACATGGTCCAAACACACCAAGACAGTTGTGAAGAGGGCACGACTACACCTTTTCCCCCTCAGGAGACTGAAAAGATTTGGCATGGGCCCTCAGATCCTCAAAAAGTTATACAGCTGCACCATCGAGAGCACTGGTTGCATCACTGCCTGGTATGGCAACTGCTCGTCATCTAACCGTAAGGCACTACAGAAGGTAGTGTGTACAGCCCAGTACATCACTGGGGCCAAGCTTCCTGCCATCTAGGACCTCTATACCAGGTGGTGTCAGAGGAAGGCCCTAAAAATGGTCAAAGACTCCAGTCACCCAAGTCATAGACTGTTATTTTTGCTAACGCACGGCAAGCGGTACCTGAGCACCAAGTCTAGGACCAAAAGGCTCCTCAACAGCTTTTACCCCTAAACCATAAGACTGCTGAACAACTAATCAAATGACCACTGTACTATTTACATTGACCCCCCCCCTCCTCCATTTGTTTTGTACACTGCTGCTACTCTCTGTTTATTAACTATGCATAGTCACTACCTACCTACATGTCCAAATTACCTCGACTAACCTGAACCACCGCACACTGACTCGGTACCAGTAACCCCTGTATATAGTCTCGTTATTGTTATTTTATTGGGTTACTCTTCATTTTTTACTTTAGTTTATTTGGTAAATATTTTATCTTTATTGAACTGCATTGTTGGTTGTAAGTAAGCATTTCACGGTAAGGTCTACATCTATTGTATTCGGCGCATGTGACCAAGTTTGATTTGTTTTGAGAGATGAGCAAAAGAGAGGCCTCAGGAAGGACCTCTAAGCCGTGATACGTCCCTTTGTCTCTGTCTGTGTGTCTGTCTGTACCAGTGTCAATGGCAGATCACTTTTTTTAGCTACTTTCTCTAATTTGTGTGGAAATATTATGGTCCATGTGTGACGAGACTAGTGGTAGTATTATAGTAGTATTATATTATATAGTGGTAGTATTATATAGTAGTATTATAGTAGTATTATATAGTAGTATTATATAGTAGTATTATATAGTTGTATTATATAGTTGTATTATATAGTTATATTATATAGTGGTATTATGGTAGTATTATATAGTGGTATTATAGTAGTATTATAGTAGTATTATATAATAGCAGTAGCATATTATATAGTGGTAGTATTATAGTAGTATTATATAGTAGTATTAGTAGTATTATAGTAGTATTATATAGTAGCAGTAGTATATTATGTAGTGGTAGTATTATAGTAGTATTATATTATATAGTGGTAGTATTATAGTAGTATTATGTAGTGTTATAGTAGTATTATATTATGGTGTGATGGTGTGATAGTAGTATAGCAGTATTATATAGTAGTAGTGTTATATGGTGGTTGTATTATAGTAGTATTATATAGTAGTGGTATTATATCATATATATACTATATAGTATTATAGTAGTATTATATAGTATTATATAGTAGTAGTATTGTATTATATAGTGGTAGTATTATAGTAGTATTATATAGTAGTAGTATTGTATTATATAGTGGTAGTATTATAGTGGTATATTATATCGCGGTAGTATTATAGTAGTATTATATAGTAGCAGTAGTATATTATGTAGTGGTGGTATTATAGTATTAATATATTATATAGTGGTAGTATTATAGTAGTATTATATAGTAGTAGTATTACATTATATAGTGGTTGTATTATAGTAGTATTATATAGTAGCAGTAGTATATTATGTAGTGGTGGTATTATAGTAGTAATATATTATATAGTGGTGGTATTATAATAGTATTATATAGTAGTAGTATTACATTATATAGTGGTAGTATTATATAGGGGTAGTATTATAGTACTATTATATTATATAGCGGTAGTATTATATTATATCTTTGTAGTAGTATTATATAGTAGTAGTATTATATTATATAGTGGTAGTATTATAGTATTATATAGTAGTGGTATTATATAGTGGTAGTATTATATAGTGGTAGCATTATAGTGGTATTATATAGTAGTAGTATTATATTATTTAGTGGTTGTATTATAGGGGTAGTATTATAGTACTATTATATAGTAGTATTATATCATATAGTGGTAGTATTATAGTATAATTATATTATATAGTGCTAGTATTATAGTACTATTATGTAGTAGTAGTAGTAGTATTATAGTATATAGTGCTAGTATTATAGCAGCAGTATATTATGTGGTGGTAGTATTATAGTAGTAGTATATTATATAGTGGGAGTATTATGGTAGTATTATATAGTGGGAGTATCATAGTAGTATTATATTATATAGTGCTAGTATTATAGTATCATTATATTATATAGTGGTATTATAGTAGTAGCATTATATTATATAGTGCTAGTATTATAGAGTGGTAGTATTATTTTGTATTATGAAGTAGTAGTATTATATAGTGCTAGTATTATAGTATAATTATATTATATAGTGGTAGTATTATATTGTATGGTGGTAGTATTATATAGTAGTAGTATTACATGATATAGTGGTAGTATTATAATAGTGTTATAATATATAGTGGTAGTATTATAGTATATAGTGGTAGTATTATAGTATATAGCGGTAGTATTATAGTAGTATTATATAGTGGTAGTATTATAGTAATATTATATAGTAGTAGTATTATAATAGTGTTATAATATATAGTAGTAGTATTATTATATAGTGGTAGTATTATAGTAGTATTATATAGTAGTAGTATTACATTATATAGTGGTAGTATTATAATAGTGTTGTAATATATAGTGGTAGTATTATAATAGTTATACTATATAGTGGTAGTATTATAATAGTGTTAATATATAGTGGTAGTATTATAGTAGTATTATATAGTAGTAGTATTACATTATTTAGTGGTAGTATTATAGTGTCATTATATAGTGGTAGTATTATATTATATAGTGGTAGTATTATAGTAGTATAATATAGTAGTAGTATTACATTATATAGTGGTAGTATTACATTATATAGTGGTAGTATTATAATAGTGTTATAATATATAGTGGTTGTATTATATAGTGGTAGTATTTTTCTTCATACTCTCTGTTGTCCTCTAGGTGCCAACATCCTGAGAGACTCCACTGGCAACATAAAGCTGGGGGACTTTGGGGCCAGTAAACGCATCCAGACCATCTGCATGTCAGGAACTGGCATCAAATCCGTCACCGGCACACCTTACTGGATGAGCCCAGAAGTCATCAACGGAGAAGGATACGGACGCAAAGCTGATGTCTGGTAAAAAGCATAGACTCATAATGCAGTCCGTTTTTTAGTGCCATTCACACTTTTACAAGAACATTTTGCGATATCAAATTGTGAAACAAATTCCTGATTTTCTTGCCTTGTTTAAGAATATACACTAAAGGTGATTTGTTTCTCATGTTTGTCTCCTGATGTACTAGATGAAGTGGTTCTGTCTCCATAAAGTGTTTTGTCTGTCAGGTCTGTGGCGTGCACAGTGGTGGAGATGCTTACCCAGAAGCCTCCCTGGGCGGAATACGAGGCCATGGCAGCTATCTTTAAGATAGCCACGCAGCCCACCAAGCCCTTCCTCCCTGAGGGTGTTTCCGAGGCCGCCCGGGACTTTGTGCGCCAGGTGTTCATAGAGGAGAAGTGGCGTCCCACGGCCGAGAACCTCCTCTCACACCCCTTCGTCCAAGGGGGGTTCTGACCCTGACCTCTAACACCCCCAGGGCCACCCTGCCTCCCAGGCCTCTCCACAGCTCCAGTCCTCCAGGCTTCCAGGGCCCAGCACCACTCCACTCCAGGGCCCAGCACCATGATGCCAGACCTGATCATAACCTGAGCCCCAGTCTCTCTCCTTCACCAGCTAACTGACCCCAGACCTGATCATAACCTGAGCCCCAGTCTCTCTCCTTCACCAGCTAACTGACCCCAGACCTGATCATAACCCGAGCCCCAGTCTCTCTCCTTCACCAGCTAACTGACCCCAGACCTGATCATAACCTGAGCCCTAATCTCTCCTATATTTTGTCTGTCTTGTGATCAGTGGTCACCTTCTATATTCTGTTAGGTTAAGAGCAAACTCTGAAAATACATCCCACCTGTCAGGACTGTAAGTTAGTCATCTAGTGTCCCTGTTGTCTTTGAGTAATATTCTGCTTCAAAGGGGATTGTGAACAATGTTTGTAATACATCCTAGATGAACACTTGCAGTTACCTTAACAGTTGATGTCTATACTTTGACCTGAGATATGTACATTTAGTTTTGTCTGAATTGCCAAACGCCTTACAATGAATGACGAGTTGTAAAATAGCATTCGTGTACATTTACAGAATGACCCTGTTTCTACAACATTAGCACTCTTTCTAATTCGGAAAGAGACTGTTGCACATTTTATAGCATGTATTCAGTAGGTGCCCCATTGCAGGATAATCAACAGGAAAAAATAGATGCTGTAAATATATTTGACATTTTTATAATTTCATAATGAGAGAAATGTTTCTTTTTATTCCACTGTTTGGAGAAAAATACCAAACATTTGTATTGTTGTGAATGGTTACTCGCCGTGTATAAGCAAGCAATTCTCCTACGCTGACCAGCCTGTTTAAATCCACGTTTGTGCCATGTTTCGTTCTATCCCAGTGTATTGTTCACCAGCACAGAACTGTCCGAAGAGAGTTCAGTAATGCTCCTTGTTCTTCCCAGAGTTGGAAACAAAAATAACTCCCCCATCTAGAACATGGATTTCTTAGCCAGTGAATCAGTCCTCAGCCTGAAATCCAGAACATGTTTTGTGATAACTTTCAACTCCATGTACAGTTGAAGTCTGAAGTTTACATACACCTTAGCCAAAGACATTTAAACTCAGTTTTTCACAATTCCTGCCATTTAATCCTGGTAAAGATTCCCTGTTTTAGGACAGTTAGGATCAACAATTTATTTTAAGAATGGGAAATGTCAGAATAATAGAATGATTTATTTCAGCTTTTATTCCTTTATTCACATTCCCAGTGGGTCAGAAGTTTACATACAGTCAGTATTTGGTAACATTGCCTTTAAATTGTTTCACTTGGGTCCAATGTTTCGGGTAGCCTTCCACAAGCTTCCCACAATAAATTGGGTGCATTCTGGCCCATTCCTCCTGACAGAGATGGTGTGACTGAGTCAAGTTTGTAGGTTCTGCCCACTAATTCTCTATAGGATTGAGGTCAGGGCTTTGTGAAGGCCACTCCAATACCTTGACTTTGTTGTCCTTAAGCCATTTTGACACAGCTTTGGAAGTATGCATGGGGTCATTGTCCATTTGGAAACCCATTTACAACCAAGCTTTAACTTCCTGATTGATGTCTTGAGATGTTGCTTCAATATATCCACATAATTTTCCAGCCTCATGATGCTGTCTATTTTGTGAAGTGCACCAGTCCCTCCTGCATCAAAGCACCCCCACAACATGATGCTGCCACCCCCATGCTTCATGGTTTGTATGGTTTTCTTCAGCTTGCAAACCTCCCCCTTTTTCCTCCTAACATAAGGTCATTATGGCCAAACAGTTCTCTTTTTGTTTCATCAGACCAGAGGACATTTCTCCAAAAAGTACAGTCTTTGTCCACAAACTGTAGTCTGGCTTTTTTATGTCAGTTTTGGAGCAGTGGCTTCTTCCTTGCTGAGCGGCCTTTCAGGTTATGTCGATATAGGACTCGTTTTACTGTGGATATAGATACTTTTGTACCTGTTTCCTCCAGCATCTTCACAAGGTCCTTTGCTGTTGTTCTGGGATTGATTTGGACCTTTTGCACCAAAGTACGTTCATCTCTAGGAGACAGAATGCATCTCCTTCCTGAGCGATATGACGGTCCCATGGTGTTTATACTTCGTACTGTTGTTTGTACAGATGAACGTGGTACCTTCAGACGTTTGGAAATTGCTCCCAAGGATGAACCAGACTTGCAAAGCAAAAAGGCACTGAGTTTGAAGGTAGGCCTTGAAATGCATCCACAGGTGCACCTCCAATTGACTCAAATGATGTCAATCAGCCTATCAGAAGCTTCTAAAGCCATGACATCATTTTCTGGAATTTTCCAAGCTGTTTAAAGGCACAGTCAACTTAGTGTATATAAACTTCTGACCCACTGGAATTGTGATACAGTGAATTATAAGTGAAATAGTCTGTCTGTAAACAATTGCACAAAGTAGATGTCCTAACTATAGTTTTTATCAAGAAATTTGTGGAGTGGTTGAAAAACGAGTTTTAATGACTCCAACCTAAGTGGATGTAAACTACTTTTAATGACTCCAACCTAAGTGGATGTAAACTAGTTTTAATGACTCCAACCTAAGTGGATGTAAACTTCCGTCTCCAACTGTACTCTGTTGTTTGGAATGACAATGCGTGGAAAGTAAGTGTAACCCGAGTGGATGTGTGATACTTACTCTTCAGCCTGAATTGTCCCCACTTGCACCAGCGATTAGCTAGCTTTTCACATGGCGCCGACTGGTAAGATGCTTCAGGAGTGCAGTTGGTCACGCGTACCCCTCTGCTGTAGATGGAAGTCTCCCTGTACCGAGGACCTACCCCTCTGCTGTAGATGGAAGTCTCCCTGTACCGAGGACCTACCCCTCTGCTGTAGATGGAAGTCTCCCTGTACCGAGGACCTCTACCCCTCTGCTGTAGATGGAAGTCTCCCTGTACCGAGGACCTAATCCTCTGCTGTAGATGGAAGTCTCCCTGTACCGAGGACCTCTACCCCTCTGCTGTAGATGGAAGTCTCCCTGTACCGAGGACCTAATCCTCTGCTGTAGATGGAAGTCTCCCTGTACCGAGGACCTCTACCCCTCTGCTGTAGATGGAAGTCTCCCTGTACCGAGGACCTAATCCTCTGCTGTAGATGGAAGTCTCCCTGTACCGAGGACCTCTACCCCTCTGCTGTAGATGGAAGTCTCCCTGTACCGAGGACCTACCCCTCTGCTGTAGATGGAAGTCTCCCTGTACCGAGGACCTAATCCTCTGCTGTAGATGGAAGTCTCCCTGTACCGAGGACCTCTACCCCTCTGCTGTAGATGGAAGTCTCCCTGTACTGAGGACCTCTACCCCTCTGCTGTAGATGGAAGTCTCCCTGTACCGAGGACATACCCCTCTGCTGTAGATGGAAGTCTCCCTGTACCGAGGACCTAATCCTCTGCTGTAGATGGAAGTCTCCCTGTACCGAGGACCTACCCCTCTGCTGTAGATGGAAGTCTCCCTGTACCGAGGACCTCTACCCCTCTGCTGTAGATGGAAGTCTCCCTGTACCGAGGACCTCTACCCCTCTGCTGTAGATGGAAGTCTCCCTGTACTGAGGACCTACCCCTCTGCTGTAGATGGAAGTCTCCCTGTACCGAGGACCTAATCCTCTGCTGTAGATGGAAGTCTCCCTGTACCGAGGACCTCTACCCCTCTGCTGTAGATGGAAGTCTCCCTGTACCGAGGACATCTACCCCTCTGCTGTAGATGGAAGTCTCCCTGTACCGAGGACATCTACCCCTCTGCTGTAGATGGAAGTCTCCCTGTACCGAGGACCTACCCCTCTGCTGTAGATGGAAGTCTCCCTGTACCGAGGACATCTACCCCTCTGCTGTAGATGGAAGTCTCCCTGTACCGAGGACCTACCCCTCTGCTGTAGATGGAAGTCTCCCTGTACCGAGGACCTACCCCTCTGCCGTAGATGGAAGTCTCCCTGTACCGAGGACCTAATCCTCTGCTGTAGATGGAAGTCTCCCTGTACCGAGGACATCTACCCCTCTGCTGTAGATGGAAGTCTCCCTGTACCGAGGACCTCTACCCCTCTGCTGTAGATGGAAGTCTCCCTGTACCGAGGACCTACCCCTCTGCTGTAGATGGAAGTCTCCCTGTACCGAGGACCTACCCCTCTGCTGTAGATGGAAGTCTCCCTATACCGAGGACCTACCCCTCTGCTGTAGATGGAAGTCTCCCTGTACCGAGGACCTCTACCCCTCTGCTGTAGATGGAAGTCTCCCTGTACCGAGGACCTCTACCCCTCTGCTGTAGATGGAAGTCTCCCTGTACCGAGGACCTCTACCCCTCTGCTGTAGATGGAAGTCTCCCTGTACTGAGGACCTACCCCTCTGCTGTAGATGGAAGTCTCCCTGTACCGAGGACCTACCCCTCTGCTGTAGATGGAAGTCTACCTGTACCGAGGACCTCTACCCCTCTGCTGTAGATGGAAGTCTCCCTGTACCGAGGACCTACCCCTCTGCTGTAGATGGAAGTCTCCCTGTACCGAGGACCTAATCCTCTGCTGTAGATGGAAGTCTCCCTGTACCGAGGACCTCTACCCCTCTGCTGTAGATGGAAGTCTCCCTGTACCGAGGACCTCTACCCCTCTGCTGTAGATGGAAGTCTCCCTGTACCGAGGACCTCTACCCCTCTGCTGTAGATGGAAGTCTCCCTGTACCGAGGACCTCTACCCCTCTGCTGTAGATGGAAGTCTCCCTGTACCGAGGACCTCTACCCCTCTGCTGTAGATGGAAGTCTCCCTGTACCGAGGACCTACCCCTCTGCTGTAGATGGAAGTCTCCCTGTACTGAGGACCTACCCCTCTGCTGTAGATGGAAGTCTCCCTGTACCGAGGACCTAATCCTCTGCTGTAGATGGAAGTCTCCCTGTACCGAGGACCTACCCCTCTGCTGTAGATGGAAGTCTCCCTGTACTGAGGACCTCTACCCCTCTGCTGTAGATGGAAGTCTCCCTGTACCGAGGACCTAATCCTCTGCTGTAGATGGAAGTCTCCCTGTACTGAGGACCTCTACCCCTCTGCTGTAGATGGAAGTCTCCCTGTACCGAGGACCTCTACCCCTCTGCTGTAGATGGAAGTCTCCCTGTACCGAGGACCTACCCCTCTGCTGTAGATGGAAGTCTCCCTGTACCGAGGACCTCTACCCCTCTGCTGTAGATGGAAGTCTCCCTGTACCGAGGACCTACCCCTCTGCTGTAGATGGAAGTCTCCCTGTACCGAGGACCTACCCCTCTGCTGTAGATGGAAGTCTCCCTGTACCGAGGACCTCTACCCCTCTGCTGTAGATGGAAGTCTCCCTGTACCGAGGACCTCTACCCCTCTGCTGTAGATGGAAGTCTCCCTGTACCGAGGACCTCTACCCCTCTGCTGTAGATGGAAGTCTCCCTGTACCGAGGACCTACCCCTCTGCTGTAGATGGAAGTCTCCCTGTACCGAGGACCTACCCCTCTGCTGTAGATGGAAGTCTCCCTGTACTGAGGACCTCTACCCCTCTGCTGTAGATGGAAGTCTACCTGTACCGAGGACCTCTACCCCTCTGCTGTAGATGGAAGTCTCCCTGTACTGAGGACCTACCCCTCTGCTGTAGATGGAAGTCTCCCTGTACCGAGGACCTCTACCCCTCTGCTGTAGATGGAAGTCTCCCTGTACCGAGGACCTACCCCTCTGCTGTAGATGGAAGTCTCCCTGTACCGAGGACCTACCCCTCTGCTGTAGATGGAAGTCTCCCTGTACCGAGGACATACCCCTTTGCACTCCCACTCGCCAAGTGCCCTTTTGGGTGGTGGCATAATCATTATTTTTATATACAGTTGTTGTTCTGAACCCACTTGCCCTCAAGTTGGTGTACTTTTTTCATTTTGAGCACCTTCCCCCTGGAAGGTCTGGACACGGCCCTGCTGTAGGTTGTCCTCAGATGTTGACTGGCAGCTTGGTGCAAACTGTAGGCTACTGTGCTAGACTTGCTACCGCATGGGACCTAATGGGAATGTGATGTAAAGACTGTTCAGACCAGCTATTAAAACATTCAGATTGAGCAGCAACATCCCACAGGTCCAGGCGTTGCATCATATCAAACCAAACATTATTCAATACTGTCACCATATTGCCTTGAATTGCATGATTCAGTCGTCAGCATGATTCACTAGACTGCGTCGGGTGGTTCACTCACTAGACTGCGGCGGGTGCTTCCCTCCCTAGACTGCGGTGGGTGGTTCCCTCCCTAGACTGCTATATCAGGCAGCATCACCATGTAGCTGTAGGACTATCCTCCCTCTCCTTATAACAGTGTTACTAAGTTATGAGCAAACTGATGGATCAACAGTATTCACCATGCCACTGCCTTGTCTCACACTGCTCTTAGTTCAGGAAACAATCACTTTACCTGACTGTGGAACACATTTAATGAACGACCTGACTGTGGAACACATTTAATGAACGACCTGACTGTGGAACACATTTAATGAACGACCTGACTGTGGAACACATTTAATGAACGACCTGACTGTGGAACACATTTAATGAACGACCTGACTGTGGAACACATTTAATGAACGACCTGACTGTGGAACACATTTAATGAACGACCTGACTGTGGAACACATTTAATGAACGACCTGATGGTGGAACACATTTAAATAGGTGGGGAATGTGCATTCTAATGTAATGTAGGGTTAGTGTAGGGTTAGTGTAGGCCTGTGCTGCCCAATGCCAGAGTCTAGATGCTGTGTTGTAGAGAGACAGATGGCACAATGCCAGAGTCTAGATGCTGTGTTGTAGAGAGACAGACGGCACAATGCCAGAGTCTAGATGCTGTGTTGTACACAGAGCACATTATTGGCTTTGCTGGCGTTCTCCTGTAATAAAGAAATTATTGTACTGTAAATACATATTTTATTGCACTTTTATATGAAATGACATTTCATTATACCTGTTAGATTCCCATGCTATAGAGATTGTCTGATCCAGACAGTGGCTCATGACAAGGAGCAGTATGTATGGACTGTACTATATACACTGCTCAAAAAATAAAGGGAACACTAAAATAACACATCCTAGATCTGAATGAATTAAATATTCTTATTAAATACTTTTTTCTTTACATAGTTGAATGTGCTGACAACAAAATCACACACAATTTATCAATAGAAATCAAATTTATCAATCCATGGAAGTCTGGATTTGGAGTCACACTCAAAATGAAAGTGGAAAACCACAATACAGGCTGATCCAACTTTGATGTAATGTCCTTAAAACAAGTCAAAATGAGGCTCAGTAGTGTGTGTGGCCTCCACGTGCCGTGATGACCTCCCTACAACGCCTGGGCATGCTCCTGATGAGGTGGCGGATGGTCTCCTGAGGGATCTCCTCCCAGACCTGGACTAAAGCATCCGCCAACTCCTGGACAGTCTGTGGTGCAACAGACAGACATCAACAGATGTTGATTGGGGAAGGGAAGGGCGGGGGGGCTGTGAGGGGGAAGGGAGTATAGGTGTGTGGGGATATTGAAAGATATATAAAGTGACCTAGGTTACTAGCTTGATCCGAGCTTGATTATAACTAGCAATATAATGTTTGTTGGTGGATGGAGCGAGACATGATGTACCAGATGTGCTCAATTGGATTCAGGTCTGGGGAACGGGCGGGCCAGTCCATAGCATCAATGCCTTCCTCTTGCAGGAACTGCTGACACATTCCAGCCACATGAGATCTAGCATTGTCTTGCATTAGGAGGAACCCAGGGCCAACCGCACCAGCATATGGTCTCACAAGGGGTCTGAGGATCTCATCTCGGTACCTAATGGCAGTCAGGCTACCTCTGGCGAGCACATGGAGAGCTGTGCGGCCCCCCAAAGAAATGCCACCCCACACCATGACTGACCCACGCCAAACCGGTCATGCTGGAGGATGTTGCAGGCAGCAGAACGTTCTCCACGGCGTCTCCAGACTCTGTCATGTCTGTCACGTGCTCACAAATGAAAGCAGGTTCACACTGAAGAGCACAGGGCGCCAGTGGCGAATTTGCCAATCTTGGTGTTCTCTGGCAAATGCCAAACGTCCTGCACGGTGTTGGGCTGTAAGCACAACCCCCACCTGTGGACGTCGAGCCCTCATACCACCCTCATGGAGTCTGTTTCTGACTGTTTGATCAGACACATGCACATTTGTGGCCTGCTGGAGGTCACTTTGCAGGGCTCTGGCAGTGCTCCTCCTGCTCCTTGCACAAAGGCGGAGGTAGCGGCCCTGCTGCTGGGTTGTTGCCCTCCTATGGCCTCCTCCACGTCTCCTGATGTACTGGCCTGTCTCCTGGTAGCGCCTCCATACTCTGGACACTACGCTGACAGACACAGCAAACCTTCTTGCCACATCTCGCATTGATGTGCCATCCTGGATGAGCTGCACTACCTGAGCCACTTGTGTGGGTTATAGACTCCGTCTCATGCTACCACTAGAGTGAAAGCACCGCCAGCATTCAAAAGTGACCAAAACATCAGCCAGGAAGCATAGGAACTGAGAAGTGGTCTGTGGTCACCACCTGCAGAACCACTCCTTTATTGGGGGTGTCTTGCTAATTGCCTATAATTTCCACCTGTTGTCTATTCCATTTGCACAACAGCATGTGAAATTTATTGTCAATCAGTGTTGCTTCCTAAGTGGACAGTTTGATTTCACAGAAGTGTGATTAACTTGGAGTTACATTGTGTTGTTTAAGTGTTCCCTTTATTTTTTTGAGCAGTGTATATATATGGACTGTACTATATGTCTGTACTGTATATGTGGACTGTACTGTATGTCTGCAGTGAGAGGCTTTTGATTGGGGCTTCTTTAGAATGAATTCCCTTGATGAAGAAGCCTGTAATTAAACGTGTCCTGTTATTGATCTTTTGTACATTTTACATATAAGTTAATAAGTCAAATGTCTAAAACCAAGATGTCTGTCTGACTTTTTTGCTTATTTTTTTTACACATTTACCGTTTTGCTTTGTCACTTGACTCCATTCTACATTTTTATAAAATAATTGGTGTTTTTCACTAACCTCTAATAGCCTTTGTTTCTTGACTACGGTGGTGTTGTCGTTTCTTTACTATCATTAAATGAAGACTTATTTTTCATCAAAGATTCTCTGTAATTAGTATTATGTGATTAAACTGATTAATCATGTAACTGTAATTAACTAGGAAGTCGGGGCACCAAGGAAAATATTCAGATTACAAAGTTATACATTTCCTAAAATAACCTTTCAGATATTTTATATCTGATCAATTAGTCTTCGAATTAATTAATTATTTACTTTACCTCACGTTAGTCTCATTCCAAACGTTGTAAATTGTTGGTTATCTGCACGAACCCAGTCTTCACTATGAGTCATCCATACATCAATTGTCTTAAATCATTTATTTACTAACTAAGTAATTCACAGAAATGCATAAACAAACAGTAGATAGTTACAAGGAAATGATAACGGAGTTTCCCTGGTGGGATAAACCGGCATCGCGGCTTGGTGTACAAAAGGGAAGTGGGGGTCGACTGAGATAAGACAATGCTAATTGTGTTGAAATAATAATCCTTTGCACATGAAAGCTCACTCATTCAGGAACAATTGCAATCAATATATATTTACGCTCAGTGTGTCGTCGGGGTCTCTGTTGAAAAGTTTGTTTCTTTTGGAGAGTGTCCGTCCTCTCTGCCGTGGTTAGAATGGGTAGTTCAGAGTGACATTCATTCATGTTGTTATGGATAGATGTCGGCGGTTGTCGGTTTTTGCGTTCAGTGATACCGAATTCCTAGCTGCAGACTAGTAATTAATATCAAAGACTTGTTCTTATTCTGTCGGTATCGATAGTCTAAGAGTTGAACCACGTGGTATGGTAAAAAGATTCAGCCATCTACTTAAACCTTGGCCCTCTCGTTATCGAGGTAAGCTGGTCTGCAACCTTTGTCCTCTCGTGATTGAGAGAAACATGGTCTGTTGAGAACTTCTCAAAGTTGGGGTTTTATTTGGGAGTTGCAGAAAAGGGCCTGTCCCAGGATGCCCGACCATAACTGAAATCATCCTGAAGTCCTCTGATTTAGTTAAACTCAAAAGGTAATTGGAGTTTCCTTCATTAAATAGTCCAAAATTACATTACACAATTTTACAAACAGTATCATCCTCACTCATTCATCTTATACAGCAATTAGATGTAAACCTCATATCGTTATAATGGGAAACATGACGTTATAATGGGAAAGATGACGTTATGATGGGAAAGATGACGTTATGATGGGAAAGATGACGTTATGATGGGAAAGATAACGTTATGACGGGAAAGATAACGTTATGACGGGAAAGATAACGTTATGATGGGAAAGATAACGTTAGGGCGGGAAAGATAACGTTATGACGGGAAAGATAACGTTATAATGGGATAGATAACGTTATAATGGGATAGATAACGTCCGGAAATGGCGCAGCCCTGGCCTTAGTTATCTTTGTTTTCTTTATTATTTTGGTTAGGCCAGGGTGTGACATGGGTGATGTATGGTTTTTGTCTCATCTAGGGTGTTTGTACTGTCTAGGGGTTTTTGTAGATTTATGGGGTTGTGTTCATTCTAGGTGTTTATGTAAGTCTATGGTTGCCTGGATTGGTTCTCAATCAGAGGCAGGTATTTATCGTTGTCTCTGATTGGGAACCATATTTAGGTAGCCATATTCTGTGGGTACTTTGGTGGGTGATTGTTTCCTTTGTCAGTGTTTGTGCCACACGGGACTGTTTCGTTGCCAGTTCACTTTATTATTTTTGTATTTCTTATTAAAAACCATGGACACCTACCACGCTGCATATTGGTCCGATCCTTGTTAAACCTCTTCAGAGGTAGAGGAGGAAATCTGGCGTGACAAAAATATAGATTTCTACATTTATTTTGCAATGCTCGCACACGCGACGCGTGTGGTGTGGTCATCCTGTTAGAGAGTTTAGTTGATACTAGAAGGGGGAACTGGAAACACTAAGGCCTTGTCTGAGGGTCAACTTCCCAAAATGCATTGCCTTTTAGAGAACTGGTTATTTATTGGCATGTTTTTTGTTTCTACATGTTCATTTTGGTTTTGAGAAGGTACTGATGAATGTGTTGACCATATACTGCTGAATGTGTTGACCATGTACTGCTGAATGTGTTGACCATGTACTGATGAATGTTATGACCATGTACTGCTGAATGTGTTGACCATGTACTGCTGAATGTGTTGACCATGTACTGCTGAATGTGTTGACCATGTACTGCTGAATGTGTTGACCATGTACTGCTGAATGTGTTGACCATGTACTGCTGAACGTGTTGACCATATCCTGATGAATGTGTTGACCATGTACTGCTGAATGTGTTGACCATGTACTGCTGAATGTGTTGACCATGTACTGCTGAATGTGTTGACCATGTACTGCTGAATGTGTTGACCATGTACTGCTGAATGTGTTGACCATGTACTGCTGAATGTGTTGACCATGTACTGCTGAATGTGTTGGCCATGTACTGCTGAATGTGTTGACCATGTACTGCTGAATGTGTTGACCATGTACTGCTGAATGTGTTGACCATGTACTGCTGAATGTGTCAGGAATATCTGACATGATGACTCCTTGCTGTCCCCAGTCCACCTGACTGTGCTGCTGCTCCAGTTTCAACTGTTCTGCCTTATTATTATTCGACCATGCTGGTCATTTATGAACATTTGAACATCTTGACCATGTTCTGTTATAATCTCCACCCGGCACAGCCAGAAGAGGACTGGCCACCCCACATAGCCTGGTTCCTCTCTAGGTTTCTTCCTTGGTTTTGGCCTTTCTAGGGAGTTTTTCCTATCCACCGTGCTTCTAAACCTGCATTGCTTGCTGTTTGGGGTTTTAGGCTGGGTTTCTGTACAGCACTTTGAGATATCAGCTGATGTACGAAGGGCTATATAAATAAATTTGATTTGATTTGACCATATACTGCTGAATGTGTTGACCATATACTGCTGAATGTGTTGACCATATACCGCTGAATGTGTTGACCATATACCGATGAACGTGTTGACCATATACCGCTGAATGTGTTGACCATGTACCGCTGAATGTGTTGACCATGTACCGATGGATGTGTTGACCATGTACCGATGAATGTGTTGACCATGTACCGATGGATGTGTTGACCATGTACCGATGAATGTGTTGACCATATACCGATGAATGTGTTGACCATATACTGATGAATGTGTTGACCATATATCGCTGAATGTGTTGACCATATACTGATGAATGTGTTGACCATATATCGCTGAATGTGTTGACCATATACTGATGAATGTGTTTACCATATATCGCTGAATGTGTTGACCATATACTGATGAATGTGTTGACCATATACCGCTGAATGTGTTGACCATATATCGCTGAATGTGTTGACCATATATCGCTGAATGTGTTGACCATATACTGATGAATGTGTCTACCACATACCGATGAATGTGTTGACCATATATCGCTGAATGTGTTGACCATATACTGATGAATGTGTTGACTATATATCGCTGAATGTGTTGACCATATACTGATGAATGTGTTGACCATATATCGCTGAATGTGTTGACCATATATCGCTGAATGTGTTGACCATATACTGCTGAATGTGTTGACCATGTACTGCTGAATGTGTTGACCATGTACTGCTGAATGTGTTGACCATGTACTGTTTGTGTTGACCATGTACTGCTGAATGTGTTGACCATGTACTGCTGAATGTGTTGACCATGTACTGTTTGTGTTGACCATGTACTGCTGAATGTGTTGACCATGTACTGCTGAATGTGTTGACCATATACTGCTGAATGTGTTGACCACGTACTGATGAATGTGTTGACCACGTACTGTTTGTGTTGACCATGTACTGATGAATGTGTTGACCATATCCTGATGAATGTGTTGACCATGTACTGCTGAATGTATCATGTGGTAATATAGACATGTCTGAATGATCAGCCTTCACGCCAAGATACTCACAAGACTATTTTGTAGTTGGTGTTTTGTCATGTCTGATACGTCAAGAAGAACTGCAAAACCAATCGAGGTAGTAGCTGTATTTGGTGTTTTCACTCTCTACAAAAGCAGCCATATCATTATCATGGTTCATAAGTAACATGTTCTAAGGTGTCTTGATGTTTCCTATCAGGGAGGAAGGAAGTGAAGGATAACAGCTGGCCCACTGCCAGCTCTGTATTTCAGGGCTGTTTATCAGAATAGGGAAGCGAAACCTTTCTACTGAAATACAGTTTAAACACCCCATGCTCAGACTAAATGCAACAGGGAACACAGAGGATTTTCCCACTGCTGCCACCAATGTAGCGACTGAGGGGATTATCCCACTGCTGCCACCAATGAAGCGACTGAGGGGATTATCCCACTGCTGCCACCAATGTAGCGACTGAGGGGATTATCCCACTGCTGCCACCAATGTAGCGACTGAGGGGATTATCCCACTGCTGCCACCAATATAGCGACTGAGAGGATTATCCCACTGCTGCCACCAATGTAGCGACTGAGGGGATTATCCCACTGCTGCCACCAATGTAGCGACTGAGGGGATTATCCCACTGCTGCCACCAATATAGCGACTGAGAGGATTATCCCACTGCTGCCACCAATATAGCGACTGAGAGGATTATCCCACTGCTGCCACCAATGTAGCGACTGAGAGGATTATCCCACTGCTGCCACCAATGTAGCGACTGAGGGGATTATCCCACTGCTGCCACCAATGTAGCGACTGAGGGGATTATCCCACTGCTGCCACCAATGTAGCGACTGAGGGGATTATCCCACTGCTGCCACCAATGTAGCGACTGAGGGGATTATCCCACTGCTGCCACCAATGTAGCGACTGAGGGGATTATCCCACTGCTGCCACCAATGTAGCGACTGAGGGGATTTTATTTATTTATTAATTTCACCTTTATTTAACCAGGTAGGTTAGTTGAGAACACCTTTATTTAACCAGGTAGGTTAGTTGAGAACACCTTTATTTAACCAGGTAGGCTAGTTGAGAACAAGTTCTCATTTGCAACTGCGACCTGGCCAAGATAAAGCGTAGCAATTCGACACATACAACAACACAGAGTTACACATGGAATAAACAAAACATACAGTCAGTAATACAGTAGAACAAAAGAAAACAAAAAGTCTATATACAGTGAGTGCAAATGAGGTAAGTTAAGGAAATAAATAGGCCATGGTGGCGAAGTAATTACAATATAGCAATTAAACACTGGAATGGTAGATCGGCAGAAGATGAATGTGAAGGTAGAGATACTGGGGTGCAAAGGAGCAAAATAAATACCAGTATGGGGATGAGGTAGGTGGATAGATGGGCTGTTTACAGATGGGCTATGTACAGGTGCAGGGTTCTGTGAGCTGCTCTGACAGCTGATGCTTAAAGTTAGTGAGGGAGATATGAGTCTCCAGCTTCAGTGATTTTTGCAGTTCGTTCCAGTCATGGGCAGCAGAGAACTGGAAGGAAAGACGACGAAAGGAGGAATTGGCTTTGGGGGTGACCAGTGAGATATACCTGCTGGAGCGTGTGCTACGAGTGGGTGCTGCTATGGTGACCACTGAGCTGAGATAAGGCAGAGCTTTACCTAGCAAAGACTTGTAGATAACCTGTAGCCAGTGGGCTTGGCGACGAGTATGAAGCGAGCGCCAACCAACGAGAGCGTACAGGTCGCAATGGTGGGTAGTGTATGGGGCTTTGGTGACAAAACGGATGGCACTGTGCTAGACTGCATCCAGTTTGTTGAGTAAAGTATTGGAGGATATTTTATAGATGATTATCCCACTGCTGCCACCAATGTAGCGACTGAGGGGATTATCCCACTGCTGCCACCAATGTAGCGACTGAGGGGATTTTCCCACTGCTGCCACCAATGTAGCAACTGAGGGGATTATCCCACTGCTGCCACCAATGTAGCGACTGAGGGAATTATCCCACTGCTGCCACCAATGTAGCGACTGAGGGAAGGGGGAATAGCTGTAACAGGGCCTGTGGTGCGAGCACATTACCTGTGCTGAAATGTCATTTATATATATCACCAGCCCCCATTAATTATATTGTATAATTTGTATATAACTATATCATACACAACAATATTTCCATAATTCAGGGAAAACATATTTTTTTCTAATCTGGGTAAATAAACCATGTCTCTTCCGTGTGTGACGCAAGCAGGTCTTGATAAAGCGTTTCCTCATTCTCTGTCAATGGGAAGTTCGTTTTGCGTGGCCCGGTACCCCAGGAACAGATTTAGTTCATTTTAGAACATTCCATTGGTCCATAAGGGAAATCTCCACTCATCCGGGGCACCGGGCCAGCCAGTCCCTCCCCTAGTCCATCCCCCTGGTCAGGCCTCTACAGAAGCCTCAGTCATTTCTAGTACATGCAATCAATAACTTGCACAACCACCGAAGCCCTCAGAAACGGAACAATTCTTCTAGTTTGGACACATCTGTTTCTTTCGGATTAAATGACAAATCAAATGTCTTAATTTGACTCGTATAAGGAGCGGTTTCGGTTTGTATAAATTTACGCCTTCAGAAGAACCAGAAACGACAACTTCCTTGAATATGTCAGCTAGTTTAGACCTGTGGAATATTCCACTGAGAGCGCTGAATATCAACGTGAGAAAAAGATTGGGACTGTTTTTAAACCCGAGAAACACTGTGGCATCAGACTGGATGTCTGTCGCAGAAAACATGGGTTTCTCTTATTTAGAGATCAAGAATTACGAGGATTGCCAGGACCCAACACGGAAGATTCTAGAGGACTGGCAAGCACGTTGTCCCGGAGCCAAAGTTGGAAAGTTAGTTTCAATTCTGGATAACGTGGACAGAAAGGACGTTGTGGAGGATCTCCGAGTTCTCATTGGTAAACCAACTGCTTTTTATTTCTAAATAATATGACATGTAATCATCTATAAAGGATGACTGAAACCTGTATGTGTGTGTGTGTTCTGAAATGTGTTACAGCCATGTTATGCATTAATTACAAAATAACCTTTAGTTGAACTGTCATGAATTATGATGACGTAATATTGAAATAATTGCTGAGTAACTTGACGTGTGTGTGTGTGTGTGTGTGTGTGTGTGTGTGTGTGTGTGTGTGTGTGTGTGTGTGTGTGTGCGCGTGTGTGTGTATTTCTGGGTATGTCTGGGTGTGTCTCTGTGTGTGTACAGAGGAGGACTGTAAGAGGTACATAGAGAGACAGAATGAGCCCCCAGTCCAGGTTCCTGAGGTGGACAGCTGTGTTCCCAGAACCCCGGAGAGACAAGGCATCACCCTGGAGGATGACCCAGAAGGTAATAATATAAATACGTCTGTAGGACATTACTATCCAATCATAAACACTAGTGTTACACACTAGTGGTCTGTAGTACATTACTATCCAATCATAAACACTAGTGTTACACACTATTGGTCTGTAGTACATTACTATCCAATCATAAACACTAGTGTTACACACTATTGGTCTGTAGGACATTACTATCCAATCATAAACACTAGTGTTACACACTATTGGTACATTACTATCCAATCATAAACACTAGTGTTACACACTATTGGTCTGTAGTACATTACTATCCAATCATAAACACTAGTGTTACACACTATTGGTCTGTAGGACATTACTATCCAATCATAAACACTAGTGTTACACACTATTGGTCTGTAGGACATTACTATCCAATCATAAACACTAGTGGTCTGTAGTACATTACTATCCAATCATAAACACTAGTGTTACACACTATTGGTCTGTAGGACATTACTATCCAATCATAAACATTAGTGTTACACACTATTGGTCTGTAGTACATTACTATCCAATCATAAACACTAGTGTTACACACTATTGGTCTGTAGTACATTACTATCCAATCATAAACACTAGTGTTACACACTATTGGTCTGTAGGACATTACTATCCAATCATAAACACTAGTGTTACACACTAGTGGTCTGTAGTACATTACTATCCAATCATAAACACTAGTGTTACACACTAGTGGTCTGTAGGACATTACTATCCAATCATAAACACTAGTGTTACACACTATTGGTCTGTAGGACATTACTATCCAATCATAAACACTAGTGTTACACACTATTGGTCTGTAGGACATTACTATCCAATCATAAACACTAGTGGTCTGTAGTACATTACTATCCAATCATAAACACTAGTGGTCTGTAGTACATTACTATCCAATCATAAACACTAGTGTTACACACTATTGGTCTGTAGTACATTACTATCCAATCATAAACACTAGTTTTACACACTATTGGTCTGTAGTACATTACTATCCAATCATAAACACTAGTGGTCTGTAGTACATTACTATCCAATCATAAACACTAGTGTTACACACTATTGGTCTGTAGTACATTACTATCCAATCATAAACACTAGTGTTACACACTAGTGGTCTGTAGTACATTACTATCCAATCATAAACACTAGTGTTACACACTAGTGGTCTGTAGTACATTACTATCCAATCATAAACACTAGTGTTACACACTATTGGTCTGTAGTACATTACTATCCAATCATAAACACTAGTGTTACACACTATTGGTCTGTAGTACATTACTATCCAATCATAAACATTAGTGTTACACACTATTGGTCTGTAGGACATTACTATCCAATCATAAACACTAGTGTTACACACTAGTGGTCTGTAGGACATTACTATCCAATCATAAACACTAGTGTTACACACTATTGGTCTGTAGGACATTACTATCCAATCATAAACACTAGTGTTACACACTATTGGTCTGTAGGACATTACTATCCAATCATAAACACTAGTGGTCTGTAGTACATTACTATCCAATCATAAACACTAGTGGTCTGTAGTACATTACTATCCAATCATAAACACTAGTGTTACACACTATTGGTCTGTAGTACATTACTATCCAATCATAAACACTAGTGTTACACACTATTGGTCTGTAGTACATTACTATCCAATCATAAACACTAGTGTTACACACTATTGGTCTGTAGTACATTACTATCCAATCATAAACACTAGTGGTCTGTAGTACATTACTATCCAATCATAAACACTAGTGTTACACACTAGTGGTCTGTAGGACATTACTATCCAATCATAAACACTAGTGTTACACACTAGTGGTCTGTAGTACATTACTATCCAATCATAAACACTAGTGGTCTGTAGGACATTACTATCCAATCATAAACACTAGTGTTACACACTATTGGTCTGTAGGACATTACTATCCAATCATAAACACTAGTGTTACACACTATTGGTCTGTAGTACATTACTATCCAATCATAAACACTAGTGTTACACACTATTGGTCTGTAGGACATTACTATCCAATCATAAACACTAGTGTTACACACTATTGGTCTGTAGTTGAGATTACTTTATTTGTCAAATAAGGTCCAATCAAAATTCGACTTCCACTTTATGCCAACCCCGTCTGAATGACAGGTATACTGTACAGAGGTTGGAGACACACTGGGCACCCGTGGAGCGGTAGTTGTGTGGAGATTTAGTGCCTTGCTCAATGGCACGATGGCAGGCAATGGCATTTAGCATTTGATACCATCAATCCTATGGTTGCTAGCTCACTGCCCGACAGATTCTTCCTGTCAGACCCAGGATTTGAACTGGCAATCCTCTGGTTGCTGGCCTTCCTCTTTTACCTCTAGGCTACCTGCCGCTCCACACAACTAAATGATAAAAACACTAGTATCACATTCACTGGTCAGTAGCATGGTGACTATATCAACTCTGCTTATCACAACATTACGAAGTAGATAGACTATAGTCATATGGAATATTCTTCCCTGAACATGCAAACAGCCTTCTGTATACAATGGTGGCAGCTTGTCTCTGGCCATCATGCACCAATGTTAATATTTATGACAGTTTTTTACCTATTGAGTCACCTCTCTCCTCTGTCTCCTGATGTTGAGTCCTCTCTCTCCTCTGTCTCCTGATGTTGAGTCCTCTCTCTCCTCTGTCTCCTGATGTTCTCTCCACTGTCTCCTGATGTTCTCTCCTCTGTCTCCTGATGTTCTCTCCTCTGTCTCCTGATGTTCTCTCCACTGTCTCCTGATGTTGAGTCCTCTCTCTCCTCTGTCTCCTGATGTTGTTCTCTCCTCTGTCTCTTGATGTTCTCTCCACTGTCTCCTGATGTTCTCTCCTCTGTCTCCTGATGTTCTCTCCACTGTCTCCTGATGTTCTCTCCTCTGTCTCCTGATGTTGAGTCCTCTCTCCTCTGTATCCTGATGTTGAGTCCTCTCCTCCTCTGTCTCCTGATGTTGAGTCATCTCTCCTCTGTCTCCTGATGTTGAGTCCTCTCCTCCTCTGTCTCCTGATGTTCTCTCCACTCTCTCCTGATGTTGAGTCCTCTCTCTCCTCTGTCTCCTGATGTTGAGTCCTCTCTCTCTCCTGATGTTGAGTCATCTCTCCTCTGTCTCCTGATGTTGAGTCCTCTCCTCCTCTGTCTCCTGATGTTGAGTCCTCTCTCTTCTGTCTCCTGATGTTGAGTCCTCTCCTCCTCTGTCTCCTGATGTTGAGTCATCTCCTCCTCTGTCTCCTGATGTTGAGTCCTCTCCTCCTCTGTCTCCTGATGTTGAGTCCTCTCCTCCTCTGTCTCCTGATGTTGAGTCCTCTCTCCTCTGTCTCCTGATGTTGAGTCATCTCTCCACTCTCTCCTGATGTTGAGTCCTCTCTCCCCTCTGTCTCCTGATGTTGAGTCCTCTCTCTCCTCTGTCTCCTGATGTTGAGTCCTCTCTCTTTTTTGTCTCCTGATGTTGAGTCCCCTCTCCCCTCTGTCTCCTGATGTTGAGTCCTCTCCTCCTCTGTCTCCTGATGTTGAGTCGTCTCTCCTCTGTCTCCTGATGTTGAGTCCTCTCCTCCTCTGTCTCCTGATGTTGAGTCCTCTCTCCTCTGTCTCCTGATGTTGAGTCATCTCTCCACTCTCTCCTGATGTTGAGTCCTCTCTCCCCTCTGTCTCCTGATGTTGAGTCCTCTCTCTCCTGTCTCCTGATGTTGAGTCCTCTCTCTCCTTTGTCTCCTGATGTTGAGTCCCCTCTCCCCTCTGTCTCCTGATGTTGAGTCCCCTCTCCCCTCTGTCTCCTGATGTTGAGTCCTCTCTCCTGTCTCCTGATGTTGAGTCCTCTCTCTCCTCTGTCTCCTGGTGTTGAGTCCTCTCTCTCCTCTGTCTCTTGATGTTGAGTCCTCTCTCCTCTGTCTCCTGATGTTCTCTCCTCTCTCTCCTCTCTCTTCTCTCTCTTCTCTCTCCTCTCTCTCTTCTCTCTCCTCTCTCTCTCCTCTCCTCTCTCTCCTCTGTCTCCTGGTGTTGAGTCCTCTCTCTCCACTCTCTACTGATGTTGAGTCCTCTCTCTCCTCTGTCTTCTGATGTTGAGTCCGCTCTCCCCTCTGTCTCCCGAGGTTGAGTCCTCTCTCCTCTGTCTCCTGATGTTGAGTCCTCTCCCCTCTGTCTCCTGATGTTGAGTCCTCTCTCCTCTGTCTCCTGATGTTGAGTCCTCTCTCCTCTGTCTCCTGATGTTCTCTCCTCTCTCTCCTCTCTCTTCTCTCTCTTCTCTCTCCTCTCTCTCCTCTCTCTCTCCTCTCCTCTCTCTCCTCTGTCTCCTGGTGTTGAGTCCTCTCTCTCCACTCTCTACTGATGTTGAGTCCTCTCTCTCCTCTGTCTCCTGATGTTGAGTCCTCTCTCTCCTCTGTCTCCTGATGTTGAGTCCTCTATCTCCTCTGTCTCCTGGTGTTGAGTCCTCTCTCTCCACTCTCTCCTGGTGTTGAGTCCTCTGTCTCCTGATGTTGAGTCCTCTCTCTCCTCTGTCTCCTGATGTTGAGTCCTTTCTCTCCTCTGTCTCCTGATGTTGAGTCCTCTCTCTCCTCTGTCTCCTGGTGTTGAGTCCTCTCTCTCCACTCTCTCCTGGTGTTGAGTCCTCTCTCTCCTCTGTCTCCTGATGTTGAGTCCTCTCTCTCCTGTCTCCTGATGTTGAGTCCTCTCTCTCCTCTGTCTCCTGATGTTGAGTCCTCTCTCTCCTCTGTCTCCTGATGTTGAGTCCTCTCTCTCCTCTGTCTCCTGATGTTGAGTCCTCTCTCTCCACTCTCTCCTGGTGTTGAGTCCTCTCTCTCCTCTGTCTCCTGATGTTGAGTCCTCTCTCTCCTGTCTCCTGATGTTGAGTCCTCTCTCTCCTCTGTCTCCTGATGTTGAGTCCTCTGTCTCCTGATGTTGAGTCCTCTCTCTCCTCTGTCTCCTGATGTTGAGTCCTCTCTCTCCTCTGTCTCCTGATGTTGAGTCCTCTCTCTCCTCTGTCTCCTGATGTTGAGTCCTCTCTCTCCTCTGTCTCCTGATGTTGAGTCCTCTCCCCTCTGTCTCCTGAGGTTGAGTCCTCTCTCCTCTGTCTCCTAATGTTCTCTCCTCTCTCCCTCTCCTCTCTCTCCTCTCTCCTCTCTCTCTCCTCTCCTCTCTCCTCTCCTCTCTCTCCTCTCTCTCTTCTCTCTCCTCTCCCTCCTCTCTCCTCTCTCTTCTCTCTCCTCTCCTCTCTCTCCTCTCTCTCCTCTCTTCTCTCTCCTCTCTCTCCTCTCTTCTCTCTCCTCTCTCCAGGGGGTATACCAGAGCTGTTTGATGCCTTCATCTGCTACTGTCAGAGTGACTTTGACTTTGTCCATGAGATGATCCAGCAGTTGGAGCAGACGGACCACAAGTTGAAGCTGTGTGTGTTTGACCGGGATGTCCTGCCTGGATCATGTGTCTGGACCATCACCAGCGAACTCATCGAGAAGAGGCAGGTTCAGGCCTCCTTTAGGCAACGCCACAGTGGCGTCTTGGAGATCCACGGCCACTTATTGGCTGTGTTCTGTTTCTGTTTAATGGCTGATCCTCGTGTTTTCAGAATTGTATTAGCTCAAGAGACGGGTTTTGCTATGCAAGAGCATGTTACAGCTAAGAGAGTGGTGGTTATGGCTGGATAATACTGTATGTTGTTGATCTGTAGGTGGTTATAGCTGAATAATACTGTATGTTGTTGATCTGTAGGTGGTTATAGCTGGATAATACTGTATGTTGTTGATCTGTAGGTGGTTATAGCTGGATAATACTGTATGTTGTTGATCTGTAGGTGGTTATAGCTGGATAATACTGTATGTTGTTGATCTGTAGGTGGTTATGGCTGGATAATACTGTATGTTGTTGATCTGTAGGTGGTTATGGCTGGATAATACTGTATGTTGTTGATCTGTAGGTGGTTATAGCTGGATAATACTGTATGTTGTTGATCTGTAGGTGGTTATAGCTGGATAATACTGTATGTTGTTGATCTGTAGGTGGTTATGGCTGGATAATACTGTCTGTTGTTGATCTGTAGGTGGTTATGGCTGGATAATACTGTATGTTGTTGATCTGTAGGTGGTTATAGCTGGATAATACTGTATGTTGTTGATCTGTAGGTGGTTATAGCTGGATAATACTGTATGTTGTTGATCTGTAGGTGGTTATGGCTGGATAATACTGTATGTTGTTGATCTGTATGTGGTTATGGCTGGATAATACTGTATGTTGTTGATCTGTATGTGGTTATAGCTGGATAATACTGTATGTTGTTGATCTGTAGGTGGTTATAGCTGGATAATACTGTATGTTGTTGATCTGTAGGTGGTTATGGCTGGATAATACTGTCTGTTGTTGATCTGTAGGTGGTTATAGCTGGATAATACTGTATGTTGTTGATCTGTAGGTGGTTATGGCTGGATAATACTGTATGTTGTTGATCTGTAGGTGGTTATAGCTGGATAATACTGTATGTTGTTGATCTGTAGGTGGTTATAGCTGGATAATACTGTATGTTGTTGATCTGTAGGTGGTTATGGCTGGATAATACTGTATGTTGTTGATCTGTAGGTGGTTATGGCTGGATAATACTGTGTTGTTGATCTGTAGGTGGTTATAGCTGGATAATACTGTATGTTGTTGATCTGTAGGTGGTTATAGCTGGATAATACTGTATGTTGTTGATCTGTAGGTGGTTATGGCTGGATAATACTGTATGTTGTTGATCTGTATGTGGTTATGGCTGGATAATACTGTACATTGTTGATCTGTAGGTGGTTATGGCTGGATAATACTGTATGTTGTTGATCTGTAGGTGGTTATGGCTGGATAATACTGTATGTTGTTGATCTGTATGTGGTTATAGCTGGATAATACTGTATGTTGTTGATCTGTAGGTGGTTATGGCTGGATAATACTGTATGTTGTTGATCTGTAGGTGGTTATGGCTGGATAATACTGTATGTTGTTGATCTGTAGGTGGTTATAGCTGGATAATACTGTATGTTGTTGATCTGTAGGTGGTTATAGCTGGATAATACTGTATGTTGTTGATCTGTAGGTGGTTATAGCTGGATAATACTGTATGTTGTTGATCTGTAGGTGGTTATGGCTGGATAATACTGTATGTTGTTGATCTGTAGGTGTAAAAGGATGGTCGTGGTGATATCTGATGAGTACCTGGACAGTGATGCCTGTGACTTCCAGACAAAGTTTGCCCTCAGTCTCTGTCCTGGTAAGTCTATCACTCAGTAACATTTTTTTAACCTTTATTTAACTAGGCAAGTCAGTTAAGAACAAATTCTTATTTTCAATGACGGCCCAGGAACAGTGGGTTAACTGCCTTGTTCAGGGGCAGAATGACGGCCCAGGAACAGTGGGTTAACTGCCTTGTTCAGGGGCAGAATGACGGCCCAGGAACAGTGGGTTAACTGCCTTGTTCAGGGGCAGAATGAAGGCCCAGGAACAGTGGGTTAACTGCCTTGTTCAGGGGCAGAATGAAGGCCCAGGAACAGTGGGTTAACTGCCTTGTTCAGGGGCAGAATGAAGGCCCAGGAACAGTGGGTTAACTGCCTGTTCAGGGGCAGAATGACAGCCTGGGAACAGTGGGTTAACTGCCTTGTTCAGGGGCAGAATGAAGGCCCAGGAACAGTGGGTTAACTGCCTTGTTCAGGGGCAGAATGAAGGCCCAGGAACAGTGGGTTAACTGCCTTGTTCAGGGGCAGAATGACGGCCCAGGAACAGTGGGTTAACTGACTGTTCAGGGGCAGAATGAAGGCCTGGGTACAGTGGGTTAACTGCCTTGTTCAGGGGCAGAATGAAGGCCCAGGAACAGTGGGTTAACTGCCTTGTTCAGGGGCAGAATGAAGGCCCAGGAACAGTGGGTTAACTGCCTTGTTCAGGGGCAGAATGAAGGCCTGGGAACAGTGGGTTAACTGCCTTGTTCAGGGGCAGAATGACGGCCCAGGAACAGTGGGTTAACTGCCTTGTTCAGGGGCAGAATGACGACCCAGGAACAGTGGGTTAACTGCCTTGTTCAGGGGCAGAATGAAGGCCCAGGAACAGTGGGTTAACTGCCTTGTTCAGGGGCAGAATGAAGGCCCAGGAACAGTGGGTCAACTGCCTTGTTCAGGGGCAGAATGACGGCCCAGGAACAGTGGGTTAACTGCCTGTTCAGGGGCAGAATGACGGCCCAGGAACAGTGGGTTAACTGCCTTGTTCAGGGGCAGAATGAAGGCCTGGGAACAGTGGGTTAACTGCCTTGTTCAGGGGCAGAATGAAGGCCTGGGAACAGTGGGTTAACTGCCTTGTTCAGGGGCAGAATGACGGCCCAGGAACAGTGGGTTAACTGCCTTGTTCAGGGGCAGAATGACGACCCAGGAACAGTGGGTTAACTGCCTTGTTCAGGGGCAGAATGACAACCCATGAACAGTGGGTTAACTGCCTTGTTCAGGGGCAGAATGACGACCCAGGAACAGTGGGTTAACTGCCTTGTTCAGGGGCAGAATGACAACCCATGAACAGTGGGTTAACTGCCTTGTTCAGGGGCAGAATGACGACCCAGGAACAGTGGGTTAACTGCCTGTTCAGGGGCAGAATGACGACCCAGGAACAGTGGGTTAACTGCCTTGTTCAGGGGCAGAACGACAGCCTGGGAACAGTGGGTTAACTGCCTTGTTCAGGGGCAGAACTTCACTTTGTCGTCTCTGTGATTTGAACTACCTTTTGGTTACTAGTCCAACACTCTGACTACTAGGCTACGCTGCCACCCCAACATGTTGTTGCTCTGTAGGTATTTTAAGATCTGGTGGTAGATCATGTCTGCGTCTGTGACCTCTTTCCATTTCCTGTTTTTCTCCATATTAATGTCATGGTAGGTTGTTGTCATATTAATGTCATGGTAGGTTGTAGTGTCATATTAATGTCATGGTAGGTTGTTGTGTCATATTAATGTCATGGTAGGTTGTTGTAGTGTCATATTAATGTCATGGTAGGTTGTAGTGTCATATTAATGTCATGGTAGGTTGTAGTGTCATATTAATGTCATGGTAGGTTGTTGTCATATTAATGTCATGGTAGTGTTACGGTGAGTGAATGAGGACCCAAAAGCGAACTAACTTAAACAGAGCTTCTTTAATAACCAAACTGTGGTAGGCTCAGATAGACCGGCAGATTCCGACAGGACAGGACAAGGTTACAGCAAACATGACGATAGTCTGGCTCAGGCATGAAACACAACAAACAAGAATCCGACAAGGACAGGAGCAGAAACAGAGAGAGATATAGGGACCTAATCAGAGGGAAAAAGGGAACAGGTGGGAAAAGGGGTGACGAGGTGGTTAGGAGGAGACAAGGCACAGCTGGGGGAAAGAGGGGGAGAAAAGGTAACCTAACAACGACCAGCAGAGGGAGACAGGGTGAAGGGAAAGGACAGAGACAAGACACAACATGACAGTACATGACAGGTAGGTTGTAGTGTCATATTAATGTCATGGTAGGTTGTAGTGTCATATTAATGTCATGGTAGGTTGTAGTGTCATATTAATGTCATGGTAGGTTGTAGTGTCATATTAATGTCATGGTAGGTTGTAGTGTCATATTAATGTCATGGTAGGTTGTAGTGTCATATTAATGTCATGGTAGGTTGTAGTGTCATATTAATGTCATGGTAGGTTGTAGTGTCATATTAACTGCATCTATCTCCTCTCTGAAACCTCTCCCAGGTGCCCGGAGCAAGCGACTGATCCCTGTGAAGTATAAGTCTATGAAAAAACCTTTCCCCAGTATCCTGAGGTTCCTGACGGTGTGTGACTACACACGACCCTGTACACAGTCCTGGTTCTGGGTCCGGCTGGCCAAGGCCCTCTCCCTGCCCTGAATGGATCATACAGACTTACAGCAACCAATCAGCACAGGGGGCCTGCCCCTCTCCAGCGGGAACAGAAAGAGTACATGTCAGCTCGGTGGTACTGTTACTTTACTGGGGACCGTTGATCGCCACAGTCTGGTTGACATTTTATATTGATTCATATTTTATATTGATTCATATTTTATATTGATTCATATTTTATTCATATTTTATATTGATTCATATTTTATAATGATTCATATTTTATATTGATTCATATTTTATATTGATTCATATTTTATATTGATTCATATTTTATATTGATTAATATGTTATATTGATTCATATGTTATATTGATTCATATTTTATATTGATTCATATGTTATATTGATTCATATTTTATATTGATTCATATTTTATATTGATTCATATTTTATAATGATTCATATTTTATATTGATTCATATTTTATATTGATTCATATGTTATATTGATTCATATGTTATATTGATTAATATTTTATATTGATTCATATTTTATATTGATTCATATTTTATAATGATTCATATTTTATATTGATTCATATTTTATATTGATTCATATTTTATATTGATTCATATTTTATATTGATTCATTTCTTAGTTAGAACAGTTTGTGAATTGTACAGTTTGTGTATTGTAGCAGTTTTCTGAACCCACAGATGGAGTTCCCGGGGTGCTCTCCTCCTTTTGTCCTCATCACTGAGAGCCTGATGGCTCCTTCACTCATTACTGATATATTGATTTGGGTTTAATATGAGATTTCATTCCATCGAAAACGTTTTATATGTTTTCAATATATTTTATTCTGAGCCCCATCGCTCATATGGACCAAATATCAACCTGAATGAATAAATGCTGGGGTTTTTTTTATATTACATTTGTTCACCTGTTAAGAATATTGTATAGATCAGATGTCTGCATGGTTGGCAACACATTTTACAATTATTTAGCTGTTTGTTTATCTGATGGGCCGGCTCTTTAGTTTCCACATCCTCCTTCCTCCTGTCATGGCGGCCATGTTGTCTCCTCAGATGAGAGATATCAGCATGTGACTTCCTCCTGTCATTGTGGCCATGTTGTCTCCTCAGATGAGAGATATCAGCATGTGACTTCCTCCTGTCATGGCGGCCATGTTGTCTCCTCAGATGAGAGATATCAGCATGTGACTTCCTCCTGTCATGGCGGCCAATGTTGTCTCCTCAGATGAGAGATATCAGCATGTGACTTCCTCCTGTCATGGTGGCCATGTCTCCTCAGATGAGAGATATCAGCATGTGACTTCCTCCTGTCATGGCGGCCATGTTGTCTCCTCAGATGAGAGATATCAGCATGTGACTTCCTCCTGTCATGGCGGCCATGTTGTCTCCTCAGATGAGAGATATCAGCCTGTGACTTCCTCCTGTCATGGCGGCCATATTGTCTCCTCAGATGAGAGATATCAGCATGTGACTTCCTCCTGTCATGGCGGCCATATTGTCTCCTCAGATGAGAGATATCAGCCTGTGACTTCCTCCTGTCATGGCGGCCATGTTGTCTCCTCAGATGAGAGATATCAATCAGCATGTGACTTCCTCCTGTCATGGCGGCCATATTGTCTCCTCAGATGAGAGATATCAGCCTGTGACTTCCTCCTGTCATGGCGGCCATATTGTCTCCTCAGATGAGAGATATCAGCCTGTGACTTCCTCCTCTCATGGCGGCCATATTGTCTCCTCAGATGAGAGATATCAGCATGTCTTCCTCCTGTCTTGACACCCTGTTTCAGTACAGAGCGGAGAGACTGACACCTGGCACATTCACCACACTTTATAAAGCTGTATAAATCCACCAATACCAAAATCTACCAAAACTGTAAAAAAAATGTAAAGAAATGGGAGAAGGACAGGAAGTGATAAGGGACTTTGTCAGTGATGTAACTGTCCATTTCCTAATGGACTCATAGTGGGTTACTCATGCGCCCTTCTCTGGTAACTACTGGATGTATATTTTGTGTTTCTTCATTTCATCTGCACTGTTTTTCTATTAAAAAACATCTTTATTAAGCTTCCTAATGTCTACCAGCGTACTTACTTCTATATGGCATGACAGTTACTTTCAGTAGTGCCTGGTCCGGCAGTACCACAGGAGGGCCTGGTCCGGCAGTACCACAGGGGGGCCTGGTCCAGCAGTACCACAGGAGGGCCTGGTCCGGCAGTACCACAGGAGGGCCTGGTCCGGCAGTACCACAGGAGGGCCTGGTCCGGCAGTACCACAGTAGGGCCTGATCCAGCAGTACCACAGGAGGGCCTGATCCAGCAGTACCACAGGAGGGCCTGGTCCGGCAGTACCACAGTAGGGCCTGGTCCGGCAGTACCACAGGAGGGCCTGGTCCGGCAGTACCACAGGAGGGCCTGGTCCGGCAGTACCACAGGAGGGCCTGGTCCGGCAGTACCACAGGAGGGCCTGGTCCGGCAGTACCACAGGAGGGCCTGGTCCGGCAGTACCACAGGAGGGCCTGGTCCGGCAGTACCACAGTAGGGCCTGGTCCGGCAGTACCACAGGAGGGCCTGATCCGGCAGTACCACAGTAGGGTCTGATCCGGCAGTACCACAGTAGGGCCTGATCCGGCAGTACCACAGGAGGGCCTGATCCAGCAGTACCACAGTAGGGCCTGGTCCAGCAGTACCACAGTAGGGCCTGGTCCAGCAGTACCACAGTAGGGCCTGGTCCAGCAGTACCACAGGAGGGCCTGATCCAGCAGTACCACAGTAGGGCCTGATCCAGCAGTACCACAGTAGGGCCTGATCCAGCAGTACCACAGTAGGGCCTGGTCCAGCAGTACCACAGTAGGGCCTGGTCCGGCAGTACCACATTAGTGCCTGATATAGCAGTAGCACAGTAGGGCCTATTCCAGCAGTACCACAGGAGGGCCTGGTCCGGCAGTACCACAGTAGGGCCTGGTCCGGCAGTACCATAGGAGGGCCTGATCCAGCAGTACCACAGCAGGGCCTGGTCCAGCAGTACCACAGTAGGGCCTGGTCCAGCAGTACCACAGTAGGGCTTGGTCCAGCAGTACCAGAGTAGGGCCTGGTCCAGCAGTACCACAGTAGGGCCTGATCCAGCAGTACCACAGGAGGGCCTGATCCAGCAGTACCACAGGAGGGCCTGGTCCGGCAGTACCACAGGAGGGCCTGGTCCGGCAGTACCACAGGAGGGCCTGGTCCGGCAGTACCACAGGAGGGCCTGGTCCGGCAGTACCACAGGAGGGCCTGGTCCGGCAGTACCACAGGAGGGCCTGGTCCGGCAGTACCACAGTAGGGCCTGGTCCGGCAGTACCACAGGAGGGCCTGATCCGGCAGTACCACAGTAGGGTCTGATCCGGCAGTACCACAGTAGGGCCTGATCCGGCAGTACCACAGGAGGGCCTGATCCAGCAGTACCACAGGAGGGCCTGGTCCGGCAGTACCACAGGGGGGCCTGGTCCAGCAGTACCACAGGAGGGCCTGGTCCGGCAGTACCACAGGAGGGCCTGGTCCGGCAGTACCACAGGAGGGCCTGGTCCGGCAGTACCACAGGAGGGCCTGGTCCAGCAGTACCACAGGAGGGCCTGGTCCGGCAGTACCACAGTAGGGCCTGATCCAGCAGTACCACAGGAGGGCCTGATCCGGCAGTACCACAGGAGGGCCTGGTCCGGCAGTACCACAGGAGGGCCTGGTCCGGCAGTACCACAGGAGGGCCTGGTCCGGCAGTACCACAGGAGGGCCTGGTCCGGCAGTACCACAGGAGGGCCTGGTCCGGCAGTACCACAGTAGGGCCTGGTCCGGCAGTACCACAGGAGGGCCTGATCCGGCAGTACCACAGTAGGGTCTGATCCGGCAGTACCACAGTAGGGCCTGATCCGGCAGTACCACAGGAGGGCCTGATCCAGCAGTACCACAGTAGGGCCTGGTCCAGCAGTACCACAGTAGGGCCTGGTCCAGCAGTACCACAGTAGGGCCTGGTCCAGCAGTACCACAGGAGGGCCTGATCCAGCAGTACCACAGTAGGGCCTGATCCAGCAGTACCACAGTAGGGCCTGATCCAGCAGTACCACAGTAGGGCCTGGTCCAGCAGTACCACAGTAGGGCCTGGTCCGGCAGTACCACATTAGTGCCTGATATAGCAGTAGCACAGTAGGGCCTATTCCAGCAGTACCACAGGAGGGCCTGGTCCGGCAGTACCACAGTAGGGCCTGGTCCGGCAGTACCACAGGAGGGCCTGATCCAGCAGTACCACAGCAGGGCCTGGTCCAGCAGTACCACAGTAGGGCCTGGTCCAGCAGTACCACAGTAGGGCTTGGTCCAGCAGTACCAGAGTAGGGCCTGGTCCAGCAGTACCACAGTAGGGCCTGATCCAGCAGTACCACAGGAGGGCCTGATCCAGCAGTACCACAGGAGGGCCTGGTCCGGCAGTACCACAGGAGGGCCTGGTCCGGCAGTACCACAGGAGGGCCTGGTCCGGCAGTACCACAGGAGGGCCTGGTCCGGCAGTACCACAGGAGGGCCTGGTCCGGCAGTACCACAGGAGGGCCTGGTCCGGCAGTACCACAGTAGGGCCTGGTCCGGCAGTACCACAGGAGGGCCTGATCCGGCAGTACCACAGTAGGGTCTGATCCGGCAGTACCACAGTAGGGCCTGATCCGGCAGTACCACAGGAGGGCCTGATCCAGCAGTACCACAGTAGGGCCTGGTCCAGCAGTACCACAGTAGGGCCTGGTCCAGCAGTACCACAGTAGGGCCTGGTCCAGCAGTACCACAGGAGGGCCTGATCCAGCAGTACCACAGTAGGGCCTGATCCAGCAGTACCACAGTAGGGCCTGATCCAGCAGTACCACAGTAGGGCCTGGTCCAGCAGTACCACAGTAGGGCCTGGTCCGGCAGTACCACATTAGTGCCTGATATAGCAGTAGCACAGTAGGGCCTATTCCAGCAGTACCACAGGAGGGCCTGGTCCGGCAGTACCACAGTAGGGCCTGGTCCGGCAGTACCACAGGAGGGCCTGATCCAGCAGTACCACAGCAGGGCCTGGTCCAGCAGTACCACAGTAGGGCCTGGTCCAGCAGTACCACAGTAGGGCTTGGTCCAGCAGTACCAGAGTAGGGCCTGGTCCAGCAGTACCACAGGAGGGCCTGATCCAGCAGTACCACAGTAGGGCCTGATCCAGCAGTACCACAGTAGGGCCTGATCCAGCAGTACCACAGTAGGGCCTGGTCCGGCAGTACCACATTAGGGCCTGATCCAGCAGTACCACAGGAGGGCCTGGTCCGGCAGTACCACAGTAGGGCCTGGTCCGGCAGTACCACAGTAGGGCCTGGTCCAGCAGTACCACAGTAGGGTTGAGGAGTACACCACCTCAGACATCGGCTTCATCAATAAGTGTATCGACGACGTCATGCCCACAGTGATTGTACGTACATATCCCAACCAGAAGCCATGGATTACAGGCAAAAACCGCATTGAGCTAAAGGCTAGAGCTGCCGCTTTCAAGGAGCAGGAGACTAATTCGGACGCTTATAAGAAATACCGCTACGCCCTCAGATGAACCATCAAACAAGCAATGTGCCTTGAACTCTAAATAAATCACTGACAGTGTCACCAGCAAAGAACCCCCACACCATCACACCTCCTCCTCCATCCTTCACGGTGGGAACAACACAGGCGGATATCATCCGTTCACCTACTCTGCGTCTCAAAAAGACACAGCAGTTGGAAACAAACATCTCAAATTTCAACTGGTCTAATGTCCATCGTTCATGTTTCTTGGCCCAAGCAAGTCTCTTCTTATTATTGGTGTCCGTTAGTAGTGGTTTCTTTGCAGCAATTCGACAATGAGGGCCTGATTCACGCAGTTTCCTCTGAACAGTGTCTGTTACTTGAACTCTGTGAAGCATTTATTTGGGCTGGTAACTCTAATGAACTTATCCTCTGCAGCAGAGGTAACTCTTAGTCTTCCTTTCCTGTGGCGGTCCTCATGAGAGTCAGTTTCATCATAGCGCTTGATGGTTTTTGCGACCGCACTTGAAGAAACTTTCAAAGTTCTTGAAAATTTCCACATTGACTGAGCTTCATGTCTTAATGTAACGATGGACTGTTGTTTCACTTTGCTTATTTGAGCTGTTCTTGCCATAATATGGACTTGGTCTTTTACCAAATAGGGATATATTCTGTATACCACTCCTACCTTGTCACAACAAAACTGATTGGCTCAAACGCATTAAGAAGGAAATAAATTCCACAAATGAACTTTTAACAAGTTGAAGTCGGAAATTTACATACACTTAGGTTGGAGTAATTAAAACTCATTTTTCAACCACTCCACAAATGTATTGTTAACAAACTATAGTTTTGGCAAGTCGGTTAGGACATCTACTTTGTGCATGACACAAGTCATTTTTCCAACAATTGTTTACAGACAGATTATTTCACTGTATCACAATTCCAGTGGGTCAGAAGTTTACATACACTAAGTTGACTTAAACAGCTTGGAAAATTCCTGAAAATGATGTCATGGCTTTAGAAGCTTCTGATAGGCTATTGACATCATTTGAGTCAATTGGAGGTGTATCTGTGGATGTATTTCAAGGCCTACCTTCAAACTCTGTGCCTCTTTGCTTGACATCGTGGGAAAATCAAAAGAAATCATCCAAAACCTCAGAAAGAACATTGTAGACCTCCGCAAGTCTGGTTCATCCTTGGGAGCAATTTCAAAACGCCTGAAGGTACCACATTCATCTGTACAAACAATAGTACGCAAGTATAAACACCATGGGACCAGGCAGCCATCATACCGCTCAGGAAGGATACGGGTTCTGTCTCTTAGAAATGAACGTACTTTGGTGCGAAAAATGCAAATCAATCCCAGAACAACTGCAAAGGACCTTGTGAAGATGCTGGAGGAAACCGGTACAAAAGTATCTATATCCACAGTAAAACGAGTCCTATATCGACATAACCTGAAAGGCCGCTCAGCAAGGAAGAAGCCACTGCTCCAAAACTGCCATAAAAATACAGACTACGGTTTGCAACTGCACATGGGGACAAAGATCGTACTTTTTGGAGAAATGTCCTCTGGTCTGATGAAACAAAAATAGAACTGTTTGGCCATAATGACCATCGTTATGTTTGGAGGGAAAAAGGGGAGGCTTGCAAGTCGAAGAACACCATCCCAACCGTGAAGCACGGGGGTGGCAGCATCATGTTGTGGGGGTGCTTTGCTGCAGGAGGGACTGGTGCACTTCACAAAACAGATGGCATCATGAGACAGGAAAACTATGCGGATATATTGAAGCAACATCTCAAGACATCAATCAGGAAGTTAAAGCTTGGTCGCAAATGGGTCTTCCAAATGGACAATGACCCCAAGCATACTTCCAAAGCTGTGGCAAAATGGCTTAAGGACAACAAAGTCAAGGTATTGGAGTGGCCATCACAAAGCCCCGACCTCAATCTTATAGAAAATGTGTGGGCAGTCCTGAAAAAGCATTTGCGAGCAAGGAGGCCTACAAACCTGACTCAGTCACACCAGCTCTGTCAGTAGGAATGGGCCAATATTCACCCAACTTATTTTGGGAAGCTTGTGGAAGGCTACCCGCAACGTTTGACCCAAGTTAAACAATTTAAAGGCAATGCTACCAAATACTAAATGACTGTATGTAAACTTCTGACTCACTGGGAATGTGATGAAAGAAATAAAAGCTGAAATAAATAATTCTCTCTACTATTATTCTGACATTTCACATTCTTAAAATAAAGTGGTGATCCTAACTGACCTCCCCTAAAACAGGGAATCTTTACCAGGATTAAATGTCAGGAATTGTGAAAAACTGAGTTTAAATGTGTTTGGCTAAGGTGTGTGTAAACTTCAGACTTTAACTGTATATTTAGGTTGCCCAAGTTTCATACAGTTTTTCACCACACAGAGGAGAGGGATTGAATTACACTTTGAAAATATGATGTACTTCCGACTTCAACCGTATTTGAATGTGTTTAATAATGTTTGGTTACTACATGATTCCATGTTCAATACTATTGGTCCATTATCATGTCAATCAAGGCTTGAATAGAAATGTTGTTCACACCCTGGATTTTGATGCCGACACAGTCACTACAGTCCCATTAGTTTTCATTGCAGCCTTATTTGAGTGCTGCGGTTGTGCAAATTTGTACGGAATGAGGTTAGTCAACAGTACACGTTTCTAATTTTGACAGAAAGTGGTTTCATTTCAAGCTAAAGTGTACTGTTAGCTAGCTAGCTAACGACACGTGTATGATGTTATTATTCGTATCCCAGAACCGTTTGCTTTGCTAGTTAGAGCCTAATGTTAGCTAGCTACCATTGAAGCTAGTTGGTTAGCTCCCAGCAGATTCAAGCAAGGTAACTCGCCCCAATCCGTACAAACGTGCGCAACCGCGACATTCAAACGAGGCTACAAAGAAAACTAATGGGACTGTAGCGACTGTGTTGACTAGGGGGTGTGAACTAGGTTTCTATTCAAGTGTTGATCGACATGGTAATGGCTCTATAGTACTGGAGAAAGTTGAAAAAACCCTCCGTTACATCTAGATGTGTCATGTCGTAACGTACAGCACGCACAAAGCAACTATTTCTGTCTTACAATCTCTCTCCACCAGGTGTAGCACTTCTATCATTGTTTAAAAACAAGAAATGGACAGTGACGGGCGTAAGGGGGGGATACCTAGTCATTTTTTGCATCATCACTGCAAGCGATCATCATTCTCAAAGCCGCTGTTTACTTCTGAAGATCACTTTAGCACCGCCCTAAAAACACGATTCAAATTCGACACAAACCTTCAAATAGCTATATAATGACACGTTATATAAACTCTTTTTATAGTGTTTTATTTACATTTTAGAGGCGATAAGGTGATAAGTTGGACAGATCGAGTGAAAAAAAGCAATTTTCCCCCACATCTCCTCTCCTTCTCACTATCACACATTAGTTTCGCTTCCCCACCCTCCATTTTTTAAAAGACCCGACAGGGCTCATTGCCTTGTTGAATTATGCAGAAACGGGCAGCGTTTAGGTCATGTCATTTATTTTGTTGGAAAGGGGAGAAATTGGCTATTACAATGATATTGACATTACAGTTGATCTGGAAGTAGAAATTTGGCAGAAATTTGACAAACTGACTTGTTTGAAAGGTGGCATCCTATGACGGTGCCAAGTTGAATGTCACTGAGCTCTTCAGTAAGGCCATCCTACTGCCACTGTTTGTCTATGGAGATTGCATGGGTGTGTGCTTGGTTTTATTCAGCAATGGGTGTGGCTGAAATAACTGAATACACTCATTTGAAGGGGTGTACTATGGTGTAGATATACTACAGGAACAATAAAGATAATAGATTGTTATTCAGATCTCAAACTTCATCATTTGAGAGACATTTTTGAAGAAAAATAATATGAATTGAATTATGAAATGATGCATTATTTACATCACAAAAAAACATTTTGATATCGGTGAACATTTCTAAATAAAAAGAGAAATAAAAGTTACAACACCAGCATGTTGTTTTCATAAATCACCGCTTCATTTCCAATCCAACTCCAAAATCAATAAAGAATGATGGGAAAAAACTGTCAATGAAATTATGGGCAGAAAGACAAATTCAACTTTCATCAAATCAGATGGCTTATTCATCACAACACCATTTGATGTTGCCAATTGTTTTAATGATTACTTCATTGGCAAAGTGGTCAAACTTCGGCAGGAAATTCCAACAACGAACAGTGAGCCATCATATTCATGCATAAAAATAAAAAAAATGAAAGAAAACCATTGCAAGTTTGTATTTTGTAAAGTTAGTGTGGGAGAGGTGGAAAAATGATTGTTAACGATCAATAACGGAAAACCTCCTGGCATTGACAACTTCGATGGAAAGCTACTGGGGATGGTAGTTAACTCTATAGCCACTCCTGTCTGTCATATTTTTTATCTAATCTGAGATGAGAGGAAAGTCTTTGTCCTCAGGCCTGGAGGGAAGCCAAAGTTATTGGTTACTGGTTCTAACAGTAGGCCTATAAGCTCTTATCAAACTATTGGAACAAATGGTCTTACAGCAAATACAATGCTATTTCTCTGTAAAGAAATTAACAGCAGACTTTCAGCTTATAGAGAAGGGGACTCAACATGTACTGCACTGACGCTAATGACTGATGATTGGTTGAAAGAAGTTGGGAGCTGTACTCTTAGATTTCAGTACAGCCATTTGACATTATTGACTAAAACCTGTTGTTGAGAAAAAGTATGTGTTATGGCTTTTCAACCTCTGCCATATTGTGGTCTCAGAGCTATCTATTTAATAGAACTCAGGTGGTTTTCTTTAATGGAAGCTTCTCTAATGTCAAACATAAAAAGAGTGGTGTACCGCAGGGCAGCTTTCTAGGACCTCTACTCTTTTAAATTTTTACCAATGACCTGCCACTGGCATTAAACAAAGCATGTGTGTCCACGTGTGCTAATGATTCAACCATATGCGCATCAGCAACCACAGCTAATGAAGTCACTGAAATCCTTAACAGTGAGTTGCAGTCTGTTCCTGAACTGAACATCTCTAAAACTAAGAGCATTGTATTTGGTACAAATCATTCCTTAAGTTCTAGACCTCAGCTGAATCTGGTAATGAATGGTGTGGCTGTTGAACAAGTAGAGGAGACTAAATCACTTAGTGTTACCTTAGAATGTAAACTGTCATGGTCAAAACACATAGATTCAATGGGGAGAGGTCTGTCTGTAATAAAGATATGCTCTGCTTTTTTGACAGCGCGCTCCACAAAACAAGTCCTGCAGGATCTAGTTTTGTCTAATCTTGATTATTGTCCAGTCGTGTGGTCCAGTGTTGCTAAGAAAGACCTAGTTAAACTGCAGCTGGCCCACAACAGAGCGACACGTTCTGCTCTTCATTGTAATCAGAGGGCTGATGTACATACTATACATGCCAGTCAGATAAACAGATAAAGCAACTCCTCTCCTCTAATAGACCCAGTTAGTTTGGTACAACGCCTCTCCTCTAATAGACCCAGATAGTTTGTGTATGTATTGATATGGAGGCCACGTGTCAAATGTTTTAATTGATGTAGTTCTGTTCTTGAGCTGTTCTTGTCTATTAATGTTCTGTATTATGTGTCATGTTTTGTGTGGACTCCAGGAAGAGTAGCTGCTGCTTTTGCAACAGCTAACGGGGGATGCTACTAAGATACCAAAATTCCCAATATTTTGCTGATATGGAAAAGATGAAATCAGAATCATTTTGCTAAAATAGAAAAAATGAAATCAGAATCATTTTGCTAAAATAGAAAAAATGAAATCAGAATCAGGAGAGATCTTGTCTCAGAAATAAAACATCATATAATTTCTCTGTAATTGTGTCCATAAAGTGGACTCTGGTGCTGATTACTGTCAAGCGACTCAGTGTGTACATGGAGTACATAACCCAGGTGACTCCAACGATGCTGTGATTCAGTGTTGTCATGGTCACCGCGTCAGCTGAGAACACACAAAACATCACACTTTTACCAGTTATCCTCTCCATAAAAATGGAACTGTCCCACACTTTATACCGTTACTACCTTACATTCATTAAATGATAGATAAACACCTTGTACTGTGTTTGTGTGGTTATTAAACTGTCTGTGTGGTCACTAAACTGTCTGTGTGGTCACTAAACTGTCTGTGTGGTCACTAAACTGTCTGCGTGGTCACTAAACTGTCTGCGTGGTCACTAAACTGTCTACGTGGTCACTAAACTGTCTGCGTGGTCACTAAACTGTCTGCGTGGACACTAAACTGTCTGTGTGGACACTAAACTGTCTGCATGGTCACTAAACTGTCTGTGTGGTCACTAAACTGTCTGCGTGGTCACTAAACTGTCTGTGTGGTCACTAAACTGTCTGTGTGGTTATTAAACTGTCTGCGTGGTCACTAAACTGTCTGTGTGGTCACTAAACTGTCTGTGTGGACACTAAACTGTCTGTGTGGTCACTAAACTGTCTGTGTGGTTATTAAACTGTCTGCGTGGACACTAAACTGTCTGTGTGGTCACTAAACTGTCTGTGTGGTCACTAAACTGTCTGCGTGGTCACTAAACTGTCTGTGTGGTCACTAAACTGTCTGTGTGGTCACTAAACTGTCTGCGTGGTCACTAAACTGTCTGCGTGGTCACTAAACTGTCTGCGTGGTTATTAAACTGTCTGCGTGGTCACTAAACTGTCTGTGTGGTCACTAAACTGTCTGCGTGGTCACTAAACTGTCTGCGTGGTCACTAAACTGTCTGTGTGGTTATTCAACTGTCTGCGTGGACACTAAACTGTCTGCATGGTCACTAAACTGTCTGTGTGGTCACTAAACTGTCTGCGTGGTCACTAAACTGTCTGTGTAGTCACTAAACTGTCTGTGTGGTTATTAAACTGTCTGTGTGGACACTAAACTGTCTGTGTGGTCACTAAACTGTCTGCGTGGTCACTAAACTGTCTGTGTGGTCACTAAACTGTCTGTGTGGTTATTAAACTGTCTGCGTGGTCACTAAACTGTCTGCGTGGTCACTAAATTGTCTGCGTGGTCACTAAACTGTCTGTGTGGTCACTAAACTGTCTGTGTGGTCACTAAACTGTCTGCATGGTCACTAAACTGTCTGTGTGGTCACTAAATTGTCTGCGTGGTCACTAAACTGTCTGTGTGGTCACTAAACTGTCTGCATGGTCACTAAACTGTCTGTGTGGTCACTAAACTGTCTGTGTGGTCACTAAACTGTCTGCGTGGACACTAAACTGTCTGCGTGGTCACTAAACTTTCTGTGTGGTCACTAAACTGTCTGCGTGGACACTAAACTGTCTGCGTGGACACTAAACTGTCTGCGTGGTCACTAAACTGTCTGCGTGGTCACTAAACTGTCTGCGTGGTCACTAAACTGTCTGTGTGGTCACTAAACTGTCTGTGTGGTCACTAAACTGTCTGCGTGGTCACTAAACTGTCTGCGTGGTCACTAAACTGTCTGCGTGGTCACTAAACTGTCTGTGTGGTCACTAAACTGTCTGCGTGGACACTAAACTGTCTGCGTGGACACTAAACTGTCTGCGTGGACACTAAACTGTCTGCGTGGACACTAAACTGTCTGCGTGGACACTAAACTGTCTGTGTGGACACTAAACTCACCAATCAGGGAGCTCTATATGACATCAGCGCTATTAGACCCCGGCGTCTCATTGGTTCTCTGCAGCCAGCGGTCTTTGTGTTGGGTGTGGCCAAAGCCCTCGTCATAGTTCCCTTTCCTCCTGAACAGCTGCTGGTAGTGGAACACACAGTAGAACTCCCCGTACAGCGGAGCATAGCTATGCATGCTACACACACACACACACACACACACACACACACACACACACACACACACACACACACACACACACACACACTGTGGGTGATGAATTCATATTCACTGAGGGTTGGGTGAATAATCAAGGTGTATGATATATGTTTGATTCGTTTCCAATGTTGATCTGATCTCATTGTCTCACCTGAGCTTCTTCTGACAGTGTTTACAGCAGAAACAGTTCTTGTGAAATATGAATTTATCAGCGGTCATTTTCTCCATAGGATAGACTGGCTTCAGACAGGATGAACACACGTCCTGTTTACATGGCAGGAACTGGAGGGACAGGGATGGCTGTTATAACACTAATATGAGTAGGGGAGCAAAATTCCGGTAACCTTACTAAAATTCCCAGGTTTTTGTGAAATACTGGTTGGAAGATTCCCGGAGTCGTAAGGGAATAAGCAGAGAAATCTGTAATCCTCCAACCAGGAGTTCTGGAAACCAATATAATTTTGGGAAAGTTAGTGTCATTTTACAACTCTAGATATGAGCTATTACATGGCAAACAGCTGTCATGCCAAGTTGAACTAGAGAGACGCTAACTGTTTAATGATGAAGTCAAAGACTGAAAACAATGAATATTTTCTTAGACTAGAGATCTGACTCCTGTTGCAACATGATAGAGATCTGACTCCTGTTGCAACATGATAGAGATCTGACTCCTGTTGCAACATGATAGAGATCTGACTCCTGTTGCAACATGATAAGGCCAAAGACGATCCAGCTTGTTGTTGATAATGACAGAAATTGACCAACAGCATCTTATTACAATTCTTTCCAAAAAAAGAAGAAGACAAATGTTTAATTAAATCACACACTTCAAATAATCAAAATGAAACACATAAAAGTTATTTTTTTAAATTGTGATGATATTGAAATGCATTTCAATTAAACAAATCAAAGACAAGTTGTTCTCTGTTTTTTTAATTGAACCTTTATTTAACTGAGCAAGTCAGTTAAGAACACTTTCTTATTTACAATGACAATGACTGATTCAATACCATCACAACACTACTGACTGATTCAATACCATCACAACACTACTGACTGATTCAATACCATCACAACACTACTGACTGATTCAATACCATCACAACACTACTGACTGATTCAATACCATCACAACACTACTGACTGATTCAATACCATCACAACACTACAGACTGATTCAATACCATCACAACACTACTGACTGATTATAAATATTCTAGGGTATTTTCTGATACAATAAAACACTTGATAAGATATTTTTATTCATTATGGAACCCCATTAGTTCCTGCCAAGGCAGCAGCTACTCTTCCTGGGGTTTATTATGGATCCCCATTAGTTCCTGCCAAGGCAGCAGCTACTCTTCCTAGGGTTTATTGTGGATCCCCATTAGTTCCTGCCAAGACAGCAGCTACTCTTCCTGGGGTTTATTATGGATCCCCATTAGTTCCTGCCAAGGCAGCAACTACTCTTCATGGGGTTTATTATGGATCCCCATTAGTTCCTGCCAAGACAGCAGCTACTCTTCCTGGGGTTTATTGTGGATCCCCATTAGTTCCTGCCAAGGCAGCAGCTACTCTTCCTGGGGTTTATTATGGATCCCCATTAGTTCCTGCCAAGGAAGCAGCTACTCTTCCTGGGGTTTATTATGGATCCCCATTAGTTCCTGCCAAGGCAGCAACTACTCTTCATGGGGTTTATTATGGATCCCCATTAGTTCCTGCCAAGGCAGCAGCTACTCTTCCTGGGGTTTATTATGGATCCCCATTAGTTCCTGCCAAGGCAGCAGCTACTCTTCATGGGGTTTATTATGGATCCCCATTAGTTCCTGCCAAGGCAGCAGCTACTCTTCATGGGTTTCAGCAAAATGAACGCAGTTATGCAATTTTTTGAACATTCAAATAGATTTTCTGATTTCACAACACACTGTGTGCCCTCAGGCCCCAACTCCACCACTACAAAACACAATCCATGTGTATGTGTGTATAGTACACATTATCGTGTGTGTGTATAGTGCACGTTATCGTGTGTGTGTATGCATGTGTCTGTCCTATGTTTGTCTCTTCACAGTCCCCGCTGCTCCATAAGGTGTATTTTTATCTGTTTTTTTTTTATCTGATTCTCCTGCTGCATCAGTCACCTGATGTGGAATAGAGTTCCATGTAGTCATGGCTCTATGTAGTACTGTGGAATAGAGTTCCATGTAGTCATGACTCTATGTAGTACTGTGGAATAGAGTTCCATGTAGTCATGGCTCTATGTAGTACTGTGGAATAGAGTTCCATGTAGTCATGGCTCTATGTAGTACTGTGGAATAGAGTTCCATGTAGTCATGGCTCTATGCAGTACTGTGGAATAGAGTTCCATGTAGTCATGGCTCTATGTAGTACTGTGGAATAGAGTTCCATGTAGTCATGACTCTATGTAGTACTGTGGAATAGAGTTCCATGTAGTCATGGCTCTATGTAGTACTGAGGAATAGAGTTCCATGTAGTCATGACTCTATGTAGTACTGTGGAATAGAGTTCCATGTAGTCATGTCTCTATGTAGTACTGTGGAATAGAGTTCCATGTAGTCATGGCTCTATGTAGTACTGAGGAATAGAGTTCCATGTAGTCATGACTCTATGTAGTACTGTGGAATAGAGTTCCATGTAGTCATGTCTCTATGTAGTACTGTGGAATAGAGTTCCATGTAGTCATGTCTCTATGTAGTACTGTGGAATAGAGTTCCATGTAGTCATGACTCTATGTAGTACTGTGGAATAGAGTTCCATGTAGTCATGGCTCTATGTAGTACTGTGGAATAGAGTTCCATGTAGTCATGTCTCTATGTAGTACTGTGGAATAGAGTTCCATGTAGTCATGGCTCTATGTAGTACTGTGGAATAGAGTTCCATGTAGTCATGACTCTATGTAGTACTGTGGAATAGAGTTCCATGTAGTCATGTCTCTATGTAGTACTGTGGAATAGAGTTCCATGTAGTCATGTCTCTATGTAGTACTGTGGAATAGAGTTCCATGTAGTCATGACTCTATGTAGTACTGTGGAATAGAGTTCCATGTAGTCATGGCTCTATGTAGTACTGTGGAATAGAGTTCCATGTAGTCATGGCTCTATGTAGTACTGTGCGCCTCACATAGTCAGTTCTGGTCTTGGGGACTGTGAAGAGACCTCTGGTAGCATGTCTGTCTCTCGTTGAATGTGAAGAGCGAGAGAGAAGCGCAGGGGGGTGGGTGATGGTGGGTCATTTGTCAGTGGCAGGTCGCCGGCTGTTCCTTGCTATGCACCGGCTGCGTGGTAGCGTTTGGTGTAGCCTCTCAGAGCCGTCGGGCATGTCCCCAGTGTCACAAATCTGACTTGTAGTGAGTTTTTTGTTATAGATAAGGCAGAGCAAAAATATATGTAAATGACGTCATCATTTCCTCAATCGAAATGAAGTGCCACCTGTTGAACAGCTTTGACCTGTTTCTCTGGTACTGCCTGTTGAACAGCTTTGACCTGTTTCTCTAGTACTGCCGGTTGAACAGCTTTGACCTGTTTCTCTGGTACTGCCTGTTGAACAGCTTTGACCTGTTTCTCTGGTACTGCCTGTTGAACAGCTTTGACCTGTTTCTCTGGTACTGCCTGTTGAACAGCTTTGACCTGTTTCTCTGGTACTGCCTGTTGAACAGCTTTGACCTGTTTCTCTAGTACTGCCGGTTGAACAGCTTTGACCTGTTTCTCTGGTACTGCCTGTTGAACAGCTTTGACCTGTTTCTCTAGTACTGCCTGTTGAACAGCTTTGACCTGTTTATCTGGTACTACCTGTTGAACAGCTTTGACCTGTTTCTCTAGTACTGCCTGTTGAACAGCTTTGACCTGTTTCTCTGGTACTGCCTGTTGAACAGCTTTGACCTGTTTCTCTGGTACTGCCTGTTGAACAGCTTTGACCTGTTTCTCTGGTACTGCCTGTTGAACAGCTTTGTCCTGTTTCTCTGGTACTGCCTGTTGAACAGCTTTGACCTGTTTCTCTAGTACTGCCGGTTGAACAGCTTTGACCTGTTTCTCTGGTACTGCCTGTTGAACAGCTTTGACCTGCTTCTCTAGTACTGCCTGTTGAACAGCTTTGACCTGTTTCTCTGGTACTGCTTGTTGAACAGCTTTGACCTGTTTCTCTGGTACTGCCTGTTGAACAGCTTTGACCTGTTTCTCTGGTACTGCCTGTTGAACAGCTTTGACCTGTTTCTCTAGTACTGCCGGTTGAACAGCTTTGACCTGTTTCTCTAGTACTGCCTGTTGAACAGCTTTGACCTGTTTCTCTGGTACTGCCTGTTGAACAGCTTTGACCTGTTTCTCTAGTACTGCCTGTTGAACAGCTTTGACCTGTTTCTCTGGTACTACCTGTTGAACAGCTTTGACCTGTTTCTCTAGTACTGCCTGTTGAACAGCTTTGACCTGTTTCTCTGGTACTGCTTGTTGAACAGCTTTGACCTGTTTCTCTGGTACTGCCTGTTGAACAGCTTTTACCTGTTTCTCTAACTACTGCCTGTTGAAGGGCCTTGGCCTTCATGGTGGCTTGTTGGTGGGTGTAGATGGCAGCCTGGAGGTTTGAGATTCTGTCTTCCTCATCCAGCACTACGATCCACAACGATCTCTTCCTTCTGTTTCTCGAGGTGGACAGGTGTCTTCTGGGACGCTACATTAAAGGTCATGTATTTAACCTGAGGCTTCAGCATCACGCCTTAGCATCTCCCTCAAAGAGGTCTAATGGGTTTGCACTCAAAAATATGTTGCATAAAGCTTACTTTATTATTTAATGTTTTAAATGTTTTAGTGCATCTGGGATAGGGTACACAGACGTTTCGGCATTACTGCCTTCTTCAGTGTGTAGGTACAATTTTCTTTGAATTCAAAACAGCACTGATTCTTCACCGGCTCAGGTGAGTGTCTCAAGCTTTGATTCTTCACCGGCTCAGGTGAGTGTCTCAAGCTTTGATTCTTCACCGGCCCAGGTGAGTGTCTCAAGCTTTGATTCTTCACCGGCCCAGGTGAGTGTCTCAAGCTTTGATTCTTCACCGGCCCAGGTGAGTGTCTAGGTGCGTTGATGTCGCATCCTGGAAAACCATTCCTCTCTGCAGGTATGGTACTTTGGCCTGCCGGTCCTTGGCAAAGTGGATGCTTCTTTTGTTGGACAAAGCTCTGGTTGGCTGAGAACATGCTCTTCAGTTTCTTCACATCAACCGGGACTCCGGATCATTCTGCTCCATAGGGTCCTCTGGTTGTTGTTGAAGATAATGTGTCTTTGGCTCTGTGTAGACACCCGTTACAATGTCTGTCTGGTTCTGGAGTTCCTCCTCCTCCTCTGGCTGGACGTGCAGGTTCTTGAAATACTCCAGATCACCCTTCTCAATGCAGCTCCTAAATAACTGTGACATTCCCCTTGACCTCATGTCTGTAATAGGCTGGGTTTGAGAGGTTCTGACTGGTGGCCAAGACAAGGCTGACGGTTGACTTCACATCGCCTCTCCTTACATCACTAGTCTCTGTTTTATTCTTGTCTCCTCCTGCAGCTACGTCTAGGACGTTTGTCTCCATCCTCTGTTCCTGCGGGTGGGAGTTACCTCTCCACCTCTCCTTCAGAGTAGTTGTACAAGGAGTTAACTGTGACCTCAGCCCATTCCTGACCATCCTCCTGTATAACTACTACTTTCCTCAGAGAGCTGTCCTGTTGACCTCAATGAGTTGGAGAATGTTAGTTGTTCTGAACTCTTTATCTTTAAAACCAGATGTACCTGATAGACAGGTATTGTCACCATGGTGACCTCCACATTCCCCAGCTACCTGACGCTTAAGGGTTGCCCGGGGCAACAGCTGGAGGATAAAGTTCTTAACCCTGCCCTCAGCCACCTCATCCTGTTCTATCTCTGGTCTCGGGACGGAGGTCAGCCCATACCTAGCCTTCTGACCACTTCTTGTCTCACTAGCCTCTATGATGGATCCGTGGGAGTGGAGGACGTTGAAGTGATGGAGAGAGTTCATTGTGTTGTTGATGCTCTCTGCCACTGTCTCTATCTCCACTCTGTTCTGGTGCTTGATCAGGTTAAACAGCATAGAGTCAAACAGCTGAGCACTGTTTGTTATGGTGAGTGAATGAGGACCCAAAAGCGAACTAACTTAAACAGAGCTTCTTTAATAACCAAACATAGGTAGGCTCAGATAGACCGGCAGATTCCGACAGGACAGGACAAGGTTTACAGCAAACATGACGATAGTCTGGCTCAGGCATGAAACACAACAAACAAGAATCCGACAAGGACAGGAACAGAAACAGAGAGAGATATAGGGACCTAATCAGAGGGAAAAAGGGAACAGGTGGGAAACGGGGTGAATGGGTAGTCAGAGGAGACAAGGAACAGCTGGGGGAAAGCGGGGGAGAAAAGGTAACCTAACAACGACCAGCAGAGGGAGACAGGGTGAAGGGAAAGGACAGAGACAAGACACAACATGACAGTACATGACACTGTTCCTAACAGTAACCTCTAACACCAACGTCTCCTCCTGAACCCATCTGTCTGGAGCTAAGTCTCCTTGAGGTGAAGGGTTATTCTGGGGCTTTGGTTCCTACAGATGTGATAGACATCCTGTTATGTTCATTTCTCTGAAAGGACTGTTTTCAAATAGAGTGCACTGACACTTTGACTTGTTAGACTAGTTTCAATGTCAACGTCTGCTGTTGAAGCGTACTGTGACTCTCTCAAAGACGTGTTTGACTGTGGAGACCCCTTCATGGACCTCACTAAGTGTGTGCATTGTTATATCCGGCATCCAGAGCTTCTCCCCCGGATTGAGAACTCACATCAAGATTTGTAAAACAAATGTGCTTTTGATCACTCTCTGAACTGTCTTACTCTTCTCAAACACTTGTTTTCTCTTAGGAACTGCTCCTCACTTGTCCTCCGACACGAGCACCTTGTTCAGGGCTACAAGTTAATCTCGGCTGGCCAAAAGGGTGTCGTGCTGCTGGCTCTCAAACACCCTCTTAGCAGATTGGACGTCCAATGTGACCAACTCCTCCTCCTCACACTCACTAAGTTCCCCATGAGCAGCATCAGCCCTCTCCACCTTGTCCGTGGCCCCGTTAACCCTCTCCTCTTGAATGTTCTGGCTATCCAATGGCTGCTCAAACAAAGCTGATGTTCTCTTCACATTTGCCCAAACTCCAGCCCCAACTCCAACCCCAGCTCCAACCAAGTCACTAAGATACTTCTTTGCAAACAGCCTCTACAAACCAAGTCATATTATGTTAGCTAAACTCCAGACATTCTGTTAGTTGAACTCCAAACATTCTGTTAGCTGAGCTCCAAACATTCTGTTAACTGAACTCCAAAAATTATGTTAGCTGAACTCCAAACATTCTGTTAGGTGAACTCCAAACATTCTGTTAGGTGAACTCTAAAACAATCGGTGCCGTAAGTCACATTCCTCAGTGAAAGCAGGCTTATTCATATTTTTCAGTGTTTGTATGGTTATGGTTTGACAAAATACCATTATATTACAACAAAATCAACAGCAAAACAACATTACCTGCAAGCCAAACAAACAATCCTTCTAAAATACACCTTGCACCTTGTCATGCCAACTCTGAGACGTTTAAGAAGACAACAGGACTCCTCTGCCTACCTTGGATGGTTTCACTCCTCTCTTGGTTGGAGAGGGTGGATCTTGAGCCTGCAGGGAAACATCATAATATCAATATGACAAACTAATATAATAATAATTATTTGTAAGGATAATCACTATAATTACATAACAGTTATAGTACTGTATATTTTTCGACTGGCTTCTCAGTGATCTGACTTCATGTTTTCTGTGTGTTGTGGACACCAAAGGCCTTCATGTTTTCTGTGTGTTGTGGACACCAGAGGCCTTCATGTTTTCTGTGTGTTGTGGACACCAGAGGCCTTCATGTTTTCTGTGTGTTGTGGACACCAGAGGCCTTCATGTTTTCTGTGTGTTGTGGACACCAGAGGACTTCATGTTTTCTGTGTGTTGTGGACACCAGAGGCCTTCATGTTTTCTGTGTGTTGTGGACACCAGAGGCCTTCATGTTTTCTGTGTGTTGTGGACACCAGAGGCCTTCATGTTTTCTGTGTGTTGTGGACACCAGAGGCCTTGATGTCTTCTGTGTGTTGTGGAGACCAGATGCCTATATATATAGATCCTACAGAAGACAGACATGGAGCTATAGCAGGACTCTCCAACCCTGTTCCTGGAGATTCACCCTCCTGTAGGTTTTAACTCACCATGTTCCTGGACATCTACCCTCCTGTAGGTTATAACTCCAACCCTGTTCGATATATCTCCAGGAACATGGTTGGAGTTAAAACCTACAGGAAGATAGATCTCCAGGAACATGGTTGGAGTTAAAACCTACAGGAAGGTAGATCTCCAGGGACATGGTTGGAGTTAAAACCTACAGGACGATAGATCTCCAGGAACATGGTTGGAGTTAAAACCTACAGGAAGGTAGATCTCCAGGAACATGGTTGGAGTTAAAACCTACAGGAAGGTAGATCTCCAGGAACATGGTTGGAGTTAAAACCTACAGGAAGTTAGATCTCCAGGAACATGGTTGGAGAGTCCTGATCTATAGATCCTTGAGATAAGATGGACATAGTTCTATAGCTCATAGATAAAATACTGTAACACCTCTAACCCCAGGGCCAATGAGACACATCTCAGAGGAGCGAGGGAAGGAGTACTGACCGTTGACTCTGCAGCTGCTACCTTGGACAGATAGAGAGCAGATATGGCTCTGACAGAGACAGAAGCGGCCGGTTTCTCCCTCTCTGGGCTGAAGGAGGAGGAACCGGCGTCACTGAGGTCTGAGATCGACTTCCTCTTGTCATCTACGGAAATATCAGAGGGACAAACAGTTTTTTTTTGCACACACTTTCCCATTGATATCTTACAAGACATTCTTAGCTGTGATGCACAGCAAATTTATACCATTTCACAGTTTTACCCCACTTCATTGTGATGATAGCATATCTTAATGTACTGTGTGTTACCCTAACCTATTACGTCTCCGTCCACTCACAGCGTTTCTAAACCCAGAGGAGCAACATGGTGAGTCTTCCGGGAACGCTTGTGAAGCAGACCAAGCAGACCAGGCCGCGGTTTGGGGTTTGAGAAGTCAATGAGTGAAGAATTCTTCCTTAGACCAAGCCGCGGTTTGGGGTTTGAGAAGTCAATGAGAGAAGTGAAGAATTCTTCCTTAGACCAAGCAGACCAGGCAGCGGTTTGGTGTTTGAGAAGTCAATGAGAGAAGTGAAGAATTCTTCCTTAGACCAAGCAGACCAGGCAGCGGTTTGGTGTTTGAGAAGTCAATGAGAGAAGTGAAGAATTCTTCCTTAGACCAAGCAGACCAGGCCGCGGTTTGGGAAGTCAATGAGAGAAGTGAAGAATTCTTCCTTAGACCAAGCAGACCAGGTCGCGGGTTGGGGTTTGAGAAGTCAATGAGAGAAGTGAAGAATTCTTCCTTAGACCAAGCAGACCAGGCAGCGGTTTGGGGTTTGAGAAGTCAATGAGAGAAGTGAAGAATTCTTCCTTAGACCAAGCAGACCAGGCAGCGGTTTGGGGTTTGAGAAGTCAATGAGAGAAGTGAAGAATTCTTCCTTAGACCAAGCAGACCAGGCCGCGCAATGAGAGAAGTGAAGAATTCTTCCTTAGTTGTTTATTTTCTCCAAATCTAAAGGCACAGCCCTGATTGGAGCCCATGTCTTCAGTAGTTGAACGTGTTATTACTCCAACGTTTTCATCTTCGTCAAAAACAGCTTTATATCGACGGACTGCCTTTGATTTGATGGCCTGCAGGAACGCGAGACGACCGTTAGACCCGATGACCTGTTTCTACGCACGAGCTTAGCTAGCCAACGCTGCAATGACATCACCTACAAGTGTGATCGGGGATTTCTATTGGACAAGCAGTTTCTTCATCTGTAGTGTCTTTACTTCTGCCAAATGTGTCTCTTGTGATTGTGAGGATCAAGTCTGTATCAGCTGTAGTGGAAATTTCAGTACTGAGAGAAACTTGGACAATTATTCAAACAATCATCTTTATTCAGCATCGATTAATTATTGCAATGATAAAACCGCCGCCGACCGCACACTCTAAGTTGTGTTGCTGAGAGCTTAGCTGCTCCACCTACTCATTCACTGATGCAGGCCCTTTATAGAGCCAATAGCCTGCTCCACCTACTCATTCACTGCTGCAGGCCCTTTATAGAACCAACAGCCTGCTCCACCTACTCATTCACTGCTGCAGCTGTCTGGCCTGCCTTAGCTCCCCAGTCCCCAATCATGTGGTACACAAGTTAACAAACTTGAATAATGCAACATAGCATTTAGAACTGTTAATTACTGTTCACAAAACAATGTCCCTACAGGCTAGAACACTTTCCAATGCAAGACAAAACCGGAAGCTTCCAACTTTAATTGTAGTCTAACTTTCTGTGTTAGCTTACAGCTGACTTCAGTACTGTAGTACAGCCACAAAGTCAGATTCCATAGCCACAAAGTCAGATTCCACAGCCACAAAGTCAGATTCCACAGCCACAAAGTCAGATTCCACAGCCACAAAGTCAGATTCCACAGCCACAGAGTCAGATTCCACAGCCACAAAGTCAGATTCCACAGCCACATTCTGCCTCAAGAATGAAGTCATTCATTTCTTAAAGACACAGCACACACTTTTCGAAAAGAAGAGATTGCTTCTTCTATGCAAATGTTGTAGAGCCTATAGAAGAATCAGGGCCTTCTGATTCACACAGTAGAGTCTATAGAAGAATCCGGGCCTTGTGATTCACACAGTATAGTCTATAGAAGAATCCGGGCCTTGTGATTCACACAGTAGAGTCTATAGAATAATCAGGGCCTTGTGATTCACACAGTATAGTCTATAGAAGAATCAGGGCCTTGTGATTCACACAGTAGAGTCTATAGAAGAATCAGGGTCTTGTGATTCACACAGTAGAGTCTATAGAAGAATCAGGGCCTTGTGATTCACACAGTAGAATCTATAGAAGAATCAGGGCCTTGTGATTCACACAGTATAGTCTATAGAAGAATCAGGGCCTTGTGATTCACACAGTATAGTCTATAGAAGAATCAGGGCCTTGTGATTCACACAGTAGAGTCTATAGAAGAATCAGGGCCTTGTGATTCACACAGTATAGTCTATAGATGAATCAAGGACCTGTGATTCACACAGTATAGTCTATAGAATAATCAGGGCCTTGTGATTCACACAGTAGAGTCTATAGAAGAATCAGGGCCTTGTGATTCACACAGTAGAGTCTATAGAACAATCAGGGCCTTGTGATTCACACAGTAGAGTCTATAGAAGAATCAGGGTCTTGTGATTCACACAGTAGAGTCTATAGAAGAATCAGGGCCTTGTGATTCACACAGTAGAATCTATAGAAGAATCAGGGCCTTGTGATTCACACAGTATAGTCTATAGAAGAATCAGGGCCTTGTGATTCACACAGTATAGTCTATAGAAGAATCAGGGCCTTGTGATTCACACAGTAGAGTCTATAGAAGAATCAGGGCCTTGTGATTCATACAGTAGAGTCTATAGAAGAATCAGGGCCTTGTGATTCACACACTATAGTCTAAAGAAGAATCAGGGCCTTATGATTCACACAGTAGAGTCTATAGAAGAACCTCACCTCACTTCAGCCCTAGATCTATTGGCTTATAAAAACCCAAAGATAACATAGACAACTACTGTAATACACTTCCTAGCATATTACTCGCCAATGTCCAATCTCTAGACAACAAGGTACACGAAATTAGGGCACGAGTTGCCTTCCAGAGAGACATCAGAGATTATAATGTTCTCTATTTCATGGAAACATGGCTCACTCTGGATATGTTGTCAGAGTCGGTACAGCCACCTGGTTTCTTTACGCATCGCGCCAACAGAAACAAACATCTCTCCGGTAAGAAGAAGGGCGGGGTTGTATGCCTTATGATTAACGGCTCATGGTGTAATCACAACAACATACAGGAACTCAAGTTCTTTTGTTCACTTGACCTATAATTCCTTACGATCAAATACCGACCGCATTATCTTCCAAGAGATATCTCTTTGATTATAGTCACAGCCTTGTATATCCCCACCCCCAGCAGATACCTCGTTGGCCCTGAAAGAACTTCACTGGACTTTATGTACACTGGAAACCACACATTCTGAGGCTGCATTTACTGTAGCTGGGGATTTTAACTTCTTATGGCTGGGGGGCAGTATTGAGTAGCTTGGATGAATAAGGTGCCCAAAGTAAACGGCCTGCTCCTCGCAAAAACCTGAGGAGAAATCAAAAAAGGAAGTGAGAAATCTGAGGCTGGTATGTAATTCAACACAGTTCTCATTGAAATCCACTTGAGATATTAATGAAGTTGCACTTCCTAGGGCTTCCACTAGATGTCAACCATCTATAGAAATTTTAATGAGGCTTCTACTGAGTTGTGGGACTGAATAACAGCAGAATGAATCAGGTGTCTGGCAGTCAGCCATTTTCTGGTCACGCGCATTCCTCATTATTTCCACTTGCTCCTCAAGACACAAAAGGAATACTCCGGTTGGAACTTTATTGAAGATATATGTTAGAAACATCCTAATGATTGATTCTGTACTTAGTTTGAAATGTTTCTTCGACCTGTAATATAACTTTTAGAAGTTTTGGTCCGACGTAGCGCTGACCAGAACGAGCGTTTGGATATGTAAACCAAACACGCTAACAAAAGGAGGTATTTGGACATAAATAACGGACATTATCGAACAAAACAAACATTTATGGACCTGGGATTCCTGAGAGTGCTTTCTGATGAAGATCATCAAAGGTAAGGGAATATTTATCATGCAATTTCTTGTTTATGTTGACGCCAACATGGCGGCTAATTTGACTATTTCCGTCTCAGATAATTGCATGGTTTGCTTTTTCCGTAAAGTTTTTTTGAAATCTGACACAGCGGTTGCATTAAGGAGAGGTATATCTATAATCCCATGTGTATAACTTGTATTATCATCTACATTTATTATGAGTATTTCTGTTGAATGATGTGGCTATGCAAAATCACTGGATGTTTTTGGATGTTTTTGGAACTAGTGAATGTACACGCCAATGTAAACTCAGATTTTGATATAAATATTAACTTTATTAAACAAAACATACATGTATTGTGTAACATGAAGTCCTATGAGTGTCATCTGATGAAGATCATCAAAGGTTAGTGATTAATTTGATCTATATTTGTGCTTTTTGTGATCGCTATCTTTGGCTTGAAAAATGGCTGTGTTTTTCTGTGGCTTGGTGGTGACCTAACATAGTCATTTGTGGTGCTTTTGCTGTAAAGCATATTTGAAATCAGACACTATGGATTAATGGCAGCATTCGCGCAAAACTGAAAGCACGAACCACCGCTTTTAATTATGGCAAGGCGAACGGAAACATGACAGAATACAAACAGTGTAGTTATTCCCTCCACAAGGCAATCAAACAAGCAAAGCATCAGTATAGAGACAAAGTAGAGTCGCAATTCAACGGCTCAAACATTAGACGTACTTGGCAGGGACTACAGTTAATCACAGATTACAAAAAGAAATCCAGCCAAGTCGTGGACATCGATGTCTTGCTCCCAGACAAATTAAACAACTTCTTTGCTCGCTTTGAGGACAATATAGTGCCACTGACACAGCCCGCTACCAAAACCTGTGGGCTCTCCTTCGCCGCAGTCAACCCTCGCAAGGCTGTCGGCCCAAACTAGCCACGTCCTCAGACCATCTGGCTGGTGTATTTACGGACATATTCAATCTCTCCTTATCCCAGTCTGTTTTCCCCACATGCTTCAAGATGGCCACCATTGTTCCTGTTCCCAGGAAAGATAATGTATCTGAAATAAATGACCATCGCCCCATTGCACTCACTTCTGTCATCATAAAGTGCTATGAGATACTAATCAAGGATCATATCACCTCCACCTTTCCTGATACCCTTGACCCACTCCAATTTGCTTACCGCCCCAATTTGTCCACTGACGATGCAATCACCATCACACTGCACACTGCCCTATCCCATCTGAACAAGAGGAATACCTACAGTTGAAGTTGGAAGTTTACATACACTTAGGTTGGAGTCATTAAAACTAGTTTTTCAACCACTCCACAAATGTCTTGTTTTAACAAACTATAGTTTTGGCAAGTTGGTTAGGACATCTACTTTGTGCATGATACAAACAATTGTTTACAGACAGCTTATTTCACGTATAATTCACTGTATCACAATTCCAGAGGGTCAGAAGTTTACATACACTAAGTTGACTGTGCCTTTTAACAGCTTGTAAAATTCCAGAAAATTATGTCATGGCTTTAGAAGATTCTGATAGGCTAATTGACATCATTTGAGTCAATTGGAGGTGTACCTGTGGATGTATTTCAAGGCCTACCTTCAAACTCAGTGTCTCTTTGCTTGACATCATGGGAAAATCAAAAGAAATCAACCAAGTACTTATTTTCCACCATAATTTGCAAATAAATTCATTAAAAATCCTACAATGCGATTTTCTGGATTTTTTTTCTCATTTTGTCTGTCATAGTTGAAGTGTACCTATGAGGAAAATTACAGGCCTCTCTCATCTTTTTAAGTGGGAGAACTTGCACAATTGGTGGCTGACTAAATACTTTTTTTGCCCCACTGTATATACTGTACTCTATACCATCTACTGCATCTTGCCTATGCCGCACGGCCATCGCTCATCCATATATTTATATGTACATATTCTATTCATTCCTTTACATTTGTGGGTATTTGTGTGTATAAGGTAGTTGTTGTGAAATTGTTAGATTACTTGTTAGATATTACTGCACGGTCGGAACTAGAAGCACAAGCATTTCCCTACAGTCTCATTAACATCTGCTAACCATGTGTATGTGACCAGTAACATCTGCTAACCATGTGTATGTGACCAGTAACATGAGATTTGATGCTATAGTATCTTGAAGTTAGAGTTACAGCCTGCATCATTAACATGGAATAAAGACCAATAGGATAACAGAGGAGAAGAGAGAGTGTCACGTTCTGACCATCGTTTGTGTGTGTTTTCCTTGTTTTAGTGTTGGTCAGGACGTGAGCTGGGTGGGCATTCTATGTTGTGTGTCTGGTTTGTCTATTTCTATGTCTGGCCTGATATGGTTCTCAATCAGAGGCAGGTGTTAGTCATTGTCTCTGATTGGGAACCATATTTAGGTAGCCTGGGTTTCACTGTGTGTTTGTGGGTGATTGTTCCTGTCTCTGTGTTTTCACATTTCATTATTTTGTAGTTTATTCATGTATAGTTTTTCCTTTATTAAACAAACATGAATCATCACAATGCTGCATTTTGGTCCGACTCTCCTTCACCTACAGAAAGTCGTTACAGAGAGAGGGAGGCCTCTCAGACACGGGCCTTTCTAGGCAGTGTTTACCCTTTGGTTCAGCCAGTATCACATAGGTTTCTAGGCAGTGTTTACCCTTTTGTTCAGACAGTATTACATAGGTTTCTAGGCAGTGTTTACCCTTTGGTTCATCCAGTATCACATAGGTTTCTAGGCAGTGTTTACCCTTTGGTTCATCCAGTATCACATAGGTTTCTAGGCAGTGTTTACCCTTTGGTTCATTCAGTATCACATAGGTTTCTAGGCAGTGTTTACCCTTTGGTTCAGCCAGTATCACATAGGTTTCTAGGCAGTGTTTACCCTTTGGTTCAGCCAGTATCACATAGGTTTCTAGGCAGTGTTTACCCTTTGGTTCAGCCAGTATCACATAGGTTTCTAGGCAGTGTTTACCCTTTGGTTCAGCCAGTATCACATAGGTTTCTAGGCAGTGTTTACCCTTTGGTTCAGCCAGTATCACATAGGTTTCTAGGTAGTGTTTACCCTTTGGTTCAGCCAGTATCACATAGGTTTCTAGGCAGTGTTTACCCTTTGGTTCAGCCAGTATCACATAGGTTTCTAGGCAGTGTTTACCCTTTGGTTCAGCCAGTATCACATAGGTTTCTGAAATACATGAAGTGCCTTCAGAAAGTATTCACACCTCTTGATTTATTCCACATTGTGTTACAGACTGAATTCAAAAATAGATTTGATTTATTTTCCCTCACACATCTACACACAATACCCCTCAATGACAAGTTGAAAACATGTTTTTAGATATTCTTGCAAATGTATCTAAAATGAAGCTCCCGACGAAGAGTTAATGTGTTGAAGTTGCATCCAGAAGCAGTTTGGAACTCTGTAGTGAGTGTTGCAACCGAGGACTTGATTTTTATGCGCTATGCGCTTCAGTACTCGGCGGTCCCACTCTGTGTGTTTGTGTGGCCTACCACTTCGCGGCTGAGCTGTTTTTGCACATAGACTTTTCCACTTCACAATAATAACAGCAATAACAGCACATACAGTTGACTGGGGCAGCTCTAGCAGGGCAGAAATTTGACGAACTGACTTGTTGAAAGTCTGAGCTCTTCAGTAAGTCCATTCTCCTGCCAGTGTTTTCCTATGGAGATTGCATGTCTGTGTGCTCAATGTTATACACCTGTCAGCAACGGGTGTGGCTGATAAAGACGAATCCAGTAATTTGAAGGGGTGTCCACATACTTTTGTGTATATATAGTGTAGATACAGTAGGTTGACTGTTGTGGGGGTTTGTATGACATGAGTGAGATATATACATTGCTGTACATTGCTGATGAAATGTAATCACGTGATGTGATGACTAGGACAGTTCTGTAGTTACTCACCATCCTGAGATGCTGTAGATATCTTTTCCAGGTTGATACCACTGATGGTCTTTCTCCTCTCTGAGCGCGTCATTCTCCCAACCTCGGGGGACAGACATGACAAAGTTTGTATGATGTCACTGCTAACCACCAGACATGATACGGTATATTAGCAGTAGAACAGTACCATGGTTACTGGAATAATATCATGATAACTGGAATAATACCATGATAACTGGAATAATACCATGATTACTGGAATAATACCATGATTACTGGAATAATAACATGATTACTGGAATAATAACATGATTACTAGAATAATACCATGATTACTGGAATAATAACATGATTACTGGAATAATAACATGATTACTAGAATAATAACATGATTACTAGAATAATAACATGAAGGGCTGTGTCCAGGCACTCCACGATGCGTCGTGCATAAGAAGCCGTGGTATATTGGCCATACACCACACCCCCTCGTGTCTTATTGATTAATTATATGTGGGAGAATGTCAGATATATGCCAGCTTAATCTCTGGCATGTTGTAATCATTTACAGTATTTACAGTCAAGGGGTGTTGTTGCCTTTGTTTCGCTCTAGTGGTTGCTTCACTCACTCTCACTCTCACACTAACCTGCCTAGTCAGTGAGTCAGTTGAACGAGAGCCAACTGAATTTTACCTCATCATCCTCATCCTCATCATCACGGTGAGCGAATTATAAAGCAGAGGATAGGAGACACCAAGTTAAGTGGAGTGTAATGATATAATCGTTTTTTTTTTTTATGACGTGTTAATGTAAAAGTCTGTTAGCATAGAAGCTAACATCAGCTAAAGTTAGCTCCAGTCAAGCTAGCATGTTGTAGTCATGGCGACAGGACCAAGGAACGTCCCACACGGTGTAAACATTATAACTAACTGTTTTAGGGATAATATGTTGAGAATTTACATGATGAAAATGTATCTATGAGATCAGATGATAATGAATACCTTTTTACTCATTGTGTTTTGGTATGTTGGTTATTTACAATTGTAAATGAGTAGCCAAGTCAGTTGATTTAGAGAGAGACAACTGAAAACTGTATTGAAGAGAGAAGCACCTGATAAACGTTTTTTAAATCTTCAAGGTTTCAGACTCCCTTCATTCTTCTCACCATACCCTATCCAGGTCCCAAGGTTTAATATGGTACACTACACTACTAGACCATGTCTGTTGTGGTTTTACACTAAGAGTTAAAGGTGTTTGAGAGGGTACGAGGCCTACGCTTTTCCATTGCAGAGCTAGTAGTCCATGTTGCATTTTGTGAGTACCATAAAGTACTATGTTTTTGGTCACTTTACCTGACAAACGGTGGGACACAGACATGGTCTAGTAGTGTACCTTATTAACTCATTGTTAAAGGTGGGACACAGACATGGTCTAGTAGTGTACCCTATTAACTCATAGTTAAAGGTGGGACACAGACATGGTCTAGTAGTGTAGTGTACCCTATTAACTCATAGTTAAAGGTGGGACACAGACATGGTCTAGTAGTGTACCTTATTAACTCATAGTTAAAGGTGGGACACAGACATGGTCTAGTAGTGTACCTTATTAACTCATAGTTAAAGGTGGGACACAGACATGGTCTAGTAGTGTAGTGTACCCTATTAACTCATAGTTAAAGGTGGGACACAGACATGGTCTAGTAGTGTACCTTATTAACTCATAGTTAAAGGTGGGACACAGACATGGTCTAGTAGTGTAGTGTACCCTATTAAGTCATAGTTAAAGGTGGGACACAGACATGGTCTAGTAGTGTAGTGTACCCTATTAACTCATAGTTAAAGGTGGGACACAGACATGGTCTAGTAGTGTAGTGTACCTTATTAACTCATAGTTAAAGGTGGGACACAGACATGGTCTAGTAGTGTACCCTATTAACTCATAGTTAAAGGTGGGACACAGACATGGTCTAGTAGTGTACCTTATTAACTCATAGTTAAAGGTGGGACACAGACATGGTCTAGTAGTGTAGTGTACCCTATTAACTCAAAGTTAAAGGTGGGACACAGACATGGTCTAGTAGTGTAGTGTACCTTATTAACTCATAGTTAAAGGTGGGACACAGACATGGTCTAGTAGTGTAGTGTACCCTATTAACTCATAGTTAAAGGTGGGACACAGACATGGTCTAGTAGTGTAGTGTACCCTATTAACTCATAGTTAAAGGTGGGACAAAGACATGGTCTAGTAGTGTAGTGTACCCTATTAACTCATAGTTAAAGGTGGGACACAGACATGGTCTAGTAGTGTAGTGTACCTTATTAACTCATAGTTAAAGGTGGGACACAGACATGGTCTAGTAGTGTACCTTATTAACTCATTGTTAAAGGTGGGACACAGACATGGTCTAGTAGTGTACCCTATTAACTCATAGTTAAAGGTGGGACACAGACATGGTCTAGTAGTGTAGTGTGCCCTATTAACTCATAGTTAAAGGTGGGACACAGACATGGTCTAGTAGTGTAGTGTATCCTATTAACTCATAGTTAAAGGTGGGACACAGACATGGTCTAGTAGTGTAGTGTACCCTATTAACTCATAGTTAAAGGTGGGACACAGACATGGTCTAGTAGTGTAGTGTACCCTATTAACTCATAGTTAAAGGTGGGACACAGACATGGTCTAGTAGTGTAGTGTACCCTATTAACTCATAGTTAAAGGTGGGACACAGACATGGTCTAGTAGTGTAGTGTACCTTATTAACTCATAGTTAAAGGTGGGACACAGACATGGTCTAGTAGTGTAGTGTACCCTATTAACTCATAGTTAAAGGTGGGACACAGACATGGTCTAGTAGTGTAGTGTGCCCTATTAACTCATAGTTAAAGGTGGGACACAGACATGGTCTAGTAGTGTACCTTATTAACTCATAGTTAAAGGTGGGACACAGACATGGTCTAGTAGTGTAGTGTACCTTATTAACTCATAGTTAAAGGTGGGACACAGACATGGTCTAGTAGTGTAGTGTACCCTATTAACTCATAGTTAAAGGTGGGACACAGACATGGTCTAGTAGTGTAGTGTACCTTATTAACTCATAGTTCAAGGTGGGACACAGACATGGTCTAGTAGTGTAGTGTACCCTATTAACTCATAGTTAAAGGTGGGACACAGACATGGTCTAGTAGTGTAGTGTACCCTATTAACTCATAGTTAAAGGTGGGACACAGACATGGTCTAGTAGTGTAGTGTACCCTATTAACTCATAGTTAAAGGTGGGACACAGACATGGTCTAGTAGTGTAGTGTACCCTATTAACTCATAGTTAAAGGTGGGACACAGACATGGTCTAGTAGTGTAGTGTACCCTATTAACTCATAGTTAAAGGTGGGACACAGACATGGTCTAGTAGTGTAGTGTACCCTATTAACTCATAGTTAAAGGTGGGACACAGACATGGTCTAGTAGTGTAGTGTACCCTATTAACTCATAGTTAAAGGTGGGACACAGACATGGTCTAGTAGTGTAGTGTACCCTATTAACTCATAGTTAAAGGTGGGACACAGACATGTTTCACTACATGCTGCTAGTACAAAATCATGTTGTTTTTATTGTACTACCATGGTACATTTTTGTACCACGGTAGCTAGTACAATTTTTAAAAATCATGTTTTTGGGTCACTACCATGGCAGAAAAATACCATGGTATTGCAACAGTACCATGGTATTTTCCTGCCATGGTAGTGACCAGAAAACATATGCTAGTACCATGGTATTTTCCTGCCATTTCCTGCCATGGTATTTTTTCATTGTACACTCATGGTACATTTTTGTAGCTACAGCTAGCTGTAACGTATGCTTTCACACACTGACTGGACACTGACTGGACTCTACCCACACACTGACTAGACTCTACCCACACACTGACTGACCTCTACCCACACACTGACTGGACTCTACCCACACACTGACTGACCTCTACCCACACACTGACTGGACTCTACCCACACACTGACTGGACTCTACCCACACACTGACTGGACTCTACCCACACACTGACTAGACTCTACCCACACACTGACTGGACTCTACCCACACACTGACTGGACTCTACCCACACACTGACTGGACTCTACCCACACACTGACTGGACTCTACCCACACACTGACTAGACTCTACCCACACACTGACTGGACTCTACCCACACACTGACTGGACTCTACCCACACTGACTGGACTCTACCCACACACACTGACTGGACTCTACCCACACACATTGACTGGACTCTACCCGCACACTGACTGGACTCTACCCACACTGACTGGACTCTACCCACACTGACTGGACTCTACCCACACACACTGACTGGACTCTACCCACACACACTGACTGGAATCTACCCACACACTGACTGGACTCTACCCACACTGACTGGACTCTACCCACACACACTGACTGGACTCTACCCACACACTGACTAGACTCTACCCACACACTGACTGGACTCTACCCACACTGACTGGACTCTACCCACACACACTGACTGGACTCTACCCACACACTGACTGGACTCTACCCACACTGACTGGACTCTACCCACACACTGACTGGACTCTACCCACACACTGACTGGACTCTACCCACACACTGACTGGACTCTACCCACACACATTGACTAGACTCTACCCACACACACTGACTGGACTCTACCCACACACACTGACTGGACTCTACCCACTCACACTGACTGGACTCTACCCACACACTGACTGGACTCTACCCACACACTGACTAGACTCTACCCACACACACTGACTGGACTCTACCCGCACACTGACTGGACTCTACCCACATACTGACTGGACTCTACCCACACACTGACTAGACTCTACCCACACACACTGACTGGACTCTACCCGCACACTGACTGGACTCTACCCACACACTGACTGGACTCTACCCACACACACTGACTGGACTCTACCCGCACACTGACTGGACTCTACCCACACACTGACTGGACTCTACCCACACACTGACTAGACTCTACCCACACACTGACTGGACTCTACCCACACACTGACTAGACTCTACCCACACACTGACTGGACTCTACCCACACACTGACTAGACTCTACCCACACACACTGACTGGACTCTACCCGCACACTGACTGGACTCTACCCACACACTGACTGGACTCTACCCACACACACTGACTGGACTCTACCCGCACACTGACTGGACTCTACCCACACACTGACTGGACTCTACCCACACACTGACTAGACTCTACCCACACACTGACTGGACTCTACCCACACACTGACTAGACTCTACCCACACACACTGACTGGACTCTACCCGCACACTGACTGGACTCTACCCACACTGACTGGACTCTACCCACACACACTGACTGGACTCTACCCACACACTGACTGGACTCTACCCACACTGACTGGACTCTACCCACACACTGACTGGACTCTACCCACACACTGACTGGACTCTACCCACACACTGACTGGACTCTACCCACACACACTGACTAGACTCTACCCACACACACTGACTGGACTCTACCCACACACTGACTGGACTCTACCCACACTGACTGGACTCTACCCACACACTGACTGGACTCTACCCACACACTGACTGGACTCTACCCACACACTGACTGGACTCTACCCACACACACTGACTAGACTCTACCCACACACACTGACTGGACTCTACCCACACACACTGACTGGACTCTACCCACTCACACTGACTGGACTCTACCCACACACTGACTGGACTCTACCCACACACTCACACATACCTCACTGACATTCCAACACACACATACACACTCACACACACATACACACAATATACGCTCACACATACAAAACACACACACATAGATATAGATGCAACTCACAGACACACTTTCACACTCTTCAAATACGCCACTGCTACTCTGTCTATTATCTATCCTGATTGACTAGTCACTTTACCCCTACCTACATTATATTACCTACCTACTACCTACACTGCTGTTACTGTCTATTATCTACCCTGATTGACTAGTCACTTTACCCCTACCTACATTATATTACCTACCCTACTACCTACCCTAATACCAACACTGCTACTCTGTCTATTATCTACCCTGATTGACTAGTCACTTTACCCCTACCTACATTATATTACCTACCTACTACCTACCCTAATACCAACACTGCTACTCTGTCTATTATCTATCCTGATTGACTAGTCACTTTACCCCTACCTACATTATATTACCTACCCTACTACCTACCCTAATACCAACACTGCTACTCTGTCTATTATCTACCCTGATTGACTAGTCACTTTACCCCTACCTACATTATATTACCTACCTACTACCAACACTGCTACTCTGTCTATTATCTACCCTGATTGACTAGTCACTTTACCCCTACCTACATTATATTACCTACCCTACTACCTACCCTGCTGTTACTGTCTATTATCTACCCTGATTGACTAGTCACTTTACCCCTACCTACATTATATTACCTACCCTACTACCTACCCTACTACCAACACTGCTACTCTGTCTATTATCTACCCTGATTGACTAGTCACTTTACCCCTACCTACATTATATTACCTACCCTACTACCTACCCTACTACCAACACTGCTACTCTGTCTATTATCTATCCTGATTGACTAGTCACTTTACCCCTACCTACATTATATTACCTACCCTACTACCTACCCTACTACCAACACTGCTACTCTGTCTATTATCTATCCTGATTGACTAGTCACTTTACCCCTACCTACATTATATTACCTACCCTACTACCTACCCTACTATAGCCATGTTATTACCTGGTACTTCCTGTATGTAGCCATGTTATTACCTGGTACTTCCTGTAGCCATGTTATTACCTGGTACTTCCTGTATATAACCATGTTATTACCTGGTACTTCCTGTAGCCATGTTATTACCTGGTACTTCCTGTATATAACCATGTTATTACCTGGTACTTCCTGGAGCCATGTTATTACCTGGTACTTCCTGTATATAACCATGTTATTACCTGGTACTTCCTGTAGCCATGTTATTACCTGGTACTTCCTGTATATAACCATGTTATTACCTGGTACTTCCTGTAGCCATGTTATTACCTGGTACTTCCTGTAGCCATGTTATTACCTGGTACTTCCTGTATATAACCATGTTATTACCTGGTACTTCCTGTAGCCATGTTATTACCTGGTACTTCCTGTAGCCATGTTATTACCTGGTACTTCCTGTATGTAGCCATGTTATTACCTGGTACTTCCTGTATGTAGCCATGTTATTACCTGGTACTTCCTGTAGCCATGTTATTACCTGGTACTCCCTGTATATAGCCATGTTATTACCTGGTACTTCCTGTATATAACCATGTTATTACCTGGTACTTCCTGTATGTAGCCATGTTATTACCTGGTACTTCCTGTATGTAGCCATGTTATTACCTGGTACTTCCTGTATGTAGCCATGTTATTACCTGGTACTTCCTGTATGTAGCCATGTTATTACCTGGTACTTCCTGTATGTAGCCATGTTATTACCTGGTACTTCCTGTATGTAGCCATGTTATTACCTGGTACTTCCTGTAGCCATGTTATTGTTATTTTATTTTGTTACTATTTTCTTTATGTTCTTGTCTTACTTTTTAACTCTGCATTGTTTGGAAAGGGCTCGTAAGTAAGCATTTCATGTAACTGTCTACACCTGTTGTATTCGGCGCATGTGACAAATCAAATGTGATTTGATTGTTTTGATTTGTTTGGCTCACCTGTGTAGTGACCTCCTCTCTAGCCGGGGATGCAGGTGAAGGTACAGCTTTCTCCTCTATAGGGCCCTTTCTCTCCTCCACAAACCCATTGATGGCTGGGGCCGCAGCTGCCATCTTGGGACGTGATGGTGCTTGGCCTACAGCTCCCATGATGCTCTTCACCTTCTCCTTGGTGACCTTTGACTCGAAGAGAGCCTTCAGGGCTCCGATACTCCCGGCCGGGTCGACTCTGGGAGAGGGGCCAGGGAGACTGGACATGGACTTACTGCGGGAGAGATTGGCCGACCCGCGGGACGTCTCTCCTAACAGGCTAGTTGACCCACGGGTCTTCTCTCTCACACTGGGCTGGATCCTGGTCGTCTCTCTCACTCCGTTGTTTCTCATCAAGGACTCCAGCTTGCGTTCCTGTGCGCTCTCTGACAGTTGTCTCTTTGTTTTCTCACGGACGTTTGAGTAGGAGGTCTGATTCTTGGTTATCTGCTGGAGAAAGAATCAGAAGAAGATAGAGGCTGCTTAGTGTCCATCCTGAGACAGTCGACAATCAGAAGTTGATGACATGAAATGTGGTGTGATGTTTCACCTCAGTCTTGTGCTCCACATGGTTCAGGGTAGGGACCTCTACTGAAGGGCTGGCTTGGTATCTGTTATGTGAACAAGACAAATCCTTCATCAATATTCACCAAAACAGACATTGCAATGCTCAAGCAATTCAGTGTGGGATGAAGTTTACCCCAGACATTGATACGCCAGTGTTGCATTTCCCTCACCTAATGGTTAAGGCTAGGATTTGAGAAAAGCCAGCTTGTCCCCTGTACCTATGGAGCTGGTCATGTGTTAAAAGCTGGGTCAGAGACAATTACATTTAAGTCAGTAAATTCAGAAAGTGATAAAAGGAATAGTTTCTCCTCCTTCGGTTTATTGTGAAGTCATTGAAAATAAAAGGAGGTTTTCATTGAACTGAAAATTAATTTTCAGTCTACTTCCTGAATTGACTGACTTCAATTGGAATTGACTTAAAACCTGGTGCCTATGGAGCTTGTAATTGGTTAAATGGTAAAGGTTCTGGTTCTGGTTCCTCTCACCTGGTCAACATCTGAGATACGGAGATGGACTTCATATTGTCCCTAAACCCCGCCTCCGCCCAGGTGGGCTTGTCTCCGTCACGCATAGAGACGCTCCGTAGAGATTGGGCACGCCTCAGAACACTCCTCCCCTCCATGGTCGATATTGATGTCACAGCACCCCTTAATGATGTCACAGCACCTCTCAAAACACAGGACATCAAACCTCAACACCTGATTGACATGGAAGAGTCAGCTGTCATAGATAGCACTCATTGTTGAGGATAGAGTCTCACAGGAGAAGAATCAGTCTCTATTCACCAGAGCAGTGTGGAGGAATGAGTCTCCATTCACCAGAGCAGTGTGAAGGAATCAGTCTCCATTCACCAGAGCAGTGTGAAGGAATCAGTCTCCATTCACCAGAGCAGTGTGAAGGAATCAGTCTCCATTCACCAGAGCAGTGTGAAGGAATCAGTCTCCATTCACCAGAGCAGTGTGAAGGAATCAGTCTCCATTCACCAGAGCAGTGTGAAGGAATCAGTCTCCATTCACCAGAGCAGTGTGAAGGAATCGGTCTCCATTCACCAGAGCAGTGTGAAGGAATCAGTCTCCATTCACCAGAGCAGTGTGAATATAATACATTACAGTATTTTGTCACTCTACTATGATATTGTTACTACTACAATGTTACAATGTAACTCTCAAAGACCAAACAATGCCTCTCCACTTTACTTGATTTGGAATGATTAAGAGACAGGCGCATTCAGACACACAGCAGAGTTCGCAGAGTTCAGCAGCGGAGTGAAACACTTCGTCATCAAAACAGATCAAAAATGCAGATAGTTGTTTGTCCATTGATTCAAATGAGGATTTGTTATTGTATTTCATATATTATCAATCTAGCCGTTACCTTTAGTGAAGTCTGCTGGTCGTCTCTCCTCGTCGCAGTCAGAGGAGCGTCGAGCTCATCACAAGACACACGTTACGTACTGCTTCAAACCAGCGTCTCGGACCAAAGTCCTCTGTCCTTCCTTATTACAGCTGACTAGAGAATGTTTATAGCTGTACGTTTACAACACAGATGGAATCTCTGCAGTCCAATAGCAGATGTACTATGATGGTGAGCAATAAAAAATACCCTGAAGCTTCCTCTTTTAAGATCCTCTCACCTTGATACAGGTACTATCATCAACTATAGTATGTTGTATCAAAAGTAGAGTTGTGGAGACCCCGGTCCTCAAACGAGAGGTGTTTTAAGCACCCATTGGGACACTGTACTGTACAGTTACAGAGAGTTACTGAGGTAGGGTGAGCAGGACGGCTGAGTAGGCAGTTCCGTGTCACGGCCTTGGGCCCTTCTCTCTCTCTCTCTCTCTCTCTGCTCTGAACAGGAAGGTATGAATGAGGTTAGGTTTAAATGTGCTCTTCACTGCCAGTCTTTTCCATTGGGAGTTTTGGCATTATTTTTCCGTGAAGGGCGGAGCTTAGAGGGAGGCGAAGACAATGAGTCCCCATTGGTTCAAAGGTGGGTTTTGGCTGCACACGGCCTCATCTCTGTGCTGACCCAGACTATGAATCAGGGTCAAAGTCTAGTGCCACTGCATCAGCAAGCTCCGGTGCATCAATTGAGAACAGACCCAGGAACAGACCATTCCTCTAATATCCAGGAGATGGTCAGGGGCATCGTCAGCTGACAGGGGTGCAGAAACAGACCATTCCTCTGATATCCAGGAGATGGTCAGGGGCATCGTCAGCTGACGGGTGCAGGAACAGACCATACCTCTACTATCCAGGAGATGGTCAGGGGCATCGTCAGCTGACAGGGGTGCAGGAACAGACCCAGAGGCAGCTGCATTCCTCTAATATCCAGGAGATGGTCAGGGGCATCGTCAGCTGACGGGTGCAGAAACAGACCATTCCTCTGATATCCAGGAGATGGTCAGGGGCATCGTCAGCTGACGGGTGCAGAAACAGACCATTCCTCTGATATCCAGGAGATGGTCAGGTGCATATTAATGGTCCCAGAATACAGGAAATGTGTCATTTTGCTCTCTGTATCCAACCCATCATAGGATATACCCTGTTTTGACGATTAATCAATTCAGCCAATCTGTAAATGATGCATTACTTTACTTAATCATTATCATACAGCTCTCACACTTTGAAACTGTTATGCATCTGAAGTTGTTAGTTTGGTACTTTACACACTAAGATTTACAGACATTCTCTCTGATACATAGTGACACACACAGAACTATCTCTCTGATACATAGTGACACACACAGAACTCTCTCTCTAATACATAGTGACACACACATAACTCTCTCTGATAGTGACACACACTTAACTTTCTCTTTATGATAGTGACACACACCTAACTCTCTCTTTCTGATAGTGACACACACCTAACTCTTTCTGATAGTGACACACACCTAACTCTCTGATAGTGACACACACCTAACTCTCTGATAGTGACACACACCTAACTCTCTGATAGTGACACACACCTAACTCTCTCTGATAGTGACACACACCTAACTCTCTCTGATAGTGACACACACCTAACTCTCTGATAGTGACACACACCTAACTCTCTCTGATAGTGACACACACCTAACTCTCTCTGATAGTGACACACACCTAACTCTCTCTGATAGTGACACACACCTAACTCTCTCTGATAGTGACACACACCTAACTCTCTGATAGTGACACACACCTAACTCTCTCTGATAGTGACACACACCTAACTCTCTGATAGTGACACACACCTAACTCTCTCTGATAGTGACACACACCTAACTCTCTCTGATAGTGACACACACCTAACTCTCTCTGATAGTGACACACACCTAACTCTCTGATAGTGACACACACCTAACTCTCTCTGATAGTGACACACACCTAACTCTCTGATAGTGACACACACCTAACTCTCTGATAGTGACACACACCTAACTCTCTCTGATAGTGACACACACCTAACTCTCTCTGATAGTGACACACACCTAACTCTCTGATAGTGACACACACCTAACTCTCTCTGATAGTGACACACACCTAAGTCTCTGATAGTGACACACACCTAACTCTCTCTGATAGTGACACACACCTAACTCTCTGATAGTGACACACACCTAACTCTCTCTGATAGTGACACACACCTAACTCTCTCTGATAGTGACACACACCTAACTCTCTGATAGTGACACACACCTAACTCTCTGATAGTGACACACACCTAACTCTCTCTGATAGTGACACACACCTAACTCTCTGATAGTGACACACACCTAACTCTCTCTGATAGTGACACGCACCTAACTCTCTGATAGTGACACACACCTAACTCTCTGATAGTGACACACACCTAACTCTCTGATAGTGACACACACCTAACTCTCTCTGATAGTGACACACACCTAACTCTCTCTGATAGTGACACACACCTTACTCTCTGATAGTGACACACACCTAACTCTCTCTGATAGTGACACACACCTAACTCTCTGATAGTGACACACACCTAACTCTCTGATAGTGACACACACCTAACTCTCTGATAGTGACACACACCTAACTCTCTCTGATAGTGACACACACCTAACTCTCTCTGATAGTGACACACACCTAACTCTCTCTGATAGTGACACACACCTAACTCTCTGATAGTGACACACACCTAACTCTCTGATAGTGACACATACCTAACTATCTAATAGTAACACACACCTAACTCTCTGATAGTGACACACACCTAACTCTCTGATAGTGACACACACCTAACTCTCTCTGATAGTGACACACACCTAACTCTCTCTGATAGTGACACACACCTAACTCTCTCTGATAGTGACACACACCTAACTCTCTCTGATAGTGACACACACCTAACTCTCTCTGATAGTGACACACACCTAACTCTCTCTGATAGTGACACACACCTAACTCTCTGATAGTGACACACACCTAACTCTCTCTGATAGTGACACACACCTAACTCTCGTATACCTCTTTCACTTCCCTACACTGTTTCTCATTACAATTTTGAGATTAAATCACCTCAAATGTAGACTTATCAATGTGAATTTCCTCCCTTTTATGTGCAGGTCCTTTCTGAACCTCTTCCGGAGGCAGGCTGCCTCTGGAAAAAGAACAATGAACCCTTCTTCCAGAACACCAGGCAAGAATACAAAGACCTGGTAACCTTTTATTCAGTGTACACCTCCTAAATGAGTTGTACGGCTTCCTGGACATCCGTCAGAACCAGACAAATCTCTGCAAGAGTCTCTGTCCCTGGGGAAGATTGCAGTTAGTGAATTTGTTTTATTATTAGTTATGTTGTATGAGACAGTCGGATTTATCTTATCTATCCTTTTTCAGCCGGATGCCGACTATGTAGTCGACCTCGTCGCTCCTGAAATGAGCAGGAGAGGAACCTTCAGGGCCGCCACAGTCAGAAACTTTAAGGACTTTGTTCAAGATGTGGAACCTGAAGCTGAGCCTCAGCCTTTGTATTTTTTATTGTCAACATTGGTCATAAACCAACAGGGTTGGGAACATAACTGACTGTGTTCAGTTGCTGATTACCAGTTTATAATGGTAACATCTCTTGGGATTACTCACCGAGTAACACTTCAATTACTGTGCCTTCAAAAGACCTGGAACATGAACACAGCATTGTTTTTTCACATTTACATTGTCACCATCAAACACACATAGGTAACTGTTTCAGGAGGAAAAGGAAGCTCAGTGCACGGTGAACTAGTAGGAGAGAAAGAAGATGGATAAGAAGTGAAGCCATTCAGTCCAACCGTTCCAACACTGTCCCTCACGGTGAACTAGTAGGAGAGAAAGAAGATGGATAAGAAGTGAAGCCATTCAGTCCAACCGTTCCAACACTGTCCCTCACGGTGAACTAGTAGGAGAGAAAGAAGATGGATAAGAAGTGAAGCCATTCAGTCCAACCGTTCCAACACTGTCCCTCACGGTGAACTAGTAGGAGAGAAAGAAGATGGATAAGAAGTGGAGCCATCCAGTCCAACAGTTCCAACACTGTCCCTCACGGTGAACTAGTAGGAGAGAAAGAAGATGGATAAGAAGTGGAGCCATCCAGTCCAACAGTTCCAACACTGTCCCTAACGTTATGCCATGGCTGATGGGTCAGGGGCACATAAGAAATTAGTTGAAGTATTTTATACAAATATTTTATAAATGTAGGCCTTAGATACTCACTGTAAAATAAGAGCCAGTATTTTACCTCCTTTTTTTTGACCTCATACAGCAGTGGCACATCCCAAATTAAGCCGCAGGTCACCGATCTATGGCCCGTGAAGTGTCAACAGAGCAGCGGATCGTCCACAAACATGCAAATCTTTCCCAGAAAATGTCCGGATTTTTAAACTAGTTTTTATTGGGATGGCCGATAAAGCGTTCACTTCCATCTGAACACAGAATCCTACTCATTACTCCACCTGCTTACATTCTATTGATTGTTTCTGTGAAGGTTTCTTTTCTGTCAGAAGGATCACCTTTTCCCATATAGTAAAAAAGAAAAAGTAAACATTTTCACATTTAATAACTGCAGCTATTTGTATTCACTTCCATTTTAGTATCTTTTGAAATAAACGTTGTCCATAGTGTTGTGGTAGAATTGTGGTAAAACAGGTGAGCTGTTCTGTGTTGGACTGTGGCTTTCATACACTCCTGGTACAGTGGGGCAAAAAAAGTATTTAGTCAGCCACCAATTGTGCAAGTTGAGTGCAAGATGAGAGAGGCCTGTAATTTTCATCATAGGTACACTTCAACTATGACAGACAAAATGAGAAACAAAATCCAGAAAATCACATTGTAGGATTTTTAATGAATTTATTTGCAAATTATGGTGGAAAATAAGCATTTGGTCAATAACAAAAGTTTATCTTAATACTTTGTTATATACCCTTTGTTTGCAATGACAGAGGTCAAACGTTTTCTGTAAGTCTTCACAAGGTTTTCACACACTGTTGCTGGTATTTTGGCCCATTCCTCCACCCCGTGCACTTTCACCACCCTGTGAAGTTCATCACTTATTAAATCTGTAGTCTAATAAACAGCACGGTTTCCAGAGACGTAGTGGGACACAACACTGAAACGTGACTCCAAGTTTACTTCCATATGATGATTATTATATCAATATTTACGCATAAACTCATTTCTCACCCTAGATGTTGACATACAGACACTAAGAAGATAATCAAGACAACTGTTCACGTATTTTCAAGGTGTAATTCAATCACTCTCCTCTATGTGGTGAAAAACTGTATGAAACTTGGGCAACCTAAATATACAGTTGAAGTCTGAAGTTTACATACACCTTAGCCAAACACATTTAAACTCAGTTTTTCACAATTCCTGACATTTACTCCTAGTAAAATTCCCTGTTTTAGGTCAGTTGGAATCACCACTTTATTTTAACAATGTGAAATGTCAGAATAATAGAATAAATAATTATTTATTTCAGCTTTTATTTCTTTCATCACATTCCCAGTGGGTCAGAAGTTTACACACAGTCAATTAGTATTTGGTAGCATTGCCTTTAAATTGTTTAACTTGGGTTAAACGTTTCGGGTAGCCTTCCACAAGCTTCCCACAATAAGTTGGGTGAATTTTGGCCCATTCCTCCTGACAGAGCTGGTGTAACTGAGTCAGGTTTGTAGGCCTCGTTGCTCACACACGTTTTTTCAGTTCTTCCCACTTTTCTATAAGATTGAGGTCAGGGCTTTGTGATGGCCACTCCAATACCTTGACTTTGTTGTCCTTAAGCCATTTTGACACAACTTTGGAAGTATGCTTGGGGTCATTGTCCATTTGGAAGACCCATTTACAACCAAGCTTTAACTTCCTGACTGATGTCTTGAGATGTTGCTTCAATATATCTACCTAATTTTCCTACCTCATGATGCCATCTATTTTGTGAAGTGCACCAGTCGCTCCTGCAGCAAAGCACCCCCACACCATGATGCTGCCACCCCCGTGCTTCACGGTTGGGATGGTGTTCTTCGGCTTGCAAGCATCCCCCTTTTTCCTCCAAACAAAACAATAGTCATTATGGCCAAACAGTTATAGTTTTGCTTCATCAGACCAGAGGACATTTCTCCAAAAAGTACAGTCTTTGTCCCCATGTGCAGTTGCAAACCGTAGTCTGGCTTTTTTATGTCGGTTTTGGAGCAGTGGCTTCTTCCTTGCTGAGCGGCCTTTCAGGTTATGTCGATATAGGACTCGTTTTACTGTGGATATAGATACTTTTGTACCCGTTTCCTCCAGCATCTTCACAAGGTCCTTTGCTGTTGTTCTGGGATTGATGTGAACTTTTCACACCAAAGTACGTTCATCTCTAAGAGACAGAACGCGTCTCCTTCCTGAGCGGTATGACGGCTGCATGGTCCCATGGTGTTTATACTTGCGTACTATTGTTTGTACAGCCGTTTGGAAATTGCTCCCAAGGATGAACCAGACTTGTGGACGTCAGAATAATTTTTCTGAGGTATTGGCTGATTTCTTTAGATTTTCCCATGATGTCAAGTAAAGAGGCACTGAGTTTGAAGGTAGGCCTTGAAATGCATCCACAGGTACACCTCCAATTGACTCAAATTATGTTAATTAGCCTATCAAAAGCTTCTAAAGCCATGACATAATTTTCTGGAATTTTCCAAGCCATTTGAAGGCACAGTCAACTTAGTGTATGTAAACTTCCGACTTCAACTGTATACAGTGCCTTGCAAAAGTATTCATCCCCCTTGGCGTTTTTCCTATTTTGTTGCATTACAACCTGCAATTAAAAATATATATATTTGGATTTCCTATAATGAACAAAATAGTCCTAATTTGTGTAGTGACATTTTTTTAAATTACTTTTCAAAACATTCAAAAAAAATGTAAACTGACAAGTGGTGTGTGCATATGTATTCACCCCCTCTGCTATGAAGCCCCTACATAAGATCTGGTGCAACCAATTACCTTCAGAAGTCACATAATTAGTTAAATAAAGTCCACCTGTGTGCAATCTAAGAGTCACATGATCTCAGTATGTATACACCTGTTCTGAAAGGCCCCAGAGTTAACACCACTAAGCACCATGAAGACCAAGAAGACCTCTCATCACCCTCTATCACAAACATACCCTCGTAAAACTGACTATCCTACTGATCCTCGACTTTGGCGATGTCATTTACAAAATAGCCTCCAACACTCTACTCAGCAAACTGGATGCAGTCTATCACAGTGCCATCCGTTTTGTCACCAAAGCCCCATATACTACCCACCACTGCGACCTCTAATCGACTGGCCCTCATTACATATTCGTCACCAAACCCACTGGTTCCAGGTCATTGACAAGTCTTTACTAGGTAAAGCTCCATCTTATCTCAGATCACTGGTCACGATAACAACACCCACCCGTAGCACGCGCTCCAGCAGGTTTATCTCACTGGTCATCCCCAAAGCCAACACCCCCTTTGGCCGCCTTTCCTTCCTGTTCTCTGCTGCCAGTGACTGAAACGAATTGCAAAAATCGCTGAAGCTGGAGAATTATTTTTCCCTCACTAACTTTAAACATCAGCTATCTGAGCAGGTCGCTGCAGCTGTACATAGTCCATCTGTAAATAGCCCAGCCAATTTACCTACCTCATCCCCATACTGTTTTTATTTACTTTTCTGTTCTTTTGCACACCAATATTTCTACTCCAGTGTTAATTTGCTGAATTGTAATTACTTGCTACTATGGCCTATTTATTGCCTTACCTCCTCACGCCATTTGCACACACTGTATATAGACTTTCTTTTTTTTTCTATTGTGTTATTGACTGTACGCTTGTTTATTCCATGTGTAACTCTGTTGTTGTTTGTGTTGCACTGCTTTGCTTTATCTTGACCAGGTCGCAGTTGTAAATGAGAACTTGTTCTCAACTAGCCTACCTGGTTAAATAAAGGTGAAATAAATTAAATAAAAAATGTTTACATTCTCAACTTTATTTTTCATATTTTTCATGTTCACAATGTATTTTCTTTTGAATCCATACATATGTCATGAAATTGACCCCATAATATAGCTATGATTTCCTGATTTCACAGAAAGACCACTTAGAAGTTAAATCATGGAAACATTTGATTTACATCATGGGGAAACATTTGATTTACATCCTGAGGAAACATTTGATTTACATCCTGAGGAAACATTTGATTTACATCCTGAGGAAACATTTGATTTACATCCTGAGGAAACATTTGATTTACATCATGAGGAAACATTTGATTTACATCCTGAGGAAACATTTGATTTACATCATGAGGGAAACATTTGATTTACATCATGAGGAAACATTTGATTTACATCCTGAGGAAACATTTGATTTACATCCTGAGGAAACATTTGATTTACATCCTGAGGAAACATTTGATTTACATCCTGAGGAAACATTTGATTTACATCCTGAGGAAACATTTGATTTACATCATGAGGAAACATTTGATTTACATCCTGAGGAAACATTTGATTTACATCCTGAGGAAACATTTGATTTACATCCTGAGGAAACATTTGATTTACATCATGAGGAAACCTTTGATTTACATCATGAGGGAAACATTTGATTTGCATCATGAGGAAACATTTGATTTACATCCTAAGGAAACATTTGATTTACATCCTGAGGAAACATTTGATTTACATCCTGAGGAAACATTTGATTTACATTCTGAGGAAACTTTTGATTTACATCATGAGGAAACATTTGATTTACATCCTGAGGAAACATTTGATTTACATCCTGAGGAAACATTTGATTTACATCCTGAGGAAACATTTGATTTACATCCTGAGGAAACATTTGATTTACATCCTGAGGAAACATTTGATTTACATCATGAGGAAACATTTGATTTACATCCTGAGGAAACATTTGATTTACATCCTGAGGAAACCTTTGATTTACATCATGAGGGAAACATTTGATTTGCATCATGAGGAAACATTTGATTTACATCACAGGGAAACATTTGATTTACATCATGAGGAAACATTTGATTTAAATCCTGAGGAAACATTTGATTTACATCCTGAGGAAACATTTGATTTACATCCTGAGGAAACATTTGATTTACATCATGAGGAAACATTTGATTTACATCCTGAGAAAACATTTGATTTACATCCTGAGGAAACATTTGATTTAAATCACGGGGAAAATTTTGATTTTGAACACTGATTGAACATAGGCTTTCACCAAATTGACAGGAGTTTCATGATGCTTATTTCGGGTTTATTCTGGGTGTGAACTAGCTCCTGGGTAGAATGGACCCCCCCTTTTTGTTTTGTTACTGTGACACAACAATGACAATTATGTACGGCACAATAAATTATAAGAGTACACACATTTAGACCATTTAGGCTTGAAAAATTAAAGCATATTTTATAGAAATACTTGAATTATTCATTGTATGATAACTAGTATAAAATATATGAATAATTCTGCACATTTTCCATCACTTTTGCCCTAATTATTCATTTACAAAGCTTAGGGGATGGGACTCTTATTCTGAAAAGACTCCAAATATCCATGACCGATAAGTACTGAGTTATTCTTGCCTGCTTCACAGCAGTCCCCTTGCCTAATCCTCCTCTCACCATAATACCCCTCCCATTTTCTTCTCCTCCCCTGTCTCTAGGCAGTGGTAGAGAACAGATGAATGCGTTTGACTGGGAACCCTGTGTGTTACAGGGGGAAGTCTCCTCTGCATGCCTGATGTCACGTTTGCCTTTAATAAAATGTATTGGCTCATTATAACCAGCAGAGGGCGATAAAGTCCATGTAAAGCTACTGCTGGGTTCGGTTTCTCTCTCTCAGTCCTTACTGAGGTTAGCTGAGAACAAGGAAACAATAGCATGAACAAAGGGATTTATTTTCCTGCAGTGAAATATGTTCTGTATCAAACAAATACTGTTGATTCTCTATCAAAAAGACAAGGCTCTCCATTGAAAACAAAATGATAAATTATATTTAACCTTTATTTAACTAGGCAAGTCAGTTAAGAACAAATTCTCATTAACTATGACAGCCTACCTCGGCCAAACCCTAACCTGGAAGACACTGGGCCAATTGTGCACCGCCCTATGGGACTCCCAATCACGCCCAGTTGTGATACAGCCTGGAATTGAACCAGGGTCTGTAGTGACACCTCTGGCACTGAGTACTTTAGACCGCTGCGCCACTCTGGAGCCCAATAACATCGTCTACAGTAGACACATACTCTCTCTTGGTGTCTGGTAGTGCCAGCTAGGGGGACCCTCAGACAATCCCAGCCTTACACACACACACACACACACACACACACACACACACACACACACACACTTCTCCTGAGAGGGCTGGGAAGCTTCTTTGTATTGTTGTCTCAACTGGAGACAAGAGTGTAACAGTGCAAGGAAGACTGAAGAGGAGAAGAAGGGTGAAGAGGAGAAAGAAGAAGAGAGGAAAGGAAAAGAGAGAAGAGATTAAGTGATTAGACGAGGATAAGAAGAAGAGAGAAGAGAGAAGAGATTAGGAGATTAGAAGAGAGGAGAAGAGAGGAGAAGGGAGGAGAAGAGAAGATATTAGAAGAGATGAGATTAGAAGAGAAGAGATTAGAAGAGAGGAGATTAGAAGAGAGGAGAAGAGAAGATATTAGAAGAGATGAGATTAGAAGAGAAGAGATTAGAAGAGAAGAGATTAGAAGAGATTAGAAGAGATTAGAAGGGAGGAGATTAGAAGGGAGGAGATTAGAAGAGAAGAGATTAGATGAGATTAGAAGAGATTAGAAGGGAGGAGATTAGAAGAGAAGAGATTAGATGAGATTAGAAGAGATTAGAAGGGAGGAGATTAGAAGGGAGGAGATTAGAAGGGAGGAGAAGAGAAGATATTAGAAGAGATGAGATTAGAAGAGAAGAGATTAGAAGAGAGGAGATTAGAAGGGAGGAGAAGAGAAGATATTAGAAGAGAGGAGATTAGAAGAGAAGAGATTAGAAGAGAGATGATTAGAAGGGAGGAGAAGAGAAGAGAGGAGATTGGAAGGGAGGAGAAGAGAAGATATTAGAAGAGAGGAGATTAGAAGAGAAGAGAAGATATTAGAAGAGAGGAGATTAGAAGGGAGGAGAAGAGAAGATATTAGAAGAGAGGAGATTAGAAGAGAAGAGAAGATATTAGAAGAGATGAGATTAGAAGAGATGAGATTAGAAGAGAGGAGATTAGAAGGGAGGAGATTAGAAGGGAGGAGAAGAGAAGAGATTAGAAGAGAGGAGAATAGAAGAGAAGAGATTAGAATAGAAGATATTAGAAGAGATGAGATTAGAAGAGAGGAGATTAGAAGAGATGAGATTAGAAGAGAAGAGATTAGAAGGGAGGAGATTAGAAGGGAGGAGATTAGAAGAGAAGAGATTAGAAGAGAAGAGATTAGAAGGGAGGAGATTAGAAGGGAGGAGAAGAGAAGATATTAGAAGAGATGAGATTAGAAGAGAAGAGATTAGAAGAGATTAGAAGAGAGGAGATTAGAAGGGAGGAGAAGAGAAGATATTAGAAGAGAGGAGATTAGAAGGGAGGAGATTAGAAGGGAGGAGATTAGAAGGGAGGAGAAGAGAAGAGATTAGAAGAGAGGAGAAGAGAAGTTATTAGAAGAGATGAGAAGAGAGGAGATTAGAAGAGAGGGGATTAGAAGAGAGGAGATTAGAAGAGACGAGATTAGAAGAGATGAGATTAGAAGAGAGGAGATTAGAAGAGAGGAGATTAGAAGGGAGGAGAAGAGAAGAGATTAGAAGAGAAGAGATTAGAAGAGAGGAGATTAGAAGAGAGGAGAAGGGGGAGATTAGACGGGATGAGATTAGAAGAGAGGAGAAGAGAGGAGATTAGAAGAGAGGAGAAGGGGGAGATTAGACGGGATGAGATTAGAAGAGAGGAGAAGAGAGGAGATTAGAAGAGAGGAGAAGGGGGAGATTAGACGGGATGAGATTAGAAGAGAGGAGAAGAGAGGAGAAGAGAGGAGATTAGAAGGGAGAAGATTAGAAGAGAGGATATTTGAAGAGAAGTGAAGGGAGGAGATTAGAAAAGAGGAGATTAGAAGAGAAGAGAGAGGAAGGGAGGAGAAGGGAGGAGAAGAGACAAGAGGAGGAAAAGGAGAGGAGGAGAGGAGACTAGAAGAGCGGAGATTAGACGAGAGGAAAGAGTGTGATGTGTGAGAGCAGAGAAAACAGCCCTGGGTGATGTGAAGAAGTTCATAAAGAAGCTACTGTTCTTCTCATCTAACGCTGACATCATCTCACGGTAATAAGCAGCCTGAATGACACATACCTATCCTTAGGGCTGTGACATAACAGCATAACAGACTGTCTGGGATTTTTATTGCTTTGGTGATATTCTCACAAGTATGTGGCTTCACACTGCTTTACTAACATTGCATTGGCCAATTCAGTACTGTGATACTGTAATATAGGACAATATAGTATTGTAATACTGTAATACAGGCCAATTCAGTACTGTGATACTGTAATATAGGACAATATAGTACTGTAATACTGTAATACAGGCCAATGCAGTACTGTGATACTGTAATATAGGACAATATAGTACTGCAATACTGTAATATAGGTAAATTCAGTACTGTGATACTGTAATATAGACCAATATAGTACTGCAATACCGTAATATAGGCCAATACAGTACTGTAATATAGGGTAATATAGTACTGTAATATCGGCCAATATAGTACTGTAATATAGACCAATACAGTACTGTAATACTGTAATATTGGCCAAAACAGTACTGTAATATAGGCCAATATAGTAATGTAATATAGGCCAATATAGTACTGTAATACTGTAATATTGGCCAAAACAGTACTGTAATATAGGCCAAAACAGTACTGTAATATAGGCCAATATAGTACTGTAATACAGGCCAATATAGTACTGTAATACTGTAATATTGGCCAAAACAGTACTGTAATATAGGCCAAAACAGTACTGTAATATAGGCCAATATAGTACTGTAATACTGTAATATTGGCCAAAACAGTACTGTAATATAGGCCAATATAGTACTGTAATATAGGTCAATATAGTACTGTAATACTGTAATATTGGCCAAAACAGTACTGTAATATAGGCCAAAACAGTACTGTAATATAGGCCAATATAGTACTGTAATACAGGCCAATATAGTACTGTAATACTGTAATATTGGCCAAAACAGTACTGTAATATAGGCCAATATAGTACTGTAATATAGACCAATACAGTACTGTAATACTGTAATATTGGCCAAAACAGTACTGTAATATAGGCCAATATAGTACTGTAATATAGGCCAATATAGTACTGTAATACTGTAATATTGGCCAAAACAGTACTGTAATATAGGCCAAAACAGTACTGTAATATAGGCCAATATAGTACTGTAATACAGGCCAATACAATACTGTAGTACTGTAAAAGGTCACTACAGTACCGTGGTATACCGTATGTAATATCAGTCAATTTAGTACTGTAATATAGACCAATGCAGTACTGTAATACTGTAATACAGGCCAATGCAGTACTGTAATATAGGGCAATATAGTACTGTAGTATAGGCCAATACAGTACTGTAGTATAGGTCCATATAGTACTGTAAAACTATACTAGGCCAATGCAGTACTGTAATACTGTAATACAGGCCAATAGAGGACTGTAATATAGGCCAACATAGTACTGTAATATCGGTCAATGCAGTACTGTAATACTGTAATATAGGCGAATACAGTACTGTAGTATAGGTCAATATAGTACTGTAATACTATACTAGGCCAATGCAGTACTGTAATACTGTAATATAGGCCAACATAGTACTGTAATACTGTAATACAGACCGATGCAGTACTGTAATACAGGCTAATACAATACTGTAATACTGTAATACAGGCCAATAGAGTACTTTATTACTGTAATATTGGCCATTTACGTAGCAGACAATGTTATCCAAAGTGGCAACAGTCCACACATTTTGGTATGTGACCCCAGTGGGAATTGAACCCACAACTCTGGTGTTGCTAGTGCCCCGCGCTTATGATCTGAGCAATGTACAGGACCACTACAATACATACAGTAAGTATAATACAATACAAGATTACAATCCAGGTGGAAGATGTATGATGAGCGTACCACCTTCCTTCAGGCCACAGATGAGACATGCAATGACATCAGTCCAGACCTACTGTACGTCAGGCTTGAATTCCCCACAACGAAAGGTTTTTCCCCAGGTGCATGAACAACGAGGATATTTTCTGGGATGTCGATGAGATCCCAGGCTCGGGGCCTGCTGAACATTGTTCAGTCAATTTTAAATGGGTAGTGCAAGGGTTTTGCCGGGGTAGGCCGTCATTGTAAATAAGAATTTGTTCTTAACTGACTTGCCTAGTTAAATAAAGGTTTAATATAGATATATATATTTTTTTTAAGTGTATTGAATGTGAAAACAGTGTAAGCTACTGGGATTTACAGTACTGTAGTTTACCACATTCAAAAGGCCATTTTGAAATAGTATCTTAAATGTTTAGTTATTGGATTAACTAGTTGAGAAGATATCAATTATGTTGTATTTTGGTGATTAATGTACTCATTATATTTCACAGTAAATGTACATTTGCTGTGTATTTTGTATCAATGGTTGTGTGGTGAATGAAATGTTTTGAATGCAAGGCTGACTGCGTTACAAGTGTTACCCGTTTGGAGTTTTGTACTTACGACTTTTGAAAATTCCCCAAATAGTTCTGAAAATAGTCAGTAAAACAAACTAATACTTTTATTCACCTTCCTAGTCTATCTGGTGTTTTATCTAGTTTGATGTGGCTTAATACACACACGTGACAGATCGGCTGCTACCTTCTCGTTGCCCCCTCTAGTCTGTTTCACCAGAAGGCAGATGGGAGGGGAAATCAGTATGTGTGAATCCACTGGACGGAGCGGTGCGTTTGTGTGGGTGTGTCCGTGTCACACAGGCAGAAGGTCAGGCAGTCATGAGTGTGTCTGTGAGTGATGTGTGTGACAGAACTGGCACTGTGTGAGTCAGCTGGCAGTGATGTATTCAGTGTGTGTGTCTGCCTGTGTATGTAAGTGTTAGGGCGGGGAAATATGGACAAAATATCATATGATATTTTTTTCAAATCTTACGGTATTTTATGTTTTTGAATAATACAAGTAGTAAATCTGCTTTCTGAGTAGTTCATGATCTTAGGGTGGCAACACAAACATTATAAGTGATTTCAATGAGACTTTCTCCATGTCTACTGTTCAATCCACTCCACACTAAAATTATTTTCTCCACTTTTATTATTTCCACGTTGTGCCAAGCAGCATAATATATATTTATTTATTGGACCTTTATTTAACTATATGGGCACACACATCGAGGCCTAGTTAACTGAACTGTTGGAATCAAGGAAATCTGCTGATTATTCTCATTCTATAGTGGGAATGTAGTGGGCAGCACCTTGAATACATGTCTGGTTCACATGACAACAAATGAATAAACCAGTGAAGAAATAATTGACAGTGTAGGAACTAAAGTTTTCGTCTGTGTTTCCAGGTGACCCTAATTAAATGTTACATTTCATGTTTTGATACTTCATGTAGCTAGCTAGTCAAGTCATACTCATGCTTCTTCCCCTAATTCCTGTGTGATAAGATAACCGCTGCAGAAACACACTTATCCATCCCTATACCAGCACTGGTAGCAGGCAGTATTAGTAACTAGTCAGACTCCTTGTCTCTCTAACCGCACCAGAGAGCAGCTACTCAAACACTCCTCATGATCCAACAATGTTGGTGACTTGCTGCTTTCCACAAGCCTTCTACAATTACACTATTTGTTTTTACATCTTACTGTCTGTCTGCCATCTACTGTTTTGCTAGTTTGTGTTAGGAATGTGTTTGTCCGCTAATCGCCAGCTAGCCAGTAGAGTACCTGCTCTCTCCTTCAGTGACTGGGCAGGGATTGGTGTGGTTAGAGACGTGCAGCAGCAGGACAGAGATGAGTCAAGAAGCAAACTATAAAACCATTATACACCCGAGTTGCATTTAACAAACCAAACATTGAAATACCTTTTATAGAAGGTAAAGTACAAACTCAAACTCAGTCTTCTGATGTGGTTTAAGCATTACTGTGGTCAGTTAACCAGGACATCCTCCAGTTAACCAGGGCATCCTCCAGGTAACCAGGGCATCCTCCAGTTAACCTCCAGTTAACCAGGACATCCTCCAGTTAACCAGGACATCCTCCAGTTAACCTCCAGTTAACCAGGGCATCCTCCAGGTAACCAGGACATCCTCCAGTTAACCAGGGCATCCTCCAGTTAACCTCCAGTTAACCAGGACATCCTCCAGTTAACCTCCAGTTAACCAGGACATCCTCCAGTTAACCAGGACATCCTCCAGTTAACCAGGACATCATCCAGTTAACCAGGACATTCTCCAGTTAACCAGGGCATCCTCCAGTTAACCAGGGCATCCTCCAGTTAACATCCAGTTAACCAGGACATCCTCCAGTTAACATCCAGTTAACCAGGGCATCCTCCAGTTAACCAGGGCATCCTCCAGTTAACCAGGACATCCTCCAGTTAACCAGGGCATCCTCCAGTTAACCAGGACATCCTCCAGTTAACCAGGACATCCTCCAGTTAACCTCCAGTTAACCAGGACATCCTCCAGTTAACGAGGACATCCTCCAGTTGACCTCCAGTTAACCAGGACATCCTACAGTTAACCAGGGCATCCTCCAGTTAACCAGGGCATCCTCCAGTTAACAAGGACATCATCCAGTTAACCAGGACATCCTCCAGTTAACCAGGACATCCTCCAGTTAACCTCCAGTTAACCAGGACATCCTCCAGTTAACCTCCAGTTAACCAGGACATCATCCAGTTAACCAGGGTATCCTCCAGTTAACCAAGACATCCTCCAGTTAACCTCCAGTTAACCAGGACATCCTCCAGTTAACATCCAGTTAACCAGGACATCATCCAGTTAACCAGGGCATCCTCCAGTTAACCAGGACATCCTCCAGTTAACCTCCAGTTAACCAGGACATCATCCAGTTAACCAGGACATCCTCCAGTTAACATCCAGTTAACCAGGACATCATCCAGTTAACCAGGGCATTCTCCAGTTTTCATCAAGGATCTCACTGTGCTTTTCTCCATTTATCTTTCCATCGATACTGACTAGTCTCCCAGTTCTTGCTGCTGAAAAACACCCCCACAGCATGATGCTGCCACCACCATGCTTCACCGTAGGGATGGTGCCAGGTTTCCTCCAGACGTGATGTTTGGCATTCAGGACAAACAGTTCAATCTTGGTTTCATCAGACCAGAGAATCTTGTTTCTCATTGCCTGAGAGTCCTTTAGGTACTTTTTGGCAAACTCCAAGCGGGCTGGCCTGTGCCTTTTACTGAGGAGTGGCTTCCGTCTGGCCACTCTACCATAAAGGCCTGATTGGTGGAGTGCTGCAGAGATGGTTGTCCTTCTGGAAGGTTCTCTCATCTCCACAGAGGAGCTCTGGAGCTCTGTCAGAGGGACCATCGGGTCCTTGGTCACCTCCCTGATCAAGGTCCTTTTCCCCCGATTGCTGAGTTTGGCCAGGCGGCCAGCTCTAGGAAGAGTCTTGGCGGTTCCAAACTTTTTCCATTTATGAATGATGGAGGCCACTGTGTTCTTGGGGACCTTCAATGCTGCAGAATGTTTTGGTCCCCTTCCCCAGATCTGTGCCTCGACACAATCCTGTCTCAGAGCTCTACAGATAATTCCTTCGACCTCATGGCTTGGTTTTTGCTCTAACATTCACTGTCAACTGTGGGACCTTATAAACAGGTGTGTGCCTTTCTAAATATAAAAAAGAAATAAACAAAAAAGATCAAATAAAATAACAAAAAAATATATAAATAGAAACTAGTAAAAATATAAAAAATACAAAATAAAATGGACTTAATTTCCATTTACGCCCACATAACTGGGGTTGGAAGTCCCCTGTAAGTGACGTTCAGTTTCTCTTTCAGGGTCGATCTGCTTGTTGTTGGCATTGAGGGAGTGTTGGGGATTGGCCCAGTAGACACACAACAGAATGAATACCATATTGGATTGGTAAAGACTACATATTGATGCCAAGTCTAGGTTCTTTTTGACTACTTCCTATCAAGCACTGTAGAACGCTGAGAGTTGATGCTCCTTCAGAGTTCGTGTTCTCAGAAAAGGAAAACAGTGTTGTTGTTGCTGTCATAGCAACAACATATAGTTTTTAATTAGCTATAGATTGTTAAAGGTGTGAAAGTGTCATGTTAAACCTGGTCATATGGTTGCCATGGACAGTGATGCATGGAAATTCTAACAGCAGGGGAGCGGTTGCCTAGCGACCTGATGTCACAGGAAGTCACAAGGCAGATGGCCAAAATGATCAGAATCTCGTGACAACATAGTGAACACTGTGTCTGGTGTGACAAGGTGGATTCTTTTCATAGGGGATACGAATCTGTAGGAAAACATGAACACATTCATTTTTGGAAAATTTAGAACAGTTAGTTATTACAAATTTAATGTTACTAGTCACATACACAGGGTTAGCAGATGTTACTGGTCACATGGTTAGCAGATGTTATTGGTCACATACACAGGGTTAGCAGATGTTATTGGTCCCATACACATGGTTAGCAGATGTTACTGGTCACATACACATGGTTAGCAGATGTTACTGGTCACATACACAGGGTTAGCAGATGTTACTGGTCACATACACATGGTTAGCAGATGTTACTGGTCACATACACATGGTTAGCAGATGTTACTGGTCACATGGTTAGCAGATGTTATTGGTCACATACACAGGGTTAGCAGATGTTACTGGTCACATACACAGGGTTAGCAGATGTTACTGGTCACATACACAGGGTTAGCAGATGTTACTGGTCACATACACATGGTTAGCAGATGTTACTGGTCACATACACAGGGTTAGCAGATGTTACTGGTCACATGGTTAGCAGATGTTACTGGTCACATACACATGGTTAGCAGATGTTACTGGACACATACACATGGTTAGCAGATGTTACTGGTCACATACACATGGTTAGCAGATGTTACTGGTCACATACACATGGTTAGCAGATGTTACTGGTCACATACACATGGTTAGCAGATGTTACTGGTCACATACACATGGTTAGCAGATGTTACTGGTCCCATACACATGGTTAGCAGATGTTATTGGTCACATACACATGGTTAGCAGATGTTATTGGTCACATACACATGGTTAGCAGATGTTACTGGTCACATACACAGGGTTAGCAGATGTTATTGGTCACCTACACATGGTTAGCAGATGTTACTGGTCACATACACAGGGTTAGCAGATGTTACTGGTCACATACACAGGGTTAGCAGATGTTACTGGTCACATACACATGGTTAGCAGATGTTATTGGTCACATACACATGGTTAGCAGATGTTATTGGTCCCATACACATGGTTAGCAGATGTTATTGGTCACATACACATGGTTAGCAGATGTTATTGGTCACATACACATGGTTAGCAGATGTTATTGGTCACATACACATGGTTAGCAGATGTTATTGGTCACATACACATGGTTAGCAGATGTTACTGGTCACATACACATGGTTAGCAGATGTTATTGGTCACATGGTTAGCAGATGTTATTGGTCACATACACAGGGTTAGCAGATGTTACTGGTCACATACACAGGGTTAGCAGATGTTACTGGTCACATACACAGGGTTAGCAGATGTTACTGGTCACATACACATGGTTAGCAGATGTTACTGGTCACATATACATGGTTAGCAGATGTTACTGGTCACATACACAGGGTTAGCAGATGTTACTGGTCACATGGTTAGCAGATGTTACTGGTCACATACACATGGTTAGCAGATGTTACTGGTCACATACACATGGTTAGCAGATGTTACTGGTCACATACACATGGTTAGCAGATGTTACTGGTCACATACACATGGTTAGCAGATGTTACTGGTCACATACACATGGTTAGCAGATGTTACTGGTCACATACACATGGTTAGCAGATGTTACTGGTCCCATACACATGGTTAGCAGATGTTATTGGTCACATACACATGGTTAGCAGATGTTACTGGTCACATACACATGGTTAGCAGATGTTATTGGTCACATACACAGGGTTAGCAGATGTTACTGGTCACATACACATGGTTAGCAGATGTTACTGGTCACATACACATGGTTAGCAGATGTTATTGGTCACATACACATGGTTAGCAGATGTTATTGGTCACATACACATGGTTAGCAGATGTTATTGGTCACATACACATGGTTAGCAGATGTTATTGGTCCCATACACATGGTTAGCAGATGTTACTGGTCACATACAGTGCCTTGCGAAAGTATTCGGCCCCCTTGAACTTTGCGACCTTTTGCCACATTTCAGGCTTCAAACATAAAGATATAAAACTGTCTTTTTTTGTGAAGAATCAACAACAAGTGGGACACAATCATGAAGTGGAACGACATTTATTGGATATTTCAAACTTTTTTAACAAATCAAAAACTGAAAAATTGGGCGTGCAAAATTATTTCAGCCCCTTTACTTTCAGTGCAGCAAACTCTCTCCAGAAGTTCAGTGAGGATCTCTGAATGATCCAATGTTGACCTAAATGACTAATGATGATAAATACAATCCACCTGTGTGTAATCAAGTCTCCGTATAAATGCACCTGCACTGTGATAGTCTCAGAGGTCCGTCAAAAGCGCAGAGAGCATCATGAAGAACAAGGAACACACCAGGCAGGTCCGAGATACTGTTGTGAAGAAGTTTAAAGCCGGATTTGGATACAAAAAGATTTCCCAAGCTTTAAACATCCCAAGGAGCACTGTGCAAGCGATAATATTGAAATGGAAGGAGTATCAGACCACTACAAATCTACCAAGACCTGGCCGTCCCTCTAAACTTTCAGCTCATACAAGGAGAAGACTGATCAGAGATGCAGCCAAGAGGCCCATGATCACTCTGGATGAACTGCAGAGATCTACAGCTGAGGTGGGAGACTCTGTCCATAGGACAACAATCAGTCATATATTGCACAAATCTGGCCTTTATGGAAGAATGGCAAGAAGAAAGCCATTTCTTAAAGATATCCATAAAATGTGTCGTTTAAAGTTTGCCACAAGCCACCTGGGAGACACACCAAACATGTGGAAGAAGGTGCTCTGGTCAGATGAAACCAAAATTGAACTTTTTGGCAACAATGCAAAACGTTATGTTTGGCGTAAAAGCAACACAGCTGAACACACCATCCCCACTGTCAAACATGGTGGTGGCAGCATCATGGTTTTGGCCTGCTTTTCTTCAGCAGGGACAGGGAAGATGGTTAAAATTGATGGGAAGATGGATGGAGCCAAATACAGGACCATTCTGGAAGAAAACCTGATTGAGTCTGCAAAAGACCTGAGACTGGGACGGAGATTTGTCTTCCAACAAGACGATCCAAAACATAAAGCAAAATCTACAATGGAATGGTTCAAAAATAAACATATCCAGGTGTTAGAATGGCCAAGTCAAAGTCCAGACCTGAATCCAATCGAGAATCTTTGGAAAGAACTGAAAACTGCTGTTCACAAATGCTCTCCATCCAACCTCACTGAGCTCGAGCTGTTTTGCAAGGAGGAATGGGAAAAAATGTCAGTCTCTCGATGTGCAAAACTGATAGAGACATACCCCAAGTGACTTACAGCTGTAATCGCAGCAAAAGGTGGCGCTACAAAGTATTAACTTAAGGGGGCTGAATAATTTTGCACGCCCAATTTTTCAGTTTTTGATTTGTTCAAAAAGTTTGAAATATCCAATAAATGTCGTTCCACTTCATGATTGTGTCCCACTTGTTGTTGATTCTTCGCAAGAAAATACAGTTTTATATCTTTATGTTTGAAGCCTGAAATTTGGCAAAAGGTTGCAAAGTTCAAGGGGGCCGAATACTTTCGCAAGGCACTGTACACATGGTTAGCAGATGTTATTGGTCCCATACACATGGTTAGCAGATGTTATTGGTCACATACACATGGTTAGCAGATGTTATTGGTCACATACACATGGTTAGCAGATGTTATTGGTCACATACACATGGTTAGAAGATGTTACTGGTCACATACACATGGTTAGCAGATGTTACTGGTCACATACACATGGTTAGCAGATGTTAATGAGACTGTAGAGAAAAGCTTGTGCTTCTATTTCCGACCGTGCAGTAATATCTAACAAGTAATCTAACAATTTCACAACAACTACCTTATACCCACAAATGTAAAGGAATGAATAGAATATGTACATATAAATATATGGATGAGCGATGGCCGTGCGGCATAGACAAGATGCAGTAGATGGTATAGAGTACAGTATATACAGTGGGGCAAAAAAAGTATTTAGTCAGCCACCAATTGTGCAAGTTCTCCCACTTAAAAAGATGAGAGAGGCCTGTAATTTTCCTCATAGGTACACTTCAACTATGACAGACAAACTGAGAAAAAAAATCCAGAAAATTGCATTGTAGGATTTTTAATGAATTTATTTGCAAATTATGGTGGAAAATAAGTACTTGGTTGATTTCTTTAGATTTGCCCATGATGTCAAGCAAAGAGACACTGAGTTTGAAGGTAGGCCTTGAAATACATCCACAGGTACACCTCCAATTGACGCAAATGATGTCAATTAGCCTATCAGAATCTTCTAAAGCCATGACATAATTTTCTGGAATTTTACAAGCTGTTAAAAGGCACAGTCAACTTAGTGTATGTAAACTTCTGACCCTCTGGAATTGTGATACAGTGAATTATACGTGAAATAAGCTGTCTGTAAACAATTGTTTGTATCATGCACAAAGTAGATGTCCTAACCAACTTGCCAAAACTATAGTTTGTTAAAACAAGAAATTTGTGGAGTGGTTGAAAAACTAGTTTTAATGACTCCAACCTAAGTGTATGTAAACTTCCAACTTCAACTGTAGGTATTCCTCTTGTTAAAAAGGGCCGTTTCCTTTAAGGCTAAAAGTCACCCCCAGTCCAGTGAGAAGTTTATTGGACTGGCAATAACTGGCCACTGGGAGCCTCTAGCCCTGTGGAAAAGTCCTTTCCCCCTCCCGCTATGTGTCGCTCTCTCCAAGGCCAGCTAGCATTACCCACATTGTACAGACTAGTTTTGAACTGAAACGGTATCAAAAACAGGCCCTACGAAGTGGTGACTAGCCTAATAGGTGGCAGGTCAAATCAAATTTATTTGTCACATACACATGGTTAGCAGATGTTAATGCGAGTGTAGCGAAATGCTTGTGCTTCTAGTTCCGACATTGCAGTAATAACCAACGAGTATTCTAGCTAACAATTCCAAAACTACTACCTTATAGACACAAGTGTAAGGGGATAAATAATATGTACATAAAGATATATGAATGAGTGATGGTACAGAGCGGCATAGGCAAGATACAGGTAGATGGTATTGAGTGCAGTATATACATATGAGATGAGTAATGTAGGGTATGTAAACATTGTTTAAAGTGACTCGTGATACATTTATTACATCCAATTTTTAATTATTAAGTGGCTAGAGATTTGAGTCAGTATGTTGGCAGCAGCCTCTCTGTGTTAGTGGTGGCTGTTAAACAGTCTGATGGCCTTGAGATAGAAGCTGTTTTTCAGTCTCTCGGTCCCAGCTTTGATGCACCTGTACTGACCTCGCCTTCTGGATGGTAGCGGGGTGAACAGGCAGTGGCTCGGGTGGTTGTTGTCCTTGATGATCTTTTTGGCCTTCCTGTGACATCGGGTGGTGTAGGTGTCCTGGAGGGCAGGTAGTTTGCCCCCGGTGATGCGTTGTGCAGACCTCACTACCCTCTGGAGAGCCTTACGGTTGTGGGCGGAGCAGTTGCCGTATCAGGCGGTGATACAGCCCGACAGGATGCTCTTGATTGTGCATCTGTAGAAGTTTGTGAGTGCTTTTGGTGACAAGCTGAATTTCTTCAGTCTCCTGAGGTTGAAGAGACGCTGTTGCGCCTTCTTCACGATGCTGTCTGTGTGGGTGGACCAATTCAGTTTGTCTGTGATGTGTACGCCGAGGAACTTAAAACTTACTACCCTCTCCACTACTGTCCCGTCGATGTGGATAGGGGGGTGCTCGCTCTGCTGTTTCCTGAAGTCCATGATCATCTATTTTGTTTTTTTGACGTTGAGTGTGAGGCTATTTTCCTGGCACCACACTCCGAGGGCCCTCACCACCTCCCTGTAGGAGAGCGAGCAATCTCTCGTCGCTGTTGGTAATCAAGCCTACCACTGTAGTGTTGTCTGCAAACTTGCTGATTGAGTTGGAGGCGTGCATGGCCACGCAGTCATGGGTAAACAGGAAATACAGGAGAGGGCTGAGAACGCACCCATGTGGGGCCCCAGTGTTGAGGATCAGTGGGGTGGAGATGTTGTTTCCTAACCTCACCACCTGGGGGCGTCCTGTCAGAAAGTCCAGGACCCAGTTACACTGGGCGGGGTTGAGAGCCAGGGTCTCCAGCTTAATGACGAGTTTGGAGGGTACTATGGAGTTAAATGCTGAGCTGTAGTCGATGAACAGCATTCTCACATGCTCACAGGTATTGCTCTTGTCCAGATGGGTTAGGGCAGTGTGTAGTGTGATTGCGATTGTGTCGTCTGTGGACCTATTGGGGCGGTAAGCAAATTGGATGTCAGGTAGGGTGGAGGGTGGTGATATGATCCTTGACTAGTCTCTCAAAGCACTTCATGATGACGGAAGTGAGTGCTACGAGGTGATAGCCATTTAGTTCAGTTACCTTAGCTTTCTTGGGAACAGGAACAATGGTGGCCCTCTTGAAGCAGGTGGGAACAGCAGACTGGGATAGGGAGAGATTGAATAGGTCCGTAAATTCTCCAGCCAGCTGGCATGCTCTGAGGACGCAGCTAGGGATGCCTTCTGGGCCTGCAGCCTTGCGAGGGTTAACACATTTAAATGTTTTACTAACCCTTACTAACCCTAACCCTAACCCTACATTGGCTGCTGTGAAGGAGAGTCCACAGGTTTTGGTAGCAGGCTGTGTCGTTGGCACTGTATTGTCCTCAAAGTGAGCAAAGAAGCTGCTTAGTTTGTCTGGGAGCAAAACATTGGGGTCCGCGACGGGCTGGTACCTCTCGTGCCACATACCTCTCGTGTCTGAGCCGTTGAATTGTCTATAGGCTGGGAGCAACAATATGGAGTCATGGTCAGATTTTCCGAAAGGAGGGCGGGGGAGGGCTTTATACAGTATGCGTCGCGGAAGTTAGAGTAACAATGTTCCAGGGTTTTGCCAGCCCGGGTTGCGGATTCAATATGCTGATAAAATTTAGGGAGCCTTGTTTTCAGATTAGCCTTGTTAAAATCCCCAGCTACAATAAATGCAGCCTCAGGATATATGGTTTCCAGTTTACATAGAATCACCATTTGCCTCATGCAGTACGACACATCTCCTTCACATAGAGTTGATCAGGCTGTTTATTGTGGCCTGTTGGAATGTTGTCCTACTCCTCTTCAATGGCTGTGTGAAGTTGCTGGATATTGGCGGGAACTGGAACACGCTGTCGTACACGTCGATCCAGAGCATCCCAAACCTGCTCAATTGGTGACATGTCTGGTGAATATGCAGGCCAGAACTGGGACATTTTCAGCTTCCAGGAATTGTGCCCAGATCCATGCGACATGTGGCCGTGCATTATCATGCTGAAACATGAGGTGATGGTGGTGGATTAATGGCACCACAATGGATCTCAGGATCTCGTCACCACCCACCACTGCGACCTGTATGCACTAGTCGGCTGGCCCTCGCTACAAGTTCGTCGCCAGACCCACTGGCTCCAGGTCATCTACAAGTCTATGCGAGGTAAAGCTCCGCCTTATCTCAGTTCACTGGTCACGATGGCAACACCCACCCGTAGCACGCGCTCCAGCAGGTGTATCTCACTGATCATCCCTAAAGCCAACACCTCATTTGGCCACCTTTCCTTCCAGTTCTTTGCTGCCTGTGACTGGAATGAATTGCAAAAAACTCTAAAGTGGGAGACTTTTATCTCCCTCGCAAACTTTAAACATCTCATATCTGAGCAGCTAACCGATCGCTGCAGCTGTATAGTCTATCGGTAAATAGCCCACCCAATTTACCTACCTCATCCCCATACTGTTTATATTTATTTACTTTTCTGCTCTTTTGCACACCAATATCTCTACCTGTACATGACCATCTGATAATTTATCACTCCAGTGTTAATCTGCTAAATTGTAATTATTCACTCCTGTGGCCTATTTATTGCCTACCTCCTCATGCCTTTTGCACACAATGTATATAGATTCTTTTTTTTCTACTGTGCTATTGACTTGTTAATTGTTTACTCCATGTGTAACTCTGTGTTGTTTTCTGTTCACACTGCTATGCTTTATCTTGGCCAGGTCGCAGTTGTAAATGAGAACTTGTTCTCAACTAGCCTACCTGGTTAAATAAAGGTGTTCTCAACTGGCCTACCTGGTTAAATAAAGGTGTTCTCAACTGGCCTACCTGGTTAAATAAAGGTGTTCTCAACTGGCCTACCTGGTTAAATAAAGGTGTTCTCAACTGGCCTACCTGGTTAAATAAAGGTGTTCTCAACTGGCCTACCTGGTTAAATAAAGGTGAAATATTTTTTTTTTTAAATGCTGAAACATGAGGTGATGGATGAACGGCACCACAATGGTTCTCAGGATCTCATCATGCAGAAACATGAGGTGATGGATGAACGGCACCACAATGGGCCTCAGGATCTCATCATGCTGAAACATGAGGTGATGGATGAACGGCACCACAATGGTTCTCAGGATCTCATCATGCAGAAACATGAGGCGATGGATGAATGGAACCATAATGGTTCTCAGGATTTCATCATGCTGAAACATGAGGTGATGGTGGTGGATGAATGGCACCACAATGGGCCTCAGGATCTCACCATGCTGAAACATGAGGTGATGGATGAATGGCACCACAATGGACCTCAGGATCTCATCATGCTGAAACATGAGGTGATGGATGAACGGCACCACAATGGCCCTCTCAAGATCTCATCACGGTATCTCTGTGCGTTCAAATTGCTATTGATAAATTGCAATTGTGTTCTTTGTCCGTAGCTTATGCCTGCCCATACCGTAACCCCGCCAATGGGCAGTCTGTTCACAAAATTGACATCAGCAAACCTCTCGCCCACACAACGCTATACTCACGGTCTGCCATCTGCCCGGTACAGTTGAAACCGGGATTCATCTGTGAAGAGCACACTTCTCTAGCGTGTCAGTGGCCATCGAAGTTTAGCATTTGCCCACTGAAGTTGGTTACGACGCCAAACTGCAGTCAGGTCAAGACCCTGGGGAAGACGATGAGCTTCCCTGAGACGGTTTCTGAAATTCCACAGTTTCATCAGCATCAAATTCTGTAAAATGGTAGAGAGAAATAAACCTTCAATTCTCTGGCAACAGCTCTGGTGGACATTCCTGCAGTCAGCATGACAATTTTACGCTCCCTCAAAACTTGAGACATCTGTGGGATTCAATCAATCCATCAAATGTATTTATAAAGCCCTTTTTACATCAGCCAATGTCACAAAGTGCTGTACAGAAACCCAGCCTAAAACCCCAAACATTGTGTTGTGTGACAAAACTGCACATTTTAGAGTGGCCTTTTATTGTCCCCAGCACAAGGTGCACCTTTGTAATGATCAGCTTCTTGATATACCACACCTGTCAGGTGGATGGATTATCTTGGCATAGGAGAAATGCTCAGTAACAGCGATTTAAGCAAATGTGTGCACAACATTTTAGAGAAATACGTTTTTTGTGCGTATGGAACATTTCTGGGATTTTTTATTTCAGCTCATGAAACATGGGACCAACACTTTACATGTTGGGTTTATATTTTTTGTTAAGTATGTATTCACTATGGACACTGTGAACACTTAGTCACTCTTACAATGGTGTGCTGTTGGGGTACTGTTCCCTCTCTCTCTCCCTCTCTATTTCAATGTGTAGGCAGAGGTCTGGTGTGTGTGGCAGGGAAGGGAGGGCTGTGTGTTTTTATGAATGGATCCTGTCAGGTCTCTTCACCCTTATCAGTCCAATTAGCCTGGGACTAATTGATGACGACAGAGCAGAACAGAACCGAGCAGAACAGAACCAAGCAGAACAGAACCAGAACAGAGCAGAGCAGAACAGGACCAGAACATAACCAGAACAGAACAGGACCAGAACAGAACAGAACCGAACAGAACCAGAACAGGACAGAACAGTGCAGAACAGGACCGGAACAGAACACTGCAAAACAGGACCATAACAGAACAGAGCAGAACAGAACAGTGCAGAACAGGACCAGAACAGAGCAGAAGAGGACCAGAACAGAACAGGACCAGAACAGAGCAGAGCAGAACAGAACAGCACCAGAACAGAGCAGAGCAGAGCAGAACAGGACCAGAACAGAACAGAGCAGAACAGAGCAGAACAGGACCAGAACAGAGCAGAGCAGAGCAGAACAGGACCAGAACAGAACAGAGCAGAACAGAACAGAACAGGACCAGAACAGGACCAGAACAGAACAGAGCAGAACAGAGCAGAACAGGACCAGAACAGAGCAGAGCAGAACAGGACCAGAACAGAACAGAACAGAGCAGAACAGGACCAGAACAGAGCAGAACAGGACCAGAACAGAGCAGAACAGGACCAGAACAGTGCAGAACAGGACCAGAACAGAACAGGACCAGAGCAGAACAGAACAGCACCAGAACAGAGCAGAGCAGAACAGGACCAGAACAGAACAGAACAGAACAGGACCAGAACAGAACAGGACCAGAGCAGAACAGAACAGGACCAGAACAGAGCAGAGCAGAACAGGACCAGAACAGAGCAGAACAGAACAGGACCAGAACAGAGCAGAGCAGAGCAGAGCAGAGCAGAACAGAGCAGAACAGTGCAGAACAGAACAGAGCCGAACAGGACCAGAACAGTGCAGAACAGGACCAGAACAGAGCAGAACAGGACCAGAACAGAGCAGAGCAGAACAGAGCAGAACAGAACCAGAACAGAACAGAGCCGAACAGGACCAGAACAGTGCAGAACAGGACCAGAACAGAACAGGACCAGAGCAGAACAGAACAGGACCAGAACAGAGCAGAGCAGAACAGGACCAGAACAGAACAGAACAGAACAGGACCAGAACAGAACAGGACCAGAGCAGAACAGAACAGGACCAGAACAGAGCAGAGCAGAACAGGACCAGAACAGAGCAGAACAGAACAGGACCAGAACAGAGCAGAGCAGAGCAGAGCAGAGCAGAACAGAGCAGAACAGAACCAGAACAGAGCAGAGCAGAGCAGAGCAGAGCAGAACAGGACCAGAACAGAGCAAAGCAGAGCAGAGCAGAGCAGAACAGAACAGAACCAGAACAGAGCAGAGCAGAACAGAGCAGAACAGAACCAGAACAGAGCAGAGCAGAGCAGAGCAGAACAGAGCAGAACAGAACAGAACAGAGCAGAGCAGAACAGGACCAGAACAGAGCAGAGCAGAACAGGACCAGAACAGAGCAGAGCAGAGCAGAGCAGAACAGGACCAGAACAGAGCAGAACAGTGCAGAACAGGACCAGAACCGAGCAGAACCGAACAGAGCAGCGCCACCCCGGATGCTGGAGGATGCATGTGTTAAGGGCTCTAGACGGTCTCTATGCAAACAGAGCTCTAGACGGTCTCTATGCAAACAGAGCTCTAGACGGTCTCTATGCAAACAGAGCTCTAGACGGTCTCTATGCAAACAGGGCTCCAGACGGTCTCTATGCAAACAGAGCTGAAGGAGGTTCGTTTGCATTGAGTTCCATCAATTCAGCCAACAAAAGTATGTAAAACTACGTAGAGAGGGACGCAAACAGACCTACGTCTGCTCCGTTTACCTAGCTGGGCTGTCAGACGCTGGGCTGTCAAACGCTGGGCTGTCAAACGCTGGGCTGTCAAACGCTGGGCTGTCAAACGCTGGGCTGTCAAACGCTGGGCTGTCAAACGCTGGGCTGTCAAACGCTGGGCTGTCAAACACTGGGCTGTCAAACACTGGGCTGTCAAACACTGGGCTGTCAAACACTGGGCTGTCGAATGCTGGGCTTATTGTAATAGAGAGAGAGAGATGTACTAGTTGTACGTACAGAATACACATGCTAGACATTATTCAACCAAATGCTGACTGACAGGTTCCTTCTAGACATTGCAACAACAATAATACATAATAAAAGATGAGAAAACGAACATAAATGAATTGTCTCAGTAGAATAGAATAAACATTTTAGCATCAGTATAATACAGGAAGGCAGAATTTATAGTCCAATATTTACATGTATTGGAGAGGGTGGGGGACAAGTGTTTTAAATGATAAACCTTTTACCACAGGGGGCTAAATCAGGGTCACACAGAGTGCTTAACCTTTTACCACAGTGGGCTAAATCAGGGTCACACAGAGTGTTTAAACTTTAAATGCAGTGGGCTAAATCAGGGTCACACAGAGTGTTTAACATTTAAATGCAGTGGGCTAAATCAGGGCCACACAGAGTGTTTAACCTTTAAACGCAGTGGGCTAAATCAGGGTCAGACAGAGTGTTTAACCTTTAAATGCAGTGGGCTAAATCAGGGTCACACAGAGTGTTTAACCTTTTAATGCAGTGGGCTAAATCAGGGTCACACAGAGTGTTTAACATTTAAATGCAGTGGGCTAAATCAGGGTCAGGCAGAGTGTTTAACATTTAAATGCAGTGGGCTAAATCAGGGTCACAGTGTTACTTGTTAGTCTTAATCAAATCTACTGTGAAACAAAAGTATACACCTCACACACATGGTCTGAACTCATTAAAAAGGACAACAACATTACAGAAGAAACCTATACCATGTCAGATAGAGAAACCTATACCATGTCAGATAGAGAAACCTATACCATGTCAGATAGAGAAACCTATACCATGTCAGATAGAGAAACCTATACCATGTCAGATAGAGACACCTATACCATGTCAGATAGAGAAACCTATACCATGTCAGATAGAGAAACCTATACCATGTCAGATAGAGAAACCTATACCATGTCAGATAGAGAAACCTATACCATGTCAGATAGAGACACCTATACCATGTCAGATAGAGAAACCTATACCATGTCAGATAGAGAAACCTATACCATGTCAGACAGAGAAACCTATACCATGTCAGATAGAGAAACCTATACCATGTCAGATAGAGAAACCTATACCATGTCAGATAGAGAAACCTATACCATGTCAGATAGAGACACCTATACCATGTCAGATAGAGAAACCTATACCATGTCAGATAGAGAAACCTATACCATGTCAGATAGAGAAACCTATACCATGTTAGATAGAGAAACCTATACCATGTCAGATAGAGAAACCTATACCATGTCAGATAGAGAAACCTATACCATGTCAGATAGAGAAACCTATACCATGTCAGATAGAGAAACCTATACCATGTCAGATAGAGACACCTATACCATGTCAGATAGAGAAACCTATACCATGTCAGATAGAGACACCTATACCATGTCAGATAGAGACACCTATACCATGTCAGATAGAGACACCTATACCATGTCAGATAGAGAAACCTATACCATGTCAGATAGAGAAACCTATACCATGTCAGATAGAGAAACCTATACCATGTCAGATAGAGACACCTATACCATGTCAGATAGAGAAACCTATACCATGTCAGATAGAGAAACCTATACCATGTCAGATAGAGAAACCTATACCATGTCAGATAGAGAAACCTATACCATGTCAGATAGAGAAACCTATACCATGTCAGACAGAGAAACCTATACCATGTCAGATAGAGAAACCTATACCATGTCAGATAGAGAAACCTATACCATGTCAGATAGAGAAACCTATACCATGTCAGATAGAGACACCTATACCATGTCAGATAGAGAAACCTATACCATGTCAGATAGAGAAACCTATACCATGTCAGATAGAGAAACCTATACCATGTCAGATAGAGAAACCTATACCATGTCAGACAGAGAAACCTATACCATGTCAGATAGAGAAACCTATACCATGTCAGATAGAGAAACCTATACCATGTCAGATAGAGAAACCTATACCATGTCAGATAGAGAAACCTATACCATGTCAGATAGAGACACCTATACCATGTCAGATAGAGACACCTATACCATGTCAGATAGAGAAACCTATACCATGTCAGACAGAGAAACCTATACCATGTCAGATAGAGAAACCTATACCATGTCAGATAGAGAAACCTATACCATGTCAGATAGAGACACCTATACCATGTCAGATAGAGAAACCTATACCATGTCAGATAGAGAAACCTATACCATGTCAGATAGAGAAACCTATACCATGTCAGATAGAGAAACCTATACCATGTCAGATAGAGACACCTATACCATGTCAGATAGAGAAACCTATACCATGTCAGACAGAGAAACCTATACCATGTCAGATAGAGAAACCTATACCATGTCAGATAGAGAAACCTATACCATGTCAGATAGAGAAACCTATACCATGTCAGATAGAGAAACCTATACCATGTCAGATAGAGAAACCTATACCATGTCAGATAGAGAAACCTATACCATGTCAGATAGAGAAACCTATACCATGTTAGATAGAGACACCTATACCATGTCAGATAGAGAAACCTATACCATGTTAGATAGAGAAACCTATACCATGTCAGATAGAGAAACCTATACCATGTCAGATAGAGAAACCTATACCATGTCAGATAGAGAAACCTATACCATGTGATCAGTCCTGTTAGAATCAGAGCAGGTGGTCAGTCCTGTTAGAATCAGAGCAGGTGATCAGTCCTGTTAGAATCAGAGCAGGTGATCAGTCCTGTTAGAATCAGAGCAGGTGATCAGTCCTGTTAGAATCAGAGCAGGTGATCAGTCCTGTTAGAATCAGAGCAGGTGATCAGTCCTGTTAGAATCAGAGCATGCTCTGATACAGTCTGATGGTTTGTAGATAGAAACTGTCTCTGAGCCTGTTGGTATCAGACCTCATGCTCTGATACTGTCTGCCCATAGGTGAGGGAGTAAACAGCTCATGGTTGGGGTGTGTGGGGTCCTTGATGATCCTGCGGGACTTCTTTAGGCACTGTTTCAAGTAGATGTCCTGGATGGGTGGGGAGACGACCCCAGTGATGTACTAGGCAATCTTCACCACCCGCTGGAGAGCCTTTCGGTCGTAGATGGAGCAATTCCCATACCAGGCCATGCTGCGACTGGTCAGGACGCTCTGGATGGTAGTATTTGGAGAGGAGAGAATTACTTCAGCAGCTTCAGGAAGTGGAATTTGCACCCTCTTGACAAGAGTGGTGATGTTGTTGACGTTCTCTACTGCGGTGCTGTGGATGTGGATCAGAGCGTGTCCCCTCCTCTGCTTCCTGAAGTCAACAATCAACTCCTTTGTTTTGCTGACGTTGAGGGAGAGGTTGTTGTCCTGCCACCACAATGCCAGTTCACGGACCTCCTCCCTATAGGCTGACTCGTCATTGTTGGTGATCAGGCCTACACCCGTGATGTCATCAGCAAACCTGATGATGGAGTTGGTGTCAGGCAAAATCACGCAGTAGTGGGTGAACAGGGAGTACAGCAGAGGACTGAGGGAACATCCCTGGGTGGGGCCCTGTCTTATGAGTCAGTGTGGAGGAGGTGTTGTTGCCAATCCTCACAGCCATTGGTCTGCCCGTCAGGAAGTCTAGGATCCAGTTTCAGAGGGTAGTGTCCAGACCCAGGGCTCTGAGCTTGGTGTCCAGACCCAGGGCTCTGAGCTTGGTGTCCAGACCCAAGGCTCTGAGCTTGGTGTCCAGACCCAGGCCTCTGAGCTTGGTCTCCAGACCCAGGGCTCTGAGCTTGGTATCCAGACCCAGGGCTCTGAGCTTGGTGTCCAGACCCAGGGCTCTGAGCTTGGTGTCCAGACCCAGGGCTCTGAGCTTGGTGTCCAGACCCAGTGCTCTGAGCTTGGTGTCCAGACCCAGGGCTCTGAGCTTGGTGTCCAGACCCAGGGCTCTGAGCTTGGTGTCCAGACCCAGGGCTCTGAGCTTGGTGTCCAGACCCAGGACTCCAAGCTTGGTGTCCAGACCCAGGGCTCTGAGCTTGGTATCCAGACCCAGGGCTCTGAGCTTGGTGTTGAGCTTGGAGGGAACAAGAGTGTTGAATGTTGAACTGTAGTCAATGAACAGCATTCTCACATAGGTGTTCCCCTAGTCCAGATGTGTTACGGCCGTGTGAATAGCGATGGATCGCTAGTAAGCTAATTGGAGTGGATCAAGTGGGCCTGGCATGCCGGCCTTGATGTGGGCCATGACCAGCCTCTCCAAGAACTTCATGATGACAGAGGTGAGTATGACGGGACGATAGCCATTTGGGCATGTCACCTTGGTTTTCTTGGGCACTGGGACGATGGGACGACTGCACATGACCTGGTAGTAGACCAGTCTCAACCTGACTGAGAAGAAACATGACATGGTAGTAGACCAGTCTCAACCTGACTGAGAAGACACATGACCTGGTAGTAGACCAGTCTCAACCTGACTGAGAAGACACATGACCTGGTAGTAGACCAGTCTCAACCTGACTGAGAAGACACATATCTCTCTCTCACACACACTTTATCTCACTCTCTCTCACACACTTTATCTCACTCTCTCACTATCTTTCTCTCTTTCTCTCTCACACACTTTCTCACTCTCTCACTATCTTTCTCTCTTTCTCTCTCACACACTTTATCTCACTCTCTCACTATCTTGCTCTCTTTCTCTCTCACACACTATCTCACTCTCTCACTATCTCTCTCTCTTTCTCTCTCTCTCTCTTTCTCTCTCTCTCTCTCTATTTCTCTTTCTCTCTTCTCTCTTTCTTTCTTCTCTCTCTCTCTCTGCACTATAATTAACTATAATTACAGCACTATGCCATGACTACATACTCCACTCTCCTCTGCTAGTGTCTATTTCAAGGAAGAGCTGCCCTTTGGAAATGTGATTTCTGTGAAAATAGAAATGAGGAAGTGTTTGGTTTGAAGATAAACTTGGCTGTGTGTGTGTGTCAGAAGCAGGCAGTGAGAGTGTGACGCTGCTCACCCGGAGTTTCCACCGTAATCTCTCTTTCTCTTTCCTTCTGCTCTGAACAGTCAGTTATTATGTTGCTCTTTATTATGGTTTACGCCAACTAGATAAGGAACATATGAGGCATTGGCTTGAAGAGAGCTACTGTTCCAGGGATATAAAATGTGAGAGGATCGTTTTGATCCAACAAATCATTGACAGTTCATTATCTAATGAACAGTGAACTCATGTCTAGACTTGATATGAATGGAATATACAGTACATATTTTTATCATGACTATACAGGACCCTACTGTAACCTGGGAGAACATCATCTGACTATACAGGACCCTACTGTAACCTGGGAGAACATCATCTGACTATACAGGACCCTACTGTAACCTGGGAGAACATCATCTGACTATACAGGACCCTACTGTAACCTGGGAGAACATCATCTGACTATACAGGACCCTACTGTAACCTGGGAGAACATCATCTGACTATACAGGACCCTACTGTAACCTGAGAGAACATCACCATTTAGACAGCACCATGCAGACAGCACCATGCAGACAGCACCATACAGACAGCACCATGCAGACAGCACCATACAGACAGCACCATGCAGAGAGCACCATACAGAAAACACCTTTTAGACAGCACCATGCAGACAGCACCATACAGACAGCACCATACAGACAGCACCTTTTAGACAGCACCATGCAGACAGCAACATGCAGACAGCACCTTTTAGACAGCACCATGCAGACAGCACCTTTTAGACAGCACCTTTCAGACAGCACCTTTTAGACAGCACCATGCAGACAGCACCATGCAGACAGCACCATGCAGGCAGCACCTTTTAGACAGCACCATGCAGACAGCAACATGCAGACAGCACCTTTTAGATAGCACCATGCAGACAGCACCTTTTAGACAGCACCTTTTAGACAGCACCATGCAGACAGCACCATATAGACAGCACCATGCAGACAGCACCATTTTGACAGCACCATTTTGACAGCACTATTTTGACAGCACCATTTAGACAGCACCTTTTAGACAGCACCATTTAGACAGCACCATTTAGACAGCACCATTTAGACAGCACCATGCAGACAGCACCATGCAGACAGCACCATTTAGACAGCAACATGCAAACAGCACCATACAGACAGCACCATGCAGACAGCACCATGCAGACAGCACCTTTTAGACAGCACCATACAGACAGCACCATTTAGACAGCACCATTTAGACAGCACCATGCAGACAGCACCATACAGACAGCACCATGCAGACAGCACCATGCAGACAGCACAATGCAGACAGCGCCATTTAGACAGCACCATGCAGACAGCACCATTTAGACAGCAACTTGCAGACAGCCCCATACAGACAGCACCATACAGACAGCACCATTTAGACAGCACCATTTAGACAGCACCATGCAGACAGCTCCATGCAGACAGCACCATACAGACAGCACCATGCAGACAGCACCATGCAGACAGCACCATGCAGACAGCACCATGCAGACAACACCTTGTAGACAGCTCTATGCAGACAGCACCATGCAGACAGCACCTTGAAGACAGCACCATGCAGACAGCACCATTTAAACAGCACCATGCATGGTGTATTGTAGCCTGTATTGATATGAGGGCATGTGTCGGACTGACAGATGGTGAAGCGTGATTCATCACTCCAGAGTCCAATGGCAGCGAGCTTTACACCACTCCATTTCATAAATATGGGTTGTATATTTAACATGGTGTTTGTTCTTCACTGGTTGCCCTTTTCTTGTGGCAACAGGTCACACATCTTGCTACTGTGAAGGGACAATGTGGAATTTCACCCAGTAGATATGGGACTAGGTTTTCTAATTCTTTGTGGATCTGTGTAATCTGAGGGAAATGTGTGTCTCTAATATGGTCATATATTTGGCAGGAGGTTAGGAAGTGCAGCTCAGTTCCCACCTCATGTTGTGGGCAGTGTGCACATAGCCTGTCTTCTCTTGAGAGCCACGTCTGCCTACGGCGGCCTTTCTCAATAGCCAGGCTATGCTCACTGAGTCTGTACATAGTCAAAGCTTTCCTTAAGTTTGGGTCAGTCACAGTGGTCAGGTATTCTGCCACTGTGTCCTCTCTGTTTAGGGCCAGTCAGAGTGGTCAGGTATTCTGCCACTGTGTCCTCTCTGTTTAGGGCCAGTCACAGTGGTCAGGTATTCTGCCACTCTCTGTTTAGGGTCAGTTACAGTGGTCAGGTCTCTGTTTAGGGCCAGTCACTGTGGTCAGGTATTCTGTCACTGTGTCCTCTCTGTTTAGGGTCAAATAGCTTTCTAGTTGGAGCCGTTTTTGTTAATTCTTTCCAATGTGTCAAGTAATTATCTTTTTGTTTTCTCAATGATTTTCTCGGGTCTAATTGTGTTGCTGTCCTGGTGTCTCTCTATCTCTCTCTCTCTCTCTCTCTCTCTCTCTCTTTCGCTGTCCCCATTCGCTCTCTCTTTCCCTCCCTTTCTCTCTCTCTCTCTCCCTCTCTCCCCTTCTTCTCTCCCTCTCTATCTCTCTACCCATTCTCTCTCTCCCCCTTCTTACCCTCTCTCTCTATCTCTCCCTCCCTTTTTCTCTCTCCCCATTCAATCAAATGTATTTATGAAGCCCTTTTTCCATTAGCTGATGTCACAAAGGGCTGTACAGAACCCCCCCCCCCCCCCCCCCCAAGATGTTAAAATGTTCATAGATGACCAGCAGGGTCAGCCCAGACAGGAAGATCACGTCAGTGACTCAACCCACTCAAGTGACGCACCCCTCCTAGAGACGGCATGGAAGAGCACCAGTAAACCAGTGACTCAGCCCCTATAATAGGGTTAGAGGCAGAGAATCCCAGTGGAGAGAGAGGAACCGGCCAGGCAGAGACAGCAAGGGCGGATCGTTGCCTTTCCATTCACCTTCACACCCCTGGGCTAATTCTCTCTCTCCCCTCCTTCTCTCTATCCCCTCCTCTCTCTCTATCCCCTCCTTATCTCTCCAACCCCTCCTTCTCTCTCTATCCCCTCCTCTCTCTATCCCCTCCTTCTCTCTCTATCCCCTCCTCCTCTCTCTATCCACTCCTTCTCTCTCTATCCCCTCCTCTCTCCCCTCCTTCTCTCTCTCCCCTCCTTCTCTCTCTCCCCTCCTTCTCTCTCTCATTATTGTGCTACTCCTCCCGTTCCTCCCCATCTACTCCTCCTGTTTCTCCCCATTTCCTCCTCCTGTTTCTCCCTCCTCCCCATCTACTCCTCCTGTTTCTCCCCATCTCCTCCTCCTGTTTCTCCCTCCTCCCCATCTACACCTCCTGTTTCTCCCTCCTCCCCATCTACTCCTCCTGTTTCTCCTTCCTCCCCATCTACTCCTCCTGATCCTCCCCATCTACTCCTCCTGTTCCTCCCTCCTCACCATCTACTCCTCCTGTTCCTCCCCATCTACTCCTCCTGTTCCTCCCTCCTCACCATCTACTCCTCCTGTTCCCTCCTCCTACCCATCTACTCCTCCTGTTCCTCCCCCTCCACATCTACTCCTCCTGTTCCTCCCCCTCCCCATCTACTCCTCCTGTTCCTCCCCCCTCCCCATCTACTCCTCCTGTTCCTCCCTCCTCCCCATCTTCTCCTCCTGTTCCTCCCTCCTCCCCATCTACTTCTCCTGTTCCTCCCTCCTCCCCATCTACTCCTCCTGTTCCTCCCCATCTACTCCTCCTGTTCCTCCCCCCTCCCCATCTACTTCTCCTGTTCCTCCCTCCTCCCCATCTACTCCTTCTGTTCCTCCCCCCTCCCCATCTACTCCTCCTGTTCCTCCCTCCTCCCCATCTACTCCTCCTGTTCCTCCACCCTCCCCATCTACTCCTCCTGTTCCTCCCTTCTCCCCATCTACTCCTCCTGTTCCTCCCTCCTCCCCATCTACTCCTCCTGTTCCTCCACCCTCCCCATCTACTCCTCCTGTTCCTCCCTCCTCCCCATCTACTCCTCCTGTTCCTCCCCATCTACTCCTCCTGTTCCTCCCTCCTCCCCATCTACTCCTCATGTTCCCTCCTCCTCCCCATCTACTCCTCCTGTTCCTCCACCCTCCCCATCTACTCCTCCTGTTCCTCCCTCCTCCCCTTCTACTCCTCCTGTTCCTCCCTCCTCCCCATCTACTCCTCATGTTCCCTCCTCCTCCCCATCTACTCCTCCTGTTCCTCCCTCCTCCCCATCTACTCCTCCTGTTCCTCCCTCCTCCCCATCTACTCCTCCTGTTCCTCCCCATCTACTCCTCCTGTTCCTCCCTCCTACCCATCTACTCCTCCTTTTACTCCTTCCTCCCCATCTACTCCTCCTGTTCCTCCCTCCTCCCCATCTACTCCTCCTGTTCCTCTCCCCTCCCCATCTACACCTCCTGTTCCTTGTTCCTCCCCATCTACTCCTCAGCTCTCTGCCCGGCCTGCGTCCTCTTCATTAGAACAACCAGTCAGAGCCTCAGCTCTCAGCCCGGCCTGCGTCCTCTTCATTAGAACAACCAGTCAGATCCTCAGCTCTCAGCCCGGCCTGCGTCCTCTTCATTAGAACAACCAGTCAGATCCTCAGCTCTCAGCCCGGCCTGCGTCCTCTTCATTAGAACAACCAGTCAGATCCTCAGCTCTCAGCCCGGCCTGCGTCCTCTTCATTAGAACAACCAGTCAGATCCTCAGCTCTCAGCCCGGCCCAGCTGTATCCTGTTGACCTGAGTCCAGGGCTCTTCATTAAAACAACCAGTGATTTTTTTTATAAACAACTAATTAGCTGTAGGCACAAAGCAGTTCTACAGAGATGACAGTCAATGAAAGTAATGTCTCCTATGGTTTAATTACTGTGTATTTTACTGTTACACAATATGGGTGTTCATCTGCAGCAAGAGAAGCTCTGCTCTGTTTATGTACCGATGCAAACAAAGTCAATCTGTGGTACTGGGGTTCCGGTCATTCACAGATTAAACAGTCCTAACACTGAACCTCTGTTAGAGATTAAACAGTCCTAACACTGAACCTCTGTTAGAGATTAAACAGTCCTAACACTGAACCTCTGTTAGAGATTAAACAGTCCTAACACTGAACCTCTGTTAGAGATTAAACAGTCCTAACACTGAACCTCTGTTAGAGATTAAACAGCCAGAACACTGAAGCTCTGTTAGAGATTAAACAGTCCTAACACTGAACCTCTGTTAGAGATTAAACAGCCAGAACACTGAACCTCTGTTAGAGATTAAACAGCCAGAACACTGAACCTCTGTTAGAGATTAAACAGTCCTAACATTGAAGCTCTGTTAGAGATTAAACAGTCCTAACACTGAACCTCTGTTAGAGATTAAACAGCCACAACAACACTGAACCTCTGTTAGAGATTAAACAGTCACAACAACACTGAACCTCTGTTAGAGATTAAACAGTCACAACAACACTGAACCTCTGTTAGAGATTAAACAGTCCTAACACTGAACCTCTGTTAGAGATTAAACAGTCCTAACAACACTGAACCTCTGTTAGAGATTAAACAGCCACAACAAAACTGAACCTCTGTTAGAGATTAAACAGCCAGAACACTGAACCTCTGTTAGAGATTAAACAGTCCTAACACTGAAGCTCTGCTAGAGATTAAACAGCCACAACAACACTGAACCTCTGCTAGAGATTAAATAGTCCTAACAACACTGAACCTATGTTAGAGATTAAACAGTCCTAACACTGAACCTCTGTTAGAGATTAAACCATTTTAACACTGAACCTCTGTTAGAGATTAAACAGTCCTAACACTGAACCTCTGTTAGAGATTAAACAGTCCTAACACTGAACCTCTGTTAGAGATTAAACAGTCCTAACACTGAAGCTCTGTTAGAGATTAAACAGTCCTAACACTGAACCTCTGTTAGAGATTAAACAGTCTTAACACTGAACCTCTGTTAGATATTAAACAGTCCTAACAACACTGAACCTCTGTTAGAGATTAAACAGTCCTAACAACACTGAACCTCTGTTAGAGATTAAACAGCCACAACAACACTGAACCTCTGTTAGAGATTAAATAGTCCTAACACTGAACCTCTGTTAGATATTAAACAGCCACAACAACACTGAACCTCTGCTAGAGATTAAACAGTCCTAACAACACTGAACCTCTGTTAGAGATTAAACAGCCAGAACACTGAACCTCTGTTAGAGATTAAACAGCCACAACAACACTGAACCTCTGCTAGAGATTAAATAGTCCTAACAACACTGAACTTCTGTTAGAGATTAAACAGCCAGAACACTGAACCTCTGTTAGATATTAAACAGCCACAACAACACTGAACCTCTGCTAGAGATTAAATAGTCCTAACAACACTGAACCTCTGTTAGAGATTAAACAGCCAGAACACTGAACCTCTGTTAGAGATTAAACAGTCACAACAACACTGAACCTCTGTTAGAGATTAAACAGTCCTAACAACACTGAACCTCTGTTAGAGATTAAACAGTCATAACACTGAACCTCTGTTAGAGATTAAACAGCCAGAACACTGAAGCTCTGTTAGAGATTAAACAGCCACAACACTGAACCTCTGTTAGAGATTAAACAGCCAGAACACTGAATCTCTGTTAGAGATTAAAGAGCCAGAACACTGAACCTCTGTTAGAGATTAAACAGTCCTAACACTGAACCTCTGTTAGAGATTAAACAGCCAGAACACTGAATCTCTGTTAGAGATTAAAGAGCCAGAACACTGAACCTCTGCTAGAGATTAAACAGCCAGAACACTGAACCTCTGTTAGAGATTAAACAGCCAGAACACTGAACCTCTGCTAGAGATTAAATAGTCCTAACAACACTGAACCTCTGTTAGAGATTAAACAGCCAGAACACTGAACCTCTGTTAGAGACTAAACAGCCAGAAGACTGAACCTCTGTTAGAGATTAAACAGTCACAACAACACTGAACCTCTGTTAGAGATTAAACAGTCCTAACAACACTGAACCTCTGTTAGAGATTAAACAGTCCTAACACTGAACCTCTGTTAGAGATTAAACAGCCAGAACACTGAAGCTCTGTTAGAGATTAAACCGCCAGAACACTGAATCTCTGTTAGAGATTAAACAGCCAGAACACTGAACCTCTGTTAGAGATTAAACAGCCAGAACACTGAACCTCTGTTAGAGATTAAACAGTCACAACAACACTGAACCTCTGTTAGAGGTGAAACAGTCACAACAACACTGAACCTCTGTTAGATATTAAACAGCCAGAACACTGAACCTCTGTTAGATATTAAACAGCCAGAACACTGAATCTCTGTTAGAGATTAAACAGCCAGAACACTGAACCTCTGATAGAGATTAAACAGCCAGAACACTGAAGCTCTGTTAGAGATTAAACAGCCAGAACACTGAACCTCTGTTAGAGATTAAACAGCCAGAACACTGAACCTCTGTTAGAGATTAAACAGCCAGAACACTGAACCTCTGTTAGAGATTAAACAGCCAGAACACTGATCCTCTGTTATAGATTAAACCGTCCTAACACTGAACCTCTGTTAGAGATTAAACAGCCAGAACACTGAACCTCTGTTAGAGATTAAACCATTTTAACACTGAACCTCTGTTAGAGATTAAACAGCCACAACAACACTGAACCTCTGTTAGAGACTAAACAGCCAGAACACTGAACCTCTGTTAGAGATTAAACCATTTTAACACTGAACCTCTGTTAGAGATTAAACAGCCACAACAACACTGAACCTCTGTTAGAGATTAAACAGCCAGAACACTGAACCTCTGTTAGAGATTAAACAGCCACAACAAAACTGAACCCCTGTTAGAGATTACACAGCCAGAACACTGAACCTCTGTTAGTGATTAAACAGTCACAACAACACTGAACCTCTGTTAGAGATTAAACAGTCCTAACACTGAACCTATGTTAGAGATTAAACAGTCTTAACACTGAACCTCTGTTAGAGATTAAACAGCCAGAACACTGAACCTCTGTTAGAGATTAAACAGCCAGAACACTGAACCTCTGTTAGAGATTAAACAGCCAGAACACTGAACCTCTGTTAGATATTAAACCATCCTAACAACACTGAAACTCTCTCCCTCCCTATCTGTGTGTGTGTTTGTGTGTGTGTGTGTGACAGGCTTCTCCCTTAACTGGAAACCAGCAACACCGGGTTGATATTGAGCTGAGTCATACAGACTTCTCCCTTAGCTGGAAACAGCAACACCCAGAGAGAGACATGACACTGATGAGATGACAAGACAAATCCCCGCTGGGGAGAAATCATTCCAGAACGGGACACAATGAAGTACATGTTCTGTAGCCTACTTTTCCCACTGTACCCATACCATTTCTTTCCCTCAACACATTAATTTACGTTATGAACTTTACATATTCATCCTCCACTATTTGTTTTGTTTTTCTACTGGCAGAATAGATCGTGGAATGAAATAGCCCAGTTAAACCAGGAAGTTGTCTCTCTCTCGGAAAGCAGGAAGCAGCGTGGGCTGGCCTGTCTCTCTGTGTCACCGCCTGCGTCACATGCCAGGAGGGGGTTCTCCAGTGACGATAAGGCCGCGTAGCGGAGCAGTCTGCCACAGACAAGGGGAAGAAAGGCTGTGGCTGGTACGGACGGTGCTGTCTGGCTGCAATAGAAACAAAAGCGAGCGGTCTGTTCGAGCATAAAGCGGAATTGTGTCCATTGGATTATACATCGTTACTCTAATGGTGATCGGATACCTGGGTTATTGGTGAGTAGCGGCGCTGTTGGTTATTTAATACCGTTCTGTGTCATTTACGTTGTAAAAGCTTCGGGGTGGAGACGCAAATAGTTTGGATGATCTATGCTCTGTCACCACAGTAGAAACGGCAGTGGCGCTAATCATTTCCCCCATGATATGTTGGTTACATTGTTGCAGACCTACACATTATAGACAAAGCTGTGTGGTATTTAAATGACGATTACAGGGTATATAATGAAATGGTTCCATTCGTTAACGGTCGCTATTTGTATAAATCGGACGTGTCTTCTCAGCAGAGTTGGTTTATTAATACTTTTATGTTTTAAACAAGTTTTTGTCGGTGTTCTGGCTTTTAATAAACCAAGTGATTGTAACATGTTGCGTGGAGGACAGGTGAGGATAATACACTGGATATTGTTTTCTGCTGAATGACTAGATTTCATAAACTAGGCTGAGGATTTTATAATGACATGCCAATATCCATGGTAGGCTATTATAAAGCTATTATGGGGCTATTAGGCTAGTTGATTTAGGCGATGTTGAAGTTTTAATTCTGGTTTTCCTACAGTGTGTTGAATACATTCATTAATCAGTTCGCCTCTAGTGGTGCGACCGTCTCTGTAAAGCCCAAATCAAACGTGTTCACGGCTGGATCTCAGAATACAAGGTAGTGTAGCGTACTTTTCCCCGCGTCGACGACATCCAAAGCGTCAGTTATTCCGCTCACTTTATTAAGCCAATCAATGCTGGTAACGTGGGGAAATAAACAGGCAGAAAATAGTCTGTTTGTGCATTATAACGGGTAGTTAAGTGTGTATTTAGTGTTCCGTTTAGCTGCCAGTGACAATAATACATTTCATATTTCAAATCATATTTGAAACCATGAACTTGATGCCTTTGTTGAATTGGAGACCTGGCCTGTAGTCTAGGCAGGATACAGCCGAGGAACTAAGAATGAGACGAGCTCAGTTCTTTCTAAACTGCTGTTCGCTACAACTCTCCTCACATTCTTCAGCCGACAGAGCAGGAGGCAGACACAGTGGCTCCTGTAGGACAACATAACAGATACAACTGTATTGTAGATTATCATGAGGATTACATTGGAATACCTACACAGTGTATGTGACTTGAGCTCTGCACTGTCGCTCGGCAAACATTTTGACCCCGTTGATGGTGTATTTGCACTGTGATTTCGGCTTAACCGGAGCGACTCCTGAAGGCAGCCACTACGGTATGAGCTGTCCTCTCACGGTTGATGCAAGTGTTGTCATAGAAATGATCATTCATCACAGGGAGGAATGATCGGGTCAACATGGGGAAGCTGACCACGGATAATCAGACGCGATATAATGATTGACTGCCATATCATAAATTAGTCTGCGCTATTCAAATGAAATGGCCCATGTGTGTTGATCGCATTGTTATTGGAATAGCCCAATACAGAATCAATGCCCATTTGATCATACATGATTGATTGGTTGATTGATGCAATCAGGGGCATTCATATGCCACTTGGCGCAAGGAATCCCTTTCATTGTTCAATCTCTGTCTGATTACCTGACAATCACCGCTTGATAGTTAGTAACTAGAGGATTGATTATTCTGCGTTGGAGCACACACTGTTTAGAAGACAAACAAATCATGAGTTTCTATGTTGTCTGGGAGGCCTAGGCTATTTTCAATGCATGTTTTTGTAGAGTGATATTTTGATGAGTGGAAGGTAAACACTGTATTTTACTCAGCAGATGTGTAGTGTGTGTATTCGGCTCTAGCCTAGTCGTCTCCAGTCGTCTAGTCATTGAGCTGTTCTCTAGCAGCTCAATGATCCTTTGTCTACAGCCAGACCGCTGCACGGAGTCTGAGGTTCTACTTCACCGGGGCAACTTTCTTTTGAATGATATTTTGTTTGTCATGTCTTCATGGGTATTATTTGTATTCATCTTGTCTGTTGGCTTTTTCATTGTGACTAATGCAGTTCCTCTTTTGGCACTTTACTGAGCATTTAAAACGGTATTATTGATTTGATCATAATGTTTAACCTCTACAGGATCATAATGTTTAATACTCTACGGGATTGGTGTCCCCTGGCGGCTAATGTGATTAGCATGAGGTTGTAACAAAACATGTCCCAGGACATAGAAATATCTGATATGGGCAGAAAGATTAACAAGAATTTAAGCTAACTGCACTGTCTAATTTACAGTAGCTATTACAGTGAAATAATACCATGCTATTGTTTGAAGAGTGCACAGTTATGAACTAGAACATTTATTAATAAACCAATTAGACACATTTGGGCAGTCTTGAGACAACATTTTGAACAGATATGCAGTGGTTCATTGGTTCAGTCTAAAACTTTGCACATACACTGCTGCCATCTAGTATCTAAGTATCATATTTTCTCACACAGCCCTCGTGTTTTGAATGTGGCCACTATAAAATGAAATGTGTTCAGTATGTTGAAACATATGCTCTCATTCACGCGTTGCGTTAGAGGACATATCATATTTGGCAGCTCTTCCACAGTGGGAGTCATCCTCGTTTCCTGTCTCACCTAGGCTGTGTCCCAACTGGTGCCCGTTGTAGTACCCTACCCCATAGGGGCCCTTACATGTCCAGATCCTCCTAATGAACAAACCTACAGAGGACAGTGATGCTGCAGGAATCAGGAAATCCCAGACAGACGCGGAGACAGTATGTAGATTATTTTAGATAGCCACTTCCTGTGCACTGTGGCACATGTTTCACAACCACAGGAAACTGTTAAACTGACACACACACAGCTCCTCAGCTGGGAGAGAGAGAGAGACAGCCTGTCTGTCTCTTGTGAATGTTGTTGGTCACAGAGAATGGCCCCGGCTTTGTCTCCGGACAGGGGGGAGTGGGGAGGGATTGTGTGGTGGGGCGTGCTGTCCCTCTGTGTGAGAGGGGGGTGTTGTCTGACCGTCTGACCACACACAGAGCAGGCTCCTGTCTCCAGGGAGTAAATAAGAGTTGATGAACAGAAGCTAGTGTCTGGTTTATTATGCCTACCACAGCAGATAGCAGAACGAAAGTGAAAACTAACGGTCTCTCTTCTTTTATAGTATCCCTTCGTTTCCTCATCCCTGGGGTGAGTTTGGCTTCTGCAAATGTTTCAGACACTCAATAAAAATCTAATCCTACTGGTTTGATTTCCATCTGCAGTGGTTATCTCAATGTATAAATATTATCATTGACTTTAAATAGACATGTAGTGAAAAAGCTTAGAGTAGCGGCAGGTGTCTGATGACTGATGTCTGTTTCACTGATGACTGATGACTGATGTCTGATGTCTGATGACTGAAACAGTGACATATAAAGTGTTTGACTGGTAACCTCTGGCAGCCATTCTTGGCTCCATGTTGTTAAACAGGTCCAGGGTTTGTCTAATGGACAGTGTTCTCAAGACTGCTCCACACTACCTTGTCTGGTAGACTGCTCCACACTACCTTGTCTGGTAGACTGCTCCACACTACCTTGTCTGGTAGACTGCTCCACACTACCTTGTCTGGTAGACTGCTCCACACTACCTTGTCTGGTAGACTGCTCCACACTACCATGTCTGGTAGACTGCTCCACACTACCTTGTCTGGTAGACTGCTCCACACTACCTTGTCTGGTAGACTGCTCCACACTACCTTGTCTGGTAGACTGCTCCACACTACCTTGTCTGGTAGACTGCTCCACACTACCTTGTCTGGTAGACTGCTCCACTCTACCTTGTCTGGTGACTATACGGTCTGGTGACTATACGGTCCGGTACGGTGACTATACGGTCCAGTACGGTGACTATACGGTACGGTGACTATACGGTCCGGTACGGTGACTAAACGGTCCGGTACGGTGACTATACGGTCCGGTACGGTGACTATACGGTCCGGTGACTATACGGTCCGGTACGGTGACTATACGGTCCGGTACGGTGACTATACGGTCCGGTACGGTGACTATACGGTCCGGTACGGTGACTATACGGTACGGTACGGTGACTATACGTCTAAGAACAGCATACCTCGGGCATCTTATCCAGGTTGCTCAAAACCAGGATACAAGCTTTTTCGGGTTATTGTAAACGGGATATGATGTTTGTGTGTCAACTCAAAAACAGAATACTTGAGTATCCTGGATAATGAACAGGATATTGGTGTGCTTGTTAACGTGGTCATTGACTCCAGGCCGTGCTGTGCTACAGACGGTCCCCGGTCCCTGGCTGCAGGGTGGGCCGTGCTACAGACGGTCTCTGTCTGGCTGCAGGGCGGGCCGTGCTACAGACTGTCCCCGGTCCCTGGCTGCAGGGCGGGCCGTGCTACAGACTGTCCCCGGTCCCTGGCTGGCTGCAGGGCGGGCCGTGCTACAGACTGTACCCGGTCCCTGGCTGCAGGGCGGGCCGTGCTACAGACTGTCCCCGGTCCCTGGTTGGCTGCAGGGCGGGCCGTGCTACAGACTGTCCCCGGTCTCTGGCTGGCTGCAGGGCGGGCCGTGCTACAGACTGTCCCCGGTCCCTGGTTGGCTGCAGGGCGGGCCGTGCTACAGACGGTCCCCGGTCCCTGGCTGGCTGCAGGGCGGGCCGTGCTACAGACGGTCCCCGGTCCCTGGCTGGCTGCAGGGCGGGCCGTGCTACAGACTGTCCCCGGTCCCTGGCTGGCTGCAGGGCGGGCCGTGCTACAGACTGTCCCCGGTCCCTGGCTGGCTGCAGGGCGGGCCGTGCTACAGACTGTCCCCGGTCCCTGGCTGGCTGCAGGGCGGGCCGTGCTACAGACTGTCCCCGGTCCCTGGCTGGCTGCAGGGCGGGCCGTGCTACAGACTGTCCCCGGTCCCTGGCTGGCTGCAGGGCGGGCCGTGCTACAGACTGTCCCCGGTCCCTGGTTGGCTGCAGGGAGGGATTAACCTCTATTGTTTCGGCTTGTTTACCTAATTAGTGTCAGGTAAACTCACTGCAGTCACTCAGTCAGGAGACATGACCCACTTCTGAAACCTTTGGGTCTGCCCCCCCCCCCCCCCCCCCCCAGTCTCCCTCCTCCCCCCGCTCAGTCTCCCTCCTCCCCCCGCTCAGTGTCCCCCGCTCAGTCTCCCCCCTCCCCCCCCCTCAGTTTTTGGTCCTAGACTTGGCGCTCCGGTACTGCTTGCCGTGCTATAGAGAGAACAGTCTATAACTTTGGAGATTGGAGTCTTTGACAATTTAATGGGCTTTCCTCTGACACCACCTATTATATAGGTCCTGGATGGCAGGAAGCTTGTGATGTGCTGGGCCGTACGCAGGCCTCTATAGCACGGGGCGTGTTCTGCTGGGCCACACAGAGCAGCACACAAATAGCTTGTACTCAGCAGAGACCATTGTACATTTCACTCAGACATCTATGGTTGTAGCAAAGCCAGCCTTTTAGGTCTATGCTCTGATATTAGAGCATATGCCCATGAAAACACCACCAGGATTTATTCTATTAGCCTAAGGATATTATTAATGATAATGATAAGTATAAGTATATGATAAGTATGATAATAAGATGATATGATAATAGTTTTTGTTTAATGTGAGCGCAGTAATAATACTATTGACCTTGAGGCCTTCCTGTGTAGGACGCCTGTAATCATCACCATAATCACTTCTGCTGAAATCACACTGCAGTTATGACATGTTGATTTAGCCAATTATGCTCATTGAAAACTTTCTAATATGTTAACCCCTCCCCCTCCACCCTGTGTTTCTCAGATCAGGTCCATGCTAGCTAGCACCATGCTAATAAACCTGTCTCCTCTACCTGTGTTTCTCAGATCAGGTCCATGCTAGGTAGCACCATGCTAATAACCCTGTCTCCTCTACCTGTGTTTCTCATATCAGGTCCATGTTAGCTAGCACCATGCTAATAACCCTGTCTCCTCTACCTGTGTTTCTCAGATCAGGTCCATGCTAGCTAGCACCATGCTAAAAACCCTGTCTCCTCTACCTGTGTTTCTCAGATCAGGTCCATGCTAGCTATCACCATGCTAATAACTCCGTCTCCTCTCTCTGTGTTTCTCAGATCAGGTCCATGCTAACTAGCACCATGCTAATAACCCTGTCTCCTCTACCTGTGTTTCTCAGATCAGGTCCATGCTAGCTAGAGCCATGAGCGGTCTACTGAAGAGGAAGTTTGAGGAGGTCTATGATGAGGACCAGTGCTACTCCTCGTCCTCCTCCCTGTCGTCCTCGGCCTACTCTGGGTGGGACTCGGAGGGCGAGAGCTGCTACTCAGACACCCTTGACTCAACACCCAGCAACCCTGGCTCTCCAGACACACATTGCAACAGTGAGTATCTAATCTACTTCCTCAGGCTTCACTATGCCATGACCACGTCTGATAGTGGATGTTATGCTGGTAAAACAGACTTACCACCTCACACAGAGCAGCTCATTAAAACAGATTTACCGCCTCACACAGAGCAGCTCATTAAAACAGACTTACCGCCTCACACAGAGCAGCTCATTAAAACAGATTTACTGCCTCACACAGAGCAGCTCATTAAAACAGACTTACTGCCTCACACAGAGCAGCTCATTAAAACAGACTTACTGCCTCACACAGAGCAGCTCATTAAAACAGACTTACTGCCTCACACAGAGCAGCCCATTAAAACAGACTTACTGCCTCACAAAGAGCAGCTCATTAAAACATATGTCTGTCTGAGTACCTTTATATTCCAGGACCTGGTTTTGGGTCAGTGGAGGGTTGGCGAGAAGGGCAAACGGTTGTTAGGTTTCCCAGGATGGCAGGGAGCCAGAGAGCGAGCAGGATGGCAGGGCAGGGAGCGAGCAGGATGGCAGGGCAGGGAGCGAGCAGGATGGCAGGGCAGGGAGCCAGAGAGCGAGCAGGATGGCAGGGCAGGGAGCCAGAGAGCGAGCAGGATGGCAGGGCAGGGAGCCAGAGAGCGAGCAGGATGGCAGGGTAGGGAGCCAGAGAGCGAGCAGGATGGCAGGGAGCCAGAGAGCGAGCAGGATGGCAGGGAGCCAGAGAGCGAGCAGGATGGCAGGGAGACAGAGCGCGAGCAGGATGGCAGGGCAGGGAGACAGAGAGCGAGCAGGATGGCAGGGCAGGGAGCCAGAGAGCGAGCAGGATGGCAGATGGCCAGGCTGAGAAAACACACAGAGCCTTGTTTGGGCCCTAGGCAGTCACCCAGCACAGGTGCTGCCTGCCTGCCTGAGGAGGGAGGGAGGGATGGAGAGAGGAAAGGCATGTTGGAGCATGAGATTAAGGGTGATACTTAGTTCATCTAAAGGAGATAGTTGAACACCACTGGTAGTATAACAGACCTTAGGAGTCAGAGTGGAGCGTTTGTCCTCCTGTTGTTATCAGGTGGATGGATGTCACATTGAAACAGCCTCTGTCTGTGCTGCAAATGTCACCCTTTAGACCAGGGCCAATAGGGTGCCTTTAGACCAGGGCCAATAGGGTGCATTTAGACCAGGGCCAATAGGGTGCCTTTAGACCAGGGCCAATAGGGTGATCTGCTCTGTGGTGGCTACAGGCAGCAGCACCATATCCTATTTCATGCTGGGTCAGGGGTCAAGGGTCAGGTCATACTGGGGTTAAACATCTCCCCCTGTCCTGGGTCCTTTCTGGTTCTCTCCTTCTCACTTTTGGTCTTTAATCCAATCCCATTCTTTGTAAACAATAGGTGTAGACTAACAGTGAATGATTACTGACGAGCTCTTCCCATTGGCACCCTATACCCTCATCATCCCCCCTGCCCCTCCTCATCATCCCTCCGCCCCTCCTCACCCACCCTCCCCCTCCTCCTCATCATCCCTCCGCCCCTCGCTCCCCCTCTGCCCCTCCTCCTCATCCCTTCCCTCCCTCAGCCCCTCATCACCCTCCCTCAGCCCCTCATCACCACCCCTCCGCCCCCTCTAACTCTTAACTGGCTAGGACAGCTCATGAGGTCTCTTAAATATCTGTCGACTAGGTGGAAGGCTTATGAATAAAGAGTTCTGATTTATGCTACCATCTAGTGGCAGGAGAAGGGAGTGCAGTTACTTTGACAAACTGCAATTCCCTTACTGGCTCTTGTTCTTGAAAGCTGTTTTTACGTAATGAGCAGTGATAACACCAACTCTCTCGCTCTCTCTCTAGCCAAGTCCATCCTGAAGAAGGCTAATCGTGAACGGCTAGTGCGGGGCAACGTGACCTTTGACATGGTGACAGTGTTTGTCTTCCCACGGTGCCAGGGCTTCAGCAGCGTGCCCAGTAGAGGGGGCTGTTCCCTGGGCATGATGCAGCGCCACAGCGCCTTCCGCAGGTACACCCTGGATGAGTACGCTGTGGCGCAACACATCCTCCGCCGGGAGAAACTCCTCGACCGCCTCCGAGAGGAGAAACTGGACGCTCTCAAACAGAAAGTGAGCCCTGAGAGACACACACACACACACACACACACACGCCCATATGTGGATTAGATAGTTATGAAGCTAATATGCAGCAGTGTCTGCTGGTGAAAGGTTTTATACCTGGTAGTGGAAAGGTTTTATACCTGGTAGTGGAAAGGTTTTATACCTGTAACGAGGGGTTCTAGCTCTCTTCTCTAGAGAAAACCCCCATACATGCATCACAATTATCCTAACCCCCCCGTCTCTCCCTCCCAGCTGACTAAGGGAGGCACGGTGGAGTCAGAGGAGGCTGACTGCCTCACCATCGAAGACATCCCAGAGGACGAGATGGACATTAGCAGCTGTAACCTAGACGACGGCTCCTTCCTCCACCCCTACCCCTCCAAGAGGAGACATGCCCTGCTGAAGGCTGCGGGGGTGAAGGTGGAGAAGGAGGAGAAGAGGCAGCTGCAGCAGCTCAGAGTGTCCAGGGAGGACTGTGGGTGTGACTGCCAGGGTTTCTGTGAGCCAGAGACCTGCGCCTGCAGCCTGGCAGGCATCAAGTGTCAGGTAAGACACTCGTATATCATAATTTCTTCAACTTCAACGTTAACAGTAAACTGTAAATACTTTATATTCAGCAGTGGTTATTTGTCCACTGTAATACTATATTCTGATCCCTCCGCGACAAAGCAGAACCTGATTTTTTTTTAACGTCCTCTTCTCTCCCCAGATGGACCACTCGTCATTTCCCTGTGGCTGCACTAAGGATGGCTGCGGTAACCAGGAAGGTCGTAAAGAGTTCAACTCCAGCCGGGTTCAGACCCACTACATCCACACCATCATGAAGCTAGAGCTGGAGAAGAGGCTGGAGGAGACGTCTGGACCAGAGGAAGAGGACCCGGGAGAGACCACCTTCTACTTCAGCTCAGAGCTGGCATCGGTCGGGGAGAACAGCTGTAGCAGTGACATGACAGACTCCTCTGCCTCCTCGGGGGGGAGTGAGGACTCAGAGGAAGGGGCGGAGTTAGGCCGGGAGGACGATGTGGATGAAAACGGACTGAGCCGCATCCTCAGCGACAACGACTATAACGTAAACAACTACGTTGTTAATGACAACCGCTGTTGCCCCGAGCAATGGCTACAGCAGCAGCAGCAGGCATCGTCCATGACGACAACAACAACACGGATGTTGGGAGGGTTTAGCACGGCAGACTTCCCAGAGGAGAATGACAATCTAGAGGTGCACACAGACAACCGGGCCATGGCCATATCACTGTTAGATGATAACGCTAACCAAGGCAACGGTCTGTTCCACCACAGCAGCTGCAGAATCTCTAACCCCCCATCTCCCTCAGTAGACTGTCCCAACACCCCATCCCCCTCAGTAGATGGCACCGCTGCCAGCTACATGGACCTCAGCCTGTCCTCAGAGTCTCACCTGGAGTTCTTTGATGGTTTCTGTCTGGGTCCTTCCTCCCTCTACAACTCCCTAACGGAGTACCAACACATGGACAACTTCTTTCACTTCCAGTTGCCTAGTTACGCCAGTAGCCAATCACAGGCCATTGACCCCGGGACCTGCCTCCTGGAGTCTCTGATTGGTCTGCCAGAATCTGACCCAGAACCCCCTGCAACGTTCACAGACAATCAGCTGTTGGAAGAAGCTGTCAGGGGTTAACTATCGGGACCTGAACCGCCAACTGTGTTCTGGACTATGTAGTGAATTAGGGGGATGGGGGTCAGTGTAAACAGACTGCTGTTGGAAGAAGCTGTGATTTCTCTCTTGCCTTCCAATTGTTAGCAAAGCAGTTGGTAATTATCGCTTTATGAAATGGCAGCTAACGTTTCAGTTGGTAATTATCGCTGTATGAAATGGCAGCTAACGTTTCAGTTGGTAATTATCGCTGTATGAAATGGCAGCTAACGTTTCAGTTGGTAATTATTGCTGTATGAAATGGCAGCTAACGATTCAGTTGGTAATTATCGCTGTATGAAATGGCAGCTAACGTTTCAGTTGGTAATTATCGCTGTATGAAATGGCAGCTAACGTTTCAGTTGGTAATTATCGCTTTATGAAATGGCAGCTAACATTTCATAAAAGTGAGATTAAAATAAGTAATTTTCTACATTGTAGAAATAATAGGGAAGACATGAAACCTATGAAATAACACGTGTTGGGTTTTATATGTCACTAAATGTCAACCTCAGAAACCAAGAATAGTACAGCTGGGTATTAATGAATACTCTGGGAAACCAAAAATGGTTTTCAAAACACCTATAACTGTTATCTACATATTATTATTTTAATTTATTTCTTTTATGATTTTCTATTTATTTTCAGATAAAAACCTACTAAAGCTATGCTGAAGCAGCACTGTGGTTTGATATTTATAACCTGGAAGTGCAATCTTTCCTTATGTATCATATGTGTCCCAAATGGCACACTATTCCCTATGTAGTACCCTACTTCCCATAGGGCTCTGGTCTAAAATAGTGCACTATATAGGGAATAGGGTGCCATTTGAAACTGAATCCGTATTAGACATAGTCGGCAATATGGGATTATAGAAAATACCATTGGGAAAGTATTTAATATCTGTTCTCTTATTGTTTAAACAACATTTTGGTTAAATTATTTTAGTAGTTTGATCTAATTTATGACATGTTGGGCAATAAGAGATCGGTGTTGTTTACTCAGGAGGGCTATGGCCTAATCCCAAATCATTCCTTAAACCCTACGCCATTGTGGAGATCTGAGGTGATTTGATTGGTATAAGCAATATAATGAAACTTCCACCTAGCCTATCAGAGCGCAAGTGGGAGCTATTACCATATGGACTGCACCGTTCAGATCCAATCAGCCCTCCACACGTGTAGGGTTGAGGGGTCGATTCGGCCAACGTCACAGTGCTTCTGTTTGAGCTGTGGGACTGTACTGTGTTCCTATTTTATAAATTTAAAATGTAAAATTCTGGCTCTGCTGTAGATACTGCTATCTATAATGTTACCATAGAGAATCACTCTAATATTTTATAAATCATTTGTGTAGATTGAAAGAATTCTAAATCTGTGTCACTGAAATAATTTTATTTAAAAAAATGCAAATTGTATTTTTTTTTTTTTTAAATATTGAAATCTTTGTAATAGATAAATATAGACTTATTATGAAAGCTTCTGCTTTCCAGTATTTTTCATATGAAATGCCACTAAAACAAAATGGATTAGAAAAGTATCCATATGGTTGTTGTGACTGAGACAACGTGATATATTTATGCAGAAAGACTCTGAGAGAAGTTGTGTGTTTGCCTCATTAAGTCCTCAAGCAGACCTCATTTGGTTACGTGGAGATCATCTCATTGAAAAAAAAACCAAAGCCACCAACAGAACACAGCTTCTCTGGTGGAAATGCAGCTAAATAAAGACATGGCAACTAGGGGTATTTATTACATTCCTGGATGAAGAGCAAACCAGAGCAGTTTTTTACTCATCGTCACTCTGATCGTTTTTAAAAAGCTGTTCATTTCATCCAAGTCCCTTTTTGGACAGTTTGTCCTTTTTTATTTATTTTAATAAAACTTTTTCTTAAATGCTTGACTTTGTATATCTTGGTCTCTATTCCCATTCTGTTCTTTAGTGTTCAACCCCGTCTGATGTGTACTCCTTCGCCGTAGCTTGGCCTTTCTGATGGTCAGTTGATGCTTTGTTGCCTTTTCTAACCCAACAACAGAAAACAAATGTTTTTTTTAACTGCACTGGTTCGCTGGACAGTTACCTTCAGGGAGTATTCACACCTGTTGACTTTTTCCCACATCTTATGTCCTGAATTTAAAATGGATAAAATGTAGATTGTTTTTGTCACTGGCCCATGCACAATGTCAACGTGGAATTATCTTTTTCAGTATTTTTTTGTTGGCAGGGAGGGGTACAAATGAATAAATGAAAAGCTGAAATGTTTTTTTGTCAATAAGAATTCAACCACTTTGTTATGGCAAGCTTAAATAAATTCAGGAGTAAAAATGTGCTTACGGGTACCGGTACAGAGTCAATGTGGAGGCTATATACAGGGTGTTACAGTACAGAGTCAATGTGGAGGCTATATACAGGGTGTTACAGTACAGAGTCAATGTGGAGGCTATATACAGGGTGTTACAGTACAGAGTCAATGTGGAGGCTATATACAGGGTGTTACAGTACAGAGTCAATGTGGAGGCTATATACAGGGTGTTACAGTACAGAGTCAATGTGGAGGCTGTATACAGGGGGTACCGGTACAGAGTCAATGTGTAGGCTATAAACAGGGTGTTATGGTACAGAGTCAATGTGGAGGCTATATACAGGGTATTACGGTACAGAGTCAATGTGGAGGCTATATACAGGGGGTACCGGTACAGAGTCAATGTGGAGGATATAACTTAATTGAGGAAAATAAGAACAATCCGAAATTCCTTTTTGATACTGTCGCAAAGCTAACTAAAAAGCAGCATTCCCCAAGAGAGGATGGCTTTCACTTTAGCGAGGAAAAGAACATGATTATTAGAAAGCAAATTACGGACTCCTCTTTAAATCTGCGTATTCCTTCAAAGCTCAGTTGTCCTGAGTCTGCACAACTCTGCCAGGACCTAGGATCAAGAGAGACGCTCAAGTGTTTTAGTACTATATCTCTTGACACAATTATGAAAATATTAATGGCCTCTAAACCTTCAAGCTGCATACTGGACCCTATTCCAACTAAACTACTGAAAGAGCTGCTTCCTGTGCTTGGCCCTCCTATGTTGAACATAATAAACGGCTCTCTATCCACCGGATGTGTACCAAACTAAGTAATAAAGTAATAAAGCCTCTCTTGAAAAAGCCAAACCTTGACCCAGAAAATATAAAAAACTATCGACCTATATTGAATCTTCCATTCCTCTCAAACATTTTAGAAAAGGCTGTTGCGCAGCAACTCACTGCCTTCCTGAAGACAAACAATGTATACGAAATGCTTCAGTCTGGTTTTAGACCCCATCATAGCACTGAGACTGCACTTGTGAAGGTGGTAAATGACCTTTTAATGGCATCAGACCGAGGCTCTGCATCTGTACTCGTGCTCCTAGACCTTAGTGCTGCTTTTGATACCATCGATCACCACATTCTTTTGGGGAGATTGGAAACCCAAATTGGTCTACACGGACAAGTTCTGGCCTGGTTTAGATCTTATCTGTCGGAAAGATATCAGTTTGTCTCTGTGAATGGTTTGTCCTCTGACAAATCAACTGTACATTTCGGTGTTCCTCAAGGTTCCATTTTAGGACCACTATTGTGTTTCACAAAACAGGACGTGGATGGCTTTTAAACTCGGACAAAACAGAGATGCTTGTTCTAGGTCCCAAGAAACAAAGAGATCTTCTGTTGACAATTAATCTGACAATTAATCTTAATGGTTGTACAGTCGTCTCAAATAAAACTGTGAAGGACCTCGGCGTTACTCTGGACCCTGATCTCTCTTTTGAAGAACATATCAAGACCATTTCAAGGACAGCTTTTTTCCATCTACGTAACATTGCAAAAATCAGAAACTTTCTGTCCAAAAATGATGCAGAAAAATGTATCCATGCTTTTGTCACTTCTAGGTTAGACAACTGCAATGCTCTACTTTCCGGCTACCCGGATAAAGCACTAAATAAACTTCAGTTAGTGCTAAATACGGCTGCTAGAATCCTGACTAGAACCAAAGAAATTGATCATATTACTCCTGGTGCTAGCCTCCCTACACTGGCTTCCTGTCAAAGCAAGGGCTGATTTCAATGTTTTACTGCTAACCTACAAAGCATTACATGGGCTTGCTCCTACCTATCGCTCTGATTTGGTCCTGCCGTACATACCTACACGTACGCTACGGTCACAAGACGCAGGCCTCCTAATTGTCCCTAGAATTAAGCAAACAGCTGGAGGCAGGGCTTTCTCCTATAGAGCTCCGTTTTTATGGAACGGTCTGCCTACCCATGTCAGAGACGCAAACTCGGTCTCAACCTTTAAGTCTTTACTGAAGACTCATCTCTTCAGTGGGTCATATGATTGAGTGTAGTCTGGCTCAGGAGTGGGAAGGTGAACGGAAAGGCTCTGGAGCAACGAACCGCCCTTGCTGTCTCCGCCTGGCCAGTTCCCCTCTTTCCACTGGGATTCTCTGCCTCTTCCACTGGGATTATGTAGCTTCAGAATGAATGTGTAATTGGAGACAGCTGTGTCTTGACGAGGGGGCGGGGTCAGCTCTCCAATTAGCCCTTGAGTCGACCAATCAGCTGCTTGAGGATTTCAGGAAGCCATTTCTTGAAATAAAACACATGCAAATACACAAACTACAACACATAAACTGGGGAACGTAACAGTTATATCCTTCCTGTTTGGCCCTGTCCGGGGGTGTCCTCGGATGGGGCCACAGTGTCTCCTGACCCCTCCTGTCTCTGCCTCCAGTATTTATGCTGCAGTAGTTTATGTGTCGGGGGCTAGGGTCAGTTTGTTATACCTGGAGTACTTCTCCTGTCCTATTTGGTGTCCTGTGTGAATTTAAGTGTGCTCTCTCTAATTCTCTCTTTCTTTCTCTCTCTCGGAGGACCTGAGCCCTAGGACCATGCCTCAGGACTACCTGACATGATGACTCCTTGCTGTCCCCAGTCCACCTGGCCGTGCTGCTGCTCCAGTTTCAACTGTTCTGCCTTATTATTATTCGACCATGCTGGTCATTTATAAACGTTTGAACCACTTGGCCATGTTCTGTTATAATCTCCACCCGGCACAGCCAGAAGAGGACTGGCCACCCCACATAGCCTGGTTCCTCTCTAGGTTTCTTCCTAGGTTTTGGCCTTTCTAGGGAGTTTTTCCTAGCCACCATGCTTCTACACCTGCATTGCTTACTGTTTGGGGTTTTAGGCTGGGTTTCTGTACAGCACTTTGAGATATCAGCTGATGTACGAAGGGCTATATAAATACATTTGATTTGATATATACAGGGGGTACCGGTACAGAGTCAATGTGGAGGCTATATACAGGGGGTACCGGTACTGGGTCAAAGTGGAGGCCATATACAGATAATAAACAGCGAGTAGTAGCAGTGTAAAAACAAAGGGGGGTGTCAGTGCAATGTCACGTGGCTTTTTGACTAATTGTTCAGCAGTCTTATGGTTTAGGGGTAGAAGCTGTTAAGGAGCCTTTTGGACCCAGACCTGGCACTCCAGTACCGCTTGTCGTGTGGTAGAAGCGCAAACTGTCTGACTTGGGTGGCTGGAGTCTGACAATTTTTTGGGCCTTCCTCTGACACCGCCTGGTGTAGAGGTCCTGGATGGAATGCCGAGCAGTTGCCATACCAGGCAGTGATGCAACCAGTGGTACTCTCGATGGTGCAGCTGTAGAACCTTTTGATGATCTGAGGACCCATGCCAAATCTTTTCAGTCTCCTGAGGGGGAAAATATGTTGTTGTGCCCTCTTCACGACTGTCTTGGTGTGTTTGGACCATGTTAGTTCGTTGGTGATGTGGACATTCACTCTTGATCCCCTACAGTACAGCCCCCGTCGATGAGAATGGGGGCGCGCTCCGTCCTCATTTTCCTGTAGTCCACGATAATTTCCTTTGTCTTGATCACGTTGAGGGAGAGGTTGTTGTCCTGGCACCACACTGCTAGGTCTCTGACCTCCTCCCTATAGGCTGTCTCGTCGTTGTCGGTGATCAGGCCTACCACTATTGTGTCGTCGGCAAACTTAATGATGGTGTTGGAGTCGTGCCTGTCGTGGGTGAACAGGGAGTACAGCAGGGGACTAAGCACGCACCCGAGGTGCCCCCGTGTTGAGGATCAGCGTGTTTTGCCTACCCTTACCACCTGGGGGCGGCCAGACAGGAAGTCCAGGATCCAGTCTCAGAGAGAGGTGTTTAGTCCCATGGTCCTCAGCTTAGTTATAATCTTTGAGGGCACTATGGTGTTGAACGCTGAGCTGTAGTCGATGAACAGCATTCTCACATAGGTGTTCCCTTTGTCCAGGTGGGAAAGGGCAGTGTGGAGGGCAATAGAGATTGCATCATCTGTTTATCTGTTGGGGCGGTATGGGAATTGGAGTGGGTCTAGGGTTTCCAGGATGATGGTGTTGATGTGAGCCATGACCAGCCTTTCAAAACACTTCATGGCTACAGACGTGAGTTTTCTGTAAGGGAGAGGTTTTCTAATGCCTCGCAAAGAAGGGCACCTATTGGTAGATGGGTAAAATTAAATGGAATATCCCTTTGAACATAGTAGCTCCACAATATTAACCTAATTGACAGAGTGAAAAGAAGGAAGCCGGCACAGAATACAAATATTCCAAAACATGCTTCCTGTTTGCAACAAGTCATTAAAGTTATATTACAAAAAATGTGGCAAAGTGATGAACTGTTTGTCCTGAATACAAAGGACCACTGTCCATATGGTCAAGCATAGTGGTGGCTGCATCATGTTATGGGTATGCTTGTCATTGTTAAGGAATGGGGGAAAAAATAAAAAATGAATGTAGATAAGCACAGGCAAAATCCTGGAGTAAAACCTGGTTCAGTCTGCTTTCCACCAGACACTGGGAGATGAATTCACCTTTCAGCAGGACAATAACCTACAACACAAAAGCTCGAGATTTACCCAGAAAGACTCTCAGCTGTAATCACTGCCAAATCTCCTTCTACAAATGATTGACTCAGGTGTGAATATTTATGTAAATTATATTTAATATGGAGTATTGTGTGTAGATGGACGAGAAGAAAAAGGATTTTTTATCCATTCTGAATCCGGACTGTAACACAACAACATGTGGAACAAGTCAAGGGCTATGAATGCCTTCTGAAGGCACTGTACAGTATGTCCACTGGGGAGATGTCTGAAATGACATGCCTGCATGTTTTCTTCGTGTTTTTTTAACCCTCTGGAATTTATGTCTGGTTTATCGTCTCCATGGTGAAGACGAAGAGAGAGAGAGAAACCTAAGCATGACAACCACAACCAACAACAGACATGACTGATCCAGGCTTTGATATATGGCCCTGGCTTTGCCTTGGCGTCTAGGAACATTCTTTGCTCAAGGATGTAGTGTAGTCTACTCTGTAACGATTAGAAACCTTTCAAACCGTTAAATTGGTTCATGTGTTGGAGAATAAAGAATCTGTGTGTTTTGACTACAAACTGCTTGTCATTTGTTTTGGTCGATATGGTGGATTCCTGTGGTTTATTATTCAGTTAAATTACCACTTTAAGACCAGTGTAACAGTACCGTCATTCCCTCACAGCTCATTAAAAACAGTTTACCAAGAGTGGCGCCCCTCTGTCGCTGTGAAACAGACGTGCTTACTATACAATAGTGACTACTGAATGGGGATCTGGGAGATCGCTAGAGAATGTTACTGACAGATTATCGGAGGAGCTAGAGAATAGAATGCCTCAAGGAAAACACTGGTTCTTAGAATAGAACCTGGGTGGCTGCTCTAGATTATAAATATGAGGACATTTCTTCACTCTTTGGTTTTGGAGAGAAGTGCAGCAATTAAATACAATACAATACAATACACAGAAGGAGCAGACTGACCACAGTGAGACCGTTAGGAAAGGACCTGACCGTTAGGAAAGGACCTGACCGTTAGGAAAGGCCACTGCCTGTTCACCCCGCTATCATCCAGAAGGCGAGGTCAGTACAGGTGCATCAAAGCTGGGACCGAGAGACTGAAAAACAGCTTCTATCTCAAGGCCATCAGACTGTTAAACAGCCACCACTAACATTGAGTGGCTGCTGCCAACACACTGACACTGACTCAACTCCAGCCACTTTAATAATGGGAATTGATGGGAAATGATGTAAATATATCACTAGCCACTTTAAACAATGCTACCTTATATAAATGTTACTTACCCTACATTATTCATCTCATATGCATACGTATATACTGTACTCTATATCATCGACGGTATCCTTATGTAATACATGTATCACTAGCCACTTTAACTATGCCACTTTGTTTACATACTCATCTCATATGTATATACTGTACCCGATACCATCTACTGTATCTTGCCTATGCTGCTCTGTACCATCACTCATTCATATATCCTTATGTACATATTCTTTATCCCCTTACACTGTGTACAAGACAGTAGTTTTGGAATTGTTAGTTAGATTACTTGTTATTACTGCATTGTCGGAACTAGAAGCACAAGCATTTCGCTACACTCGCATTAACATCTGCTAACCATGTGTATGTGACAAATAAAATTTGATTTGATTTGATTTGATTTGACAGGAGACCGTTAGGAAAGGACCTGACAGGAGACCGTTAAGAAAGGACCTGACCGTTAGGAAAGGACCTGACAGGAGACCGTTAGGAAAGGACCTGACTGTTAGGAAAGGACCTGACAGGAGACAGTTAGGAAAGGACCTGACAGGAGACAGTTAGGAAAGGACCTGACAGGAGACCGTTAGGAAAGGACCTGACAGGAGACCGTTAGGAAAGGACCTGACCGTTAGGAAAGGACCTGACCGGTAGGAAAGGACCTGACAGGAGACCGTTATCAAAGGACCTGACCGTTAGGAAAGGACCTGACAGGAGACCGTTAGGAAAGGACCTGACAGGAGACCGTTAGGAAAGGACCTGACCGTTAGGAAAGGACCTGACAGGAGACCGTTAGGAAAGGACCTGACCGTTAGGAAAGGACCTGACCGTTAGGAAAGGACCTGACAGGAGACCGTTAGGAAAGGACCTGACCGTTAGGAAAGGACCTGACCGTTAGGAAAGGACCTGACCGTTAGGAAAGGACCTGACAGGAGACCGTTAGGAAAGGACCTGACAGGAGACTGTTAGGAAAGGACCTGACAGGAGACCGTTAGGAAAGGACCTGACCGTTAGGAAAGGACCTGACAGGAGACCGTTAGGAAAGGACCTGACAGGAGACCGTTAGGAAAGGACCTGACCGTTAGGAAAGGATTAAACATTCAATTTGTAGGTTTAAAATATCCCTCTAGTGGCCAGGGTTGACCCATTTTAAGAAAGGCCTTTAGTTGGTGGGTATAAAGCCTAACATCTTTGATCTGTTGATGAAGAATTTGTTCCAGGATATAATCACTGCCACCTGAGGTTAGCATAGGGCTAACACGCGCCATGTTATCTGATGGGATCAGCTACAATTTAGCATTTTGTCACTTGCAAGCAAATCAACGATTTAAATTGGCTGATTCACATTTTGAAACCGTTTATACATTTTAAATGGTTGCTTATCTTTGCAAGTAAGGGCCCATAGTGTTTAGGAATGTGTTTCAAGCCAGGTCCATGTGTTGTGCCTAGCATCATGTCCTCCCACCGCCACCGTCAGCCTGTCGTAGGGGAGGCACACATCACCCCTGAGACACACACACACACACAGTCAGAACCACAACACTGAATCAATACCACGGTTAAATATCAGTCTGATAAAACAGCATAGGGCCACTGAAGCACAGCCTGCAAACCTTTGGCGATCGACACACTGACTTAAAGAGACTTTTAGAATTCATTCTTTATTATTTAAAATTTTTATTCTGATATGAATGCAATCATAAGGCCTTTAAATAACCCAATAAATATACTTATATATATATATGAACTAAATATATGTTTGCAAAGTGTGCAGGTGGTTCAGCATTTGGAAAGTATTCAGACCCCTTGCTCTTTTCCACATTACAGCCTTATTATATCATTGATTCAATTATTTTTTCTCCTCATCAATCTACATACAATACCGCATAATGACATCACAACAACCCATAATGACATCACAATACCGCATAATGACATCACAACAACCCATAATGACATCACAATACCGCATAATGACATCACAATACCGCATAATGACATCACAATACCGCATAATGACATCACAACAACCCATAATGACATCACAATACCGCATAATGACATCACAACAACCCATAATGACATCACAATACCGCATAATGACATCACAACAACCCATAATGACGTCATAATACCCCATAACGACAAAGTGAAAATAGTTTTTTTTTTTTAAATGTTTGCAATTTTAGAAAAAATAAAAAACTAAAATATCTTATTTACATAAGTATTCAGTCCCTTTGCTATGAGACTCGAAATTGAGCTCAGGTGCTTCCTGTTTCCATTGATCGTCCTTGAGATGATACTACAGCTTGGAGTCCACCTGTAGAAAATTAAATTGACTGGACATGATTTGGAAAGGCACACACCTGTCTATATAAAGGTCCCACAGTTCCCATTGCATGTCAGAGCAAAAACCAAGCCGTGAGGTCGAAGGAATTGTCCGAAAAGCTCCGAGACAGGATTGTATCGAGGCACAGATCTGGGGAAGGGCAGCAAAACATTTCTGCAGCATTGATGGTCCCCAAGAACACAGTGGTTTCCATAATTCTTAAATGGAAGAAGTTTGGAACCACCAAGACTCTTCTTTGAGCTGGCCGCCAAACTGAGCACTCGGGGGAGAAGGGCCTTGGTCAGGGAGGTGACCAAGAATCTGACAGAGCTCCTCTGTGGAGATGGGAGAACCTTCCAGAAGGACAACCATCTCTGCAGCACTCCACCAATCAGGTCTTTATGGTAGAGTGACCAGACAGAAGCCACTCCTCAGTAAAAGGCACATGACAGCCCGCTTGGAGTTTGCCAAAAGGCACCTAAAGGACTCTCAGACCATGACAAACAATATTCTCTGGTCTGATGAAACCAAGATTGAACTCTTTGGCCTGAATGCCAAGTGTCACGTCTGGAGGAAACTTGGCACCATCTCTACGGTGAAGCATGGTGGTGGCAGCATCATGGTGAGGGGATGTTTTTAAGCAGCAGGACAACGACCCTAAGCCCACAGCCAAGTTAACACAGGAGTGGCTCTGTGAAAAGTCTCTGAATGTCCTTGAGTGGCCCAGCCAGAGTTTGGACTTGAACCTGATCAAACATCTCTGGAGAGACCTGAAAATAGCTGTGCAGCGATGCTCCCCATCCAACCGAACAGAGCTTGAGAGGATCTGCAGAGAAGAATGGGAGAAACTCCTCAAATACAGGTGTGCCAAGCTTGTAGCGTCATACCCAAGAAGACGTGAAGCTGTAAACTCTGATAAAGTTGCTAGAAGAAAGTACTGAGTAAAGGGTCTGAATACTTCTGTAACTGTTTGTTTATGCAAACATTTCTAAAAATCTGTTTTTGCTTTTTCGTTATGGGCTATTGTGTGTAGATTGATGATGAAAAAAAACAAACAATTGAATTAATTTTAGATTAAGGCTGAAACGTAACAAAATGTGGAAAAAGTCCAGGGGTCTGAATAATTTCCTTAAGCAATGTATAAACATTCAAACAGAGAATTTTACATTACAGAACATGTTCAAATGTTTTAAAATTCCACAGGGAAAACAACTATAAATAAAAGTACCACAGTATATCTAGAACAAAGCACTTGATTTGATAAAGACAAAGTTCCCCATAGTTCCTTGGAGCAGGGGGCATTATGCCATGTCGTTACATTTCAGGTCACTAGTGGTCAGAGACATGGAGGGTTAATCCCAGGCTGAGGTTCAGGGTCGGAGAGCAGCGCGGGCTCTCTCCAGGATCTCTGTCTGTATCAGAGGGTAGTCTGGGTGCTCTGTGAGGACCTGAGGGGGAACAGGCAGGTCAGGTAAAACACTCTCTCACTACACTGATCCTTAATCAATCATCCTCATCCTCTAAACTAAACTACACTAAGTCCTTTCCAATATTTCCAGTAGTGATAGCCTGGTACTTAGATCTGTTAGTGCTGTCTTGCAGATCTGGGACCAGGCTACAGTAGTAATATCATCCACAGTACAGACCTTGTGACAAACCTCTATGGTCTCGTTGTACTGCTTGAACTTCAGGTAGTTGAAGGCCAGTCTGAAACCTGAACGGAAGAAGCAGAAGGGACACAACCATTAACATTACAGACCTTAAACCTTTAAAAAGGTGCACTATGCTGACATCACTTCTCCATTTCCTGGTTGCAAAAATGATAATAGTTCACCTAATTTCAGTTTGTGACAAAACAAGCAAGTATAGTCTAGATAATCATCTAAACTGCTGTAAAACATATTTTCCATAACCCAAAATAACGTCTTTTCAGCTGTTTGAAGTTGATGTACAAAACCCGAAACTTAAGAATGGGAAGCATAGAAATAGCACACATAGAACATATCTACAGATTATTACTGGCTTTCAATGAGAATGACAGATCTATAACACATAGAACAGATCTACAGATAATTAGAATGGCTTTCAATGAGAATGACAGATCTATAACACATAGAACAGATCTACAGATAATTAGAATGGCTTTCAATGAGAATGACAGATCTATAACACATAGAACAGATCTACAGATTATTAGACTGGCTTTCAATGTGAATGACAGATCTATGACGTAAATGTCTATGTGAATTTGGTCTGGTCGCCCAAAAAGTGGGAAAATGCAGCTTTAAGGGTGTCCACAGACTCACCCATGCTGGGGTTGACTCTGTTAGTGTAGAGCCAGGCGTGATCGTAGAACACTGATGCATCATGGTACGAATGTTCCTTCTCCCTGATGTAGCCCATGTACTCATACGCTCTGCTGCACGACTACAAACACATACATTACATACTCACTACTACACTACTGTCTACACTAATACACACTACTGTCTACACTAATACACACTACTGTACACACTAATACACACTACTGTCTACACTAATACACACTACTGTCTAAACTAATACACACTACTGTCTACACTAATACACACTACTGTCTACACTAATACACACTACTGTACACACTAATACACACTACTGTCTAAACTAATACACACTACTGTCTACACTAATACACACTACTGTCTACACTAATACACACTACTGTACACACTAATACACACTACTGTCTACACTAATACACACTACTGTCTACACTAATACACACTACTGTACACACTAATACACACTACTGTCTAAACTAATACACACTACTGTCTACACTAATACACACTACTGTCTACACTAATACACACTACTGTACACACTAATACACACTACTGTCTAAACTAATACACACTACTGTCTACACTAATACACACTACTGTACACACTAATACACACTACTGTACACACTAATACACACTACTGTCTACACTAATACACACTACTGTCTACACTAATACACACTACTGTCTACACTAATACACACTACTGTACACACTAATACACACTACTGTACACACTAATACACACTACTGTACATACTAATACACACTACTGTCTACACTAATACACACTACTGTCTACACTAATACACACTACTGTCTACACTAATACACACTACTGTCTACACTAATACACACTACTGTACACACTAATACACACTACTGTACACACTAATACACACTACTGTCTACACTAATACACACTACTGTCTACACTAATACACACTACTGTACACACGAATACACACTACTGTCTACACTAATACACACTACTGTCTACACTAATACACACTACTGTCTACACGAATACACACTACTGTCTACACTAATACACACTAATACACACTACTGTATACACTAATACACACTACCGTCTACACTAATACACACTAATACACACTACTGTCTACACTAATACAAACTAATACACACTACTGTCTACACCAATACACACTACCGTCTACACCAATACACACTAATACACACTACTGTCTACACTAATACACACTACTGTCTACACTAATACACACTACTGTCTACACTAATACACACTACTGTCTACACTAATACACACTACTGTACACACTAATACACACTACTGTCTACACTAATACACACTACTGTCTACACTAATACACACTAATACACACTACTGTACACACTAATACACACTACTGTCTACACTAATACACACTACTGTCTACACTAATACACACTACTGTACACACGAATACACACTACTGTCTACACGAATACACACTACTGTCTACACTAATACACACTACTGTCTACACTAATACACACTACTGTCTACACTAATACACACTACTGTCTACACTAATACACACTACTGTCTACACTAATACACACTACCGTCTACACTAATACATGCTACTGTCTACACTAATACACACTACCGTCTACACTAATACACACTACTGTCTACACTAATACACACTACTGTCTACACTAATACAAACTAATACACACTACTGTCTACACTAATACACACTACCGTCTACACTAATACACACTACTGTCTACACTAATACACACTAATACACACTACAGTCTACACTAATACAAACTAATACACACTACTGTCTACACTAATACACACTACTGTCTACACTAATACACACTACCGTCTACACGAATACACACTACACACTAATACCATACAGCTCATCCTACACTGACACCTCAGACTCTGCTGGCTGGCTGTGTGCGTCTCCGTCCGTCCATCTGTCACTGTCTCTCTCTGTATGTGTGTGTGTGTGTGTGTGTGTGTGTGTGTGTGTGTGTGTGTGTGTGTGTGTGTGTGTGTATGTACCTGGTTGTATTTAATACAACGTTGCAGTAGATCACAGGCGATATCATACTTCCCAGACTTGATGTAAACATCAGCCAGCAGCAACCAGGCTGTCTCCAGGTCCTCTGACAGCTCCCAGCTCCACTCCACCTGTACAATAACCATACAGTGCCTTGCGAAAGTATTCGGCCCCCTTGAACTTTGCGACCTTTGCCACATTTCAGGCTTCAAACATAAAGATATAAAACTGTATTTTTTTGTGAAGAATCAACAACAAGTGGGACACAATCATGAAGTGGAACGACATTTATTGGATATTTCAAACTTTAACAAATCAAAAACTGAAAAATTGGGCGTGCAAAATTATTCAGCCCCCTTAAGTTAATACTTTGTAGCGCCACCTTTTGCTGCGATTACAGCTGTAAGTCGCTTGGGGTATGTCTCTATCAGTTTTGCACATCGAGAGACTGAAATGTTTTCCCATTCCTTGCAAAACAGCTCGAGCTCAGTGAGGTTGGATGGAGAGCATTTGTGAACAGCAGTTTTCAGTTCTTTCCACAGATTCTCGATTGGATTCAGGTCTGGACTTTGACTTGGCCATTCTAACACCTGGATATGTTTATTTTTTAACCATTCCATTGTAGATTTTGCTTTATGTTTTGGATCATTGTCTTGTTGGAAGACAAATCTCCGTCCCAGTCTCAGGTCTTTTGCAGACTCCATCAGGTTTTCTTCCAGAATGGTCCTGTATTTGGCTCCATCCATCTTCCCATAAATTTTAACCATCTTCCCTGTCCCTGCTGAAGAAAAGCAGGCCCAAACCATGATGCTGCCACCACCATGTTTGACAGTGGGGATGGTGTGTTCAGCTGTGTTGCTTTTACGCAAAACATAACGTTTTGCATTGATGCCAAAAAGTTCAATTTTGGTTTCATCTGACCAGAGCACCTTCTTCCACATGTTTGGTGTGTCTCCCAGGTGGCTTGTGGCAAACTTTAAACGACACTTTTTATGGATATCTTTAAGAAATGGCTTTCTTCTTGCCACTCTTCCATGAAGGCCAGATTTGTGCAATATATGACTGATTGTTGTCCTATGGACAGAGTCTCCCACCTCAGCTGTAGATCTCTGCAGTTCATCCAGAGTGATCATGGGCCTCTTGGCTGCATCTCTGATCAGTCTTCTCCTTGTATGAGCTGAAAGTTTAGAGGGACGGCCAGGTCTTGGTAGATTTGCAGTGGTCTGATACTCCTTCCATTTCAATATTATCGCTTGCACAGTGCTCCTTGGGATGTTTAAAGCTTGGGAAATCTTTTTGTATCCAAATCCAGCTTTAAACTTCTTCACAACAGTATCTCGGACCTGCCTGGTGTGTTCCTTGTTCTTCATGATGCCTACAGAGGCTTTGTTCTAGGCCCTCTGGAGTCCTCCAGGGGCTCTGTTCTAGGCCCTCTCCTCTGACTGTCTGTGAGTGTCTGCTAAGCTACAGGACCAACATGTAAATCTACAAGAGTCCTAGTAAAAAAGTCTACCTTGGTGAGCCTCTTGAGCTGGTTCCTGGCCCGAGGAGTTTGTTTTAGTAGCATGAAGGCCTGGCCCATTGCCAGCAGGTAGGGAACGTTGTTCACCTGAGGAGAGGAAGGTACAGGAGAAGGAGGTGGTGAAGGTACAGGAGGAGGAGGTGAAGGAGGGGGAGGAGAAAGAGGAAACCCTACCTGAGTAGAGGCCAGCTCAGTGAAGGGGGTCCTACCTGAGTAGAGACCAGCTCAGTGAAGGGGGTCCTACCTGAGTAGAGGCCAGCTCAGTGAAGGAGGTCCTACCCGAGTAGAGTCCAGCTCAGTGAAGGGGGTCCTACCTGAGTAGAGACCAGCTCAGTGAAGGGGGTCCTACCTGAGTAGAGGCCAGCTCAGTGAAGGAGGTAATACCTGAGTAGAGGCCAGCTCAGTGAAGGCCTGCAGGGCTCTCTGGATGTGTTTGGGGTCTCTGGTGGCCATGAGGCTGAGGTTGACCAGCAAGGTGATTCTGTCTGACCGCTGACCTCCTGATGACCCATGACGTGGGCGGAACTCCTTCACCAGGTTCTGAGCCGTGGCCACGCCCACCTGCTCTCTGTGCTCAGCCCCGCCCAGCTGGCTCATACTGACCAATCAGAGAGGAGAACAGATGTAAAAATGTTATATCATGTATTATTATAAATAGCTGAAGTATCTCAATCAGGAACAATCAAACTAGGCAACATGGTATAGGATGTATACATCCTAATGTCCTCTATCCCAGACTGTCCACATTGGAGACAAAATACTGGAGTCTGTATACAGTACATCATAATGTCCTCTGTCCCAGACTGTCCACATTGGAGGAGACAACATCAACTCAAATGTTATTTGTCACATACGACAGGTGTAGACATCACAGTGAAATGCTTACTGACAAGCCATTAACCTCTCTGGGATATGTGGGACACTAGTGTCGCAAAAGCCAGGGCAAATGGAGAGCGCCAAATTCAAATACATTTCTATAAAAATCCAACTTTCATTAAATCACACATGCAAAACAGCAAATTAAAGCTACACTTGTGAATCCAGCCAACATGTCAGATTTCAAAAAGGCTTTTCGGCGAAAGCAAACAAAGCTATTACCGTAAACAAAGAGAGAAACCATATTTCAACCCTGGAGGCGCGACACAAAACACAGAAATAAAAATCTAATTCATGCCTTACCTTTGACGAGCTTCTTTTGTTGGCACTCCAATATGTCCCATAAACATCACAAATGGTCCTTTTGTTCGATTAATTCCGTCCATATATATCCAAAATGTCAATTTATTTGTTGCGTTTGATTCATAAAAACACCGATTCCAACTTGCTCAACATGACTACAAAATATCTCAAAAGTTACCTGTAAACTTTACCAAAACATTTCAAACTACTTTTGTAATACAACTTTAGGTATTTTTTAACGTAAATAATCGCTCAAATTGAAGACGGGAGGATCTGTGTTCAATACAGGAGGAAAACAAACTGTAGCTAGCTTTCTGGTGACGCGCCTCTATCTAACAGTACACATCAAGTGACCCTCGTTCAAGATGGCCGTACTTCTTCATTACACAAAGGAATAACCTTAACCAATTTCTAAAGACTGGTGACATCCAATGGAAGCGTTAGGAACTGCAAGAAGGTCCCTTAGAAATCTGGATTCCCAATGAAAACCAATGAAAAACGAGTGACCTCAAAATATATATCTGAATGCTTTGTCCTCTGGGTTTCGCCTGCTAAATAAATTATGTTATTCTCACAGACATGATTCAAACAGTTTTCTATCCAAATCTACTAACAATATGCATATCTATGTTCTGGGGATGAGTAGCAGGCAGTTGAATTTGGGCGTATTTCATCCGGACGTGAAAATACTGCCACGTCACCAAGAAGTTTTAACCAACAATGAAGTTAAGAAAAATACCTAAAAAATAAATAAATAAAAGTAACATAATTAAAGAGCAGCAGTAAAATAACAATAGCGAGGCTATATACAGGGGTTACCGGTACAGAGTCAATGTGGAGGCTATATACAGGGGGTACCGGTACAGAGTCAATGTGGAGGCTATATACAGGGGTTACCGGTACAGAGTCAATGTGGAGGCTATATACAGGGGTTACCGGTACAGAGTCAATGTGGAGGCTATATACAGGGGGTACCGGTACAGAGTCAATGTGGAGGCTATATACAGGGGGTACCGGTACAGAGTCAATGTGGAGGCTATATACAGGGGGTACCGGTACAGAGTCAATGTGGAGGCTATATACAGGGGGTGCCGGTACAGAGTCAATGTGGAGGCTATATACAGGGGGTACCGGTACAGAGTCAATGTGGAGGCTATATACAGGGGGTACCGGTACAGAGTCAATGTGGAGACTATATACAGGGGGTACCGGTACAGAGTCAATGTGGAGGCTATATACAGGGGGTACCGGTACAGAGTCAATGTGGAGGCTATGTACAGGGGGTACCGGTACAGAGTCAATGTGGAGGCTATATACAGGGGGTACCAGTACTGAGTCAATGTGGAGGCTATATACAGGGGGTACCGGTACAGAGTCAATGTGGAGGCTATATACAGGGGGTACCAGTACAGAGTCAATGTGGAGGCTATATACAGGGGGTACCGGTACAGAGTCAATGTGGAGGCTATATACAGGGGGTACCGGTACAGAGTCAATGTGGAGGCTATATACAGGGGGTACCGGTACAGAGTCAATGTGGAGACTGTATACAGGGGGTACTGGTACAGAGTCAATGTGCGGGGGGCACCGGTTAGACGAGGTAATTGAGGTAATGTGTACATTTGGGTAGAGTTATTAAAGTGACTTACGCATTGATAATAACAGAAAAGCAGCAGCGAAAAAGAGGAGAGGGGGGGGGGGGGGGTCAATGCAAATAGTCCGGGTCCATTTGATTGGTGATGTACTGGGCCTTAAGCACTACCCTCTGGCCGAGCAGTTGCCATACCAGGCAGTGATGCAATCAGTCAGGATTCTCTCGATGGTGCAGCTGTTTTGAAGATCTGAGGAACCCTGACAAATCTTTTCAGTCTCTTGAGGGGGAATAGGTTTTGTCATGCCCTCTTCACGACTGCCTTGGTGTGCTTGGACCATGTCAGTTTGTAGGGGATGTGGACACCAAGGAACTTGAAGTGCTCAACCTGCTCCACTGCAGCCCCGTCGATGAGAATGGGGGCGTGCTCGGTCCTCCTTTTCCTGTAGTCCATAATCATCTCCTGAGTCTTGATCACGTTGAGGGAGAGGTTGTCCTGGCACCACACTGCCAGGTCTCTGACCTCCTTCCTATATGCGGTCTCGTCGATGTTGGTGATCAGGCGTACGTACCACTGTTGTGTCATCTGCAAACGTAATGTTGGAGTCATGCCTGGCCGTGCAGTCGTGGGTGAACAGGGAGTACAGGACGGGACTGAGCACGCATCCCTGAGGGGTCCCCGTGGTGAGGATCAGCATGCCGGATGTGTTGTTAACTATCACCTGGGGGGGCCCGTCAGGAAATCCAGGATCCAGTTGCAGAGGGAGATGTTGAGTCCCAGGGTCCTTCTTAGCTTAGTGATGAGCTTTGAGGGCACTATGGTGTTGAACGCTGAGCTGTGGTCAATGAATAGCATTCTCACATTGGTGTTCCTTTTGTCCAGGTGGGAAAGGGCAGTGTGGAGAGCAATATAGATTGCATCATCTGTGGATCTGTTGGGGCAGTATGCAAATTAGAGTAGGTCTAGGGTTTCTGGGATAATGGTGTTGATGTGAGCCATGACCAGCCTTTCAAAGCACTTCATGGCTACGGACGTGAGTGCTACGGGTTTGTAGTCATTTAGGCAGGTTACCTTTGTGTTCTTGTGCACAAGGATTATGGTGGTCTGCTTGAAACATGTTGGTATTAAAGACTCAGACAGTGAGAGGTTGAAACTGTCAGTGAAGACACTTAATAGTTGGTCAGCGAATGCTCGGAGCACACGTCCTGGTAATCCGTCTGGCCCTGCGGTCTTGTGAATGTTGACCTGTTTAAAAGGTCTTACTCACGTCGGCTGCGGAGTGTGTGATCACACAGTCGTCTAGAATAGCAGATGCTCTCATGCACGTTTCAGTGTTACTTGCCTCGAAGCAAGCATAGAAGTTATTTAGCTTGTCTGGTAGGCTTGTGTCACTGGGCAGGTCTCAGCTGTGCTTCCCTTTTGTAGTCTGTAATAGTTTGCAAGCCCTGCCACATCTGACGAGCGTCGAAGCCGATGCAGTACGATTCAATCTTAGTCCTGTATTGGCGCTTTGCCTATTTGATGGTTCGTCTGAGGGTGTAGCGGGATTTCTTAAAAGCCGTCTGGGTTAGAGTCCTGTTCCTTGAAGCTCTGCCCTTTAGCTTAGTGCGGATGTTGCCTGTAATCCATGGATTCTGGTTGGGGTATGTACGTACAGTCACTGTGGGGACGATGTCATTGACGCACTTATTGATGAAGCCAGGGACTGATGTGGTGTACTCCTCAATGCCACAGGAAGAATCCTGGAACATGTTCCAGTCTGTGCTAGACAAACAGTCCTGTAGTTTAGCATCTGCTTCATCTGACCACTTTTTTATAGACCCAGTCTCTGGTGCTTCCAGATTAATTTTTTGCTTGTAAGCAGGAATCAGGAGGGTAGAATTATGGTCAGATTTGCCAAATGGAGGGTGGGGGAGAGCTTTGTACGCATCTCTGTGTGTGGAGTAAAGGTGATCTAGAGTTTTTATACTCTGGTTGCACATTTAACATGCTGGTAGAAATGAGGTAAAACGGATGAAAGTTCCCCCCCATTAAAGTCCCCGGCCACTAGGTGAGCGTTTTCCTGTTTGCTTATGGCCGTATACAGCACATTGAGTGCGGTCTTAGTGCCAGCAATCGTGTATGGTGCCTTCAAAAATACTCCTTGACTACATGTTGTTGTGTTACAGCCTGAATTCAAAATTGATTAAACCTGTTACGGATAAGTGAGACGTCTGCGTCCCACCTAACCAACAGGAAATGGAAATGCGCAACGCCAAATGCTAATAGTACTCGCTAAAACTCAAACTTTCATTAAAACACACATGCAAGGTACTGAATTAAAGCTACACTCGTTGTGAATCTAGCCAACAAGTCAGATTTTTAAAATGCTTTTTGGCGAAAGCATGAGAAGCTATTATCTGATAGCATGCAACACCCCGAAATACCTGAAGGGGACGTAAACAAAATAATTAGCATAGCCGGCGCTACACAAAACGCAGAAATAAAATATAAAACATTCATTACCTTTGACGAGCTTCTTTGTTGGCACTCCTATATGTCCCATAAACATCACAATTGGGTCTTTTTTCCGATTAAATCCGTCCATGTATACCCAAAATGTCCATTTATGAAGCCCGTCTGATCCAGGAAAAAACTGCTTTACATAACGCAACGTCATTTTTTAAAATTAACAAAGTTGCCTATAAACTTTGACAAAACACTTCAAACTACGTTTGTAATCCAACTTTAGGTGTTAGTAAATGTTAATAATCGATCAAATTGATCGCGGGGCGATGTGTATTCAATAGCTCCACGTCTTGAAATGATGGTCGATAATTCTCTCTTCCAAAACATCCTGTCGTGTACCGGATGAAATCAAGTGTCTCTTCTTCGTTTGACCAAGGAATAACTTCAAGGAAATTGCCAAGACTGGCGACATCGTGTGGAAGATGTAGGACTTGTAAACTGGGAGGTATATATTTTCGCAGGCCATAGACAATACAGCCAACTGGCGGATTGATCTTTTTTTTTTTTTGGGGTGAACAGTTTTCCTTGGGGTTTCGCATGTTAAACCCGTCCTGTTATAGTCACAGACATGGTTTAACCAGTTTTAGAAACTTCAGAGTGTTTTCTATCTACACATACTAATCGTATGCATATACTATATTCCTGGCATGAGTAGCGGGACTTTGAAATTTTGCGCGATTTTTAACAAAATGTTGAAAAAATAGTCCCGAGCTCTAAGAGGTTTTAAATATGTTTTTTTCTCACCCATCTAGAGTGAAAACATGTTTTTAGAAGTTTTTCTTGGCCATTCATGTTTTTAGAAATGTTTGAAAAATGTTTGAAAATTAAATACAGAAATATCTAATTTACATAAGTACTTATACCCCTGAATCAATACATGTTAGAATCATCTTTGGCAGTGATTAGAGTTGTGAGTCTTTTTGGGTAAGTCTCTAAGAGTTGTGAGTCTTTCTGGGTAAGTCTCTAAGAGCTTTGCACACCTGGATTGTGCAATATTTTCCCCATTATTGTTTTCAAAATTATTCAAGCTCTGTCAAATGTGTTGATTATTGATAGACAGCCATTTTAAGGTCTTGACATAGATTTTCAAGTAAATTTAAGTCCAAACTGTAACACGGCCACTCAGGAACATTCACTGTCATCTTGGTAAGCAACTCCAGTTTAGATTTGGCCTTGTGTTTAAGGTTATTGCCCTGCTGAAAGGTGAATTAATCTCCCAGTGTCTGATGGAAAGCAGGATTTTGCCCAGGTTTACCTCAATTCCATTTATTGTTTACCCTGGAAAACTCCCCAGTTCTTAACAATTACAAGTATACCCATAACATGATGCAGCCACCACTATGCTTGAAAATATGGAGAGTGGTACTCAGTAATGTGTTGTGTTGGATTTGCTCCAGACATAACACTTTGTATTTAGGGGAAAAAGTTACATGCTTTGCCATATTTTTTTCAGTATGACTTTACTGCCTTGTTGCAAACACAAGACATGTTTTGGAATATTTTTTATTCTGTACAGGCTTCCTTGTTTTCTCTCTGTCAGTTAGGTTAGTATTGTGGAGTAATTTGTGTAGGCCAGTGACAAAATGTTCTCAATTTAATCCATTTTAAATTGAATCTGTAACACAACAAAATGTGTTAAAAGTCAAGGGGTGTGCATACTTTCTAAAGGCATATCATGATCCTCCCTAGAAGCCCTGCCGTACCCCTAGAAGCCCTGCCGTACCCCTAGAAGCCCTGCCGTACCCCTAGAAGCCCTGCCGTACCCCTAGAAGCCCAGCCGTACCCCTAGAAGCCCTGCCGTACCCTTAGAAGCCCTGCCGTACCCCTAGAAGCCCTGCCGTACCCCTAGAAGCCCTGCCGTACCTCCACTCCTCCTGTGGTGTCTCAAACACCTCCCCTCCGATGACCTCGTTGTCTGGGTTGAGACAGATGCGGATCATGAGCTCCATAGCCTGATCTCCCCACTCGTTGTCCCGCCGGGCCTTGTTCAGATGAAACAGAGCCTCACTCACCCTGTACACATGCCTGGAGGGAGGAGAGTTCGAGTTATCTTTGAACCATATCTTATTGTCTGCCAGTGGTTCTATACAGCTAGAGACTAGACACTCACTATACAGCTAGAGACTAGACACTCACTATACAGCTAGAGACTAGACACTCACTATATAGCTAGAGACTAGACACTCACTATACAGCTAGAGACTAGACACTCACTATACAGCTAGAGACTAGACACTCACTATACAGCTAGAGACTAGACACTCACTATACAGCTAGAGACTAGACACTCACTATACAGCTAGAGACTAGACACTCACTAAACAGCTAGAGACTAGACACTCACTATACAGCTAGAGACTAGACACTCACTATACAGCTAGAGACTAGACACTCACTATACAGCTAGAGACTAGACACTCACTATACAGCTAGAGACTAGACACTCACTATACAGCTAGAGACTAGACACTTAATATACAGCTAGTTCTATACAGCTAGAGACTAGACACTTAATATACAGCTAGTTCTATACAGCTAGAGACTAGACACTTAATATACAGCTAGAGACTAGACACTCACTATACAGCTAGAGACTAGACACTCACTATACAGCTAGAGACTAGACACTTAATATACAGCTAGTTCTATACAGCTAGAGACTAGACACTTAATATACAGCTAGTTCTATACAGCTAGAGACTAGACACGTAATATACAGCTAGAGACTAGACATGTAATATACAGCTAGAGACTAGACACTTAATATACAGCTAGAGACTAGACACGTAATACACAGCTAGAGACTAGACACTTAATATACAGCTAGAGACTAGACACTTAATATACAGCTAGAGACTAGACACGTAATACACAGCTAGAGACTAGACACTTAATATACAGCTAGAGACTAGACACGTAATACACAGCTAGAGACTAGACATGTAATATACAGCTAGAGACTAGACACTTAATATACAGCTAGAGACTAGACACGTAATACACAGCTAGAGACTAGACATGTAATATACAGCTAGAGACTAGACACTTAATATACAGCTAGAGACTAGACATGTAATATACAGCTAGAGACTAGACACTTAATACACAGCTAGTTCTATGCAGCTAGAGACTAGACACGTAATACACAGCTAGAGACTAGACATGTAATATACAGCTAGAGACTAGACATGTAATATACAGCTAGAGACTAGACACTTAATACACAGCTAGTTCTATACAGCTAGAGACTAGACATGTAATATACAGCTAGAGACTAGACACTTAATACACAGCTAGAGACTAGACACTTAATATACAGCTAGAGACTAGACACGTAATATACAGCTAGAGACTAGACACGTAATATACAGCTAGAGACTAGACACTTAATATACAGCTAGAGACTAGACACGTAATATACAGCTAGAGACTAGACACGTAATATACAGCTAGAGACTAGACACGTAATATACAGCTAGAGACTAGACACGTAATATACAGCTAGAGACTAGACACTTAATATACAGCTAGTTCTATACAGCTAGAGACTAGACACGTAATATACAGCTAGAGACTAGACATGTAATATACAGCTAGGTGTATACAGCTCGAGACTACACTTACTATACAGCTTGAGACTAGACACTTACTATACAGCTAGTTCTATGCAGCTAGAGACTAGACACGTAATATACAGCTAGCTTTATACAGCTAGAGACTAGACACTTAATATACAGCTAGTTTTATACAGCTAGAGACTAGACATGTAATATACAGCTAGAGACTAGACACTTAATATACAGCTAGAGACTAGACACTTAATATACAGCTAGAGACTAGACACTTAATATACAGCTAGAGACTAGACACTTAATATACAGCTAGTTTTATAAAGCTAGAAACTAGACATGTAATATACAGCTAGAGACTAGACACTCACAATACAGCTAGAGACTAGACACGTAATATACAGCTAGAGACTAGACACGTAATATACAGCTAGAGACTAGACACTTAATATACAGCTAGAGACTAGACACTTAATATACAGCTAGAGACTAGACACGTAATATACAGCTAGAGACTAGACACTTAATATACAGCTAGTTTTATACAGCTAGAGACTAGACACTTAATATACAGCTAGAGACTAGACACATAATATACAGCTAGAGACTAGACACTTAATATACAGCTAGTTTTATACAGCTAGAGACTAGACACTTAATATACAGCTAGAGACTAGACATGTAATATACAGCTAGAGACTAGACACGTAATATACAGCTAGAGACTAGACACGTAATATACAGCTAGAGACTAGACACGTAATATACAGCTAGAGACTAGACACTTAATATACAGCTAGAGACTAGACACTTAATATACAGCTAGAGACTAGACATGTAATATACAGCTAGAGACTAGATATGTAATATACAGCTAGAGACTAGACACTTAATATACAGCTAGAGACTAGACACTTAATATACAGCTAGAGACTAGACACTTAATATACAGCTAGAGACTAGATATGTAATATACAGCTAGAGACTAGACACGTAATATACAGCTAGAGACTAGACACTTAATATACAGCTAGAGACTAGACACTTAATATACAGCTAGAGACTAGACACTTAATATACAGCTAGAGACTAGACACGTAATATACAGCTAGAGACTAGACACTTAATATACAGCTAGAGACTAGACACGTAATATACAGCTAGAGACTAGACACTTAATATACAGCTAGAGACTAGACATGTAATATACAGCTAGAGACTAGATATGTAATATACAGCTAGAGACTAGACACTTAATATACAGCTAGAGACTAGACACTTAATATACAGCTAGAGACTAGACACTTAATATACAGCTAGAGACTAGACACGTAATATACAGCTAGAGACTAGACACTTAATATACAGCTAGAGACTAGACACGTAATATACAGCTAGAGACTAGACACTTAATATACAGCTAGAGACTAGACACTTAATATACAGCTAGAGACTAGACACTTAATATACAGCTAGAGACTAGACACGTAATATACAGCTAGAGACTAGACATGTAATATACAGCTAGAGACTAGACATGTAATATACAGCTAGAGACTACACTTACTATACAGCTTGAGACTAGACACTTACTATACAGCTAGTTCTATGCAGCTAGAGACTAGACACGTAATATACAGCTAGCTTTATACAGCTAGAGACTAGACACGTAATATACAGCTAGAGACTAGACACTTAATATACAGCTAGCTTTATACAGCTAGAGACTAGACATGTAATATACAGCTAGAGACTAGACACTCACAATACAGCTAGAGACTAGACACGTAATATACAGCTAGAGACTAGACACGTAATATACAGCTAGAGACTAGACACTTAATATACAGCTAGAGACTAGACACTTAATATACAGCTAGAGACTAGACACTTAATATACAGCTAGAGACTAGACACTTAATATACAGCTAGAGACTAGACATGTAATATACAGCTAGAGACTAGACACTTAATATACAGCTAGAGACTAGACACGTAATATACAGCTAGAGACTAGACACTTAATATACAGCTAGAGACTAGACACTTAATATACAGCTAGAGACTAGACACTTAATATACAGCTAGAGACTAGACACTTAATATACAGCTAGAGACTAGACATGTAATATACAGCTAGAGACTAGACACGTAATATACAGCTAGAGACTAGACACGTAATATACAGCTAGAGACTAGACACTTAATATACAGCTAGAGACTAGACACTTAATATACAGCTAGAGACTAGACACTTAATATACAGCTAGAGACTAGACACTTAATATACAGCTAGAGACTAGACACGTAATATACAGCTAGAGACTAGACACTTAATATACAGCTAGAGACTAGACACTTAATATACAGCTAGAGACTAGACACGTAATATACAGCTAGAGACTAGACACTTAATATACAGCTAGAGACTAGACACTTAATATACAGCTAGAGACTAGACACTTAATATACAGCTAGAGACTAGACACTTAATATACAGCTAGAGACTAGACACTTAATATACAGCTAGAGACTAGACATGTAATATACAGCTAGTTTTATACAGCTAGAGACTAGACACTTAATATACAGCTAGAGACTAGACACTTAATATACAGCTAGAGACTAGACACTTAATATACAGCTAGAGACTAGACACGTAATACACAGCTAGAGACTAGACACGTAATATACAGCTAGAGACTAGACACTTAATATACAGCTAGAGACTAGACACGTAATACACAGCTAGAGACTAGACACTTAATATACAGCTAGAGACTAGACACTTAATATACAGCTAGAGACTAGACATGTAATATACAGCTAGTTTTATACAGCTAGAGACTAGACACGTAATACACAGCTAGAGACTAGACACGTAATACACAGCTAGAGACTAGACACTTAATATACAGCTAGAGACTAGACACTTAATATACAGCTAGTTTTATACAGCTAGAGACTAGACACGTAATACACAGCTAGAGACTAGACACGTAATACACAGCTAGAGACTAGACACGTAATATACAGCTAGAGACTAGACACTTAATATACAGCTAGAGACTAGACACTTAATATACAGCTAGAGACTAGACACTTAATATACAGCTAGAGACTAGACACTTAATATACAGCTAGTTTTATACAGCTAGAGACTAGACACGTAATATACAGCTAGAGACTAGACACTTAATATACAGCTAGTTTTATACAGCTAGAGACTAGACACGTAATATACAGCTAGAGACTAGACACGTTATATACAGCTAGAGACTAGACACTTAATATACAGCTAGAGACTAGACACTTAATATACAGCTAGAGACTAGACACTTAATATACAGCTAGTTTTATAAAGCTAGAAACTAGACATGTAATATACAGCTAGAGACTAGACACTTAATATACAGCTAGAGACTAGACACTTAATATACAGCTAGAGACTAGACACTTAATATACAGCTAGAGACTAGACACTTAATATACAGCTAGTTTTATGAAGGTAGAAACTAGACATGTAATATACAGCTAGAGACTAGACACTTAATATACAGCTAGAGACTAGACACTTAATATACAGCTAGAGACTAGACACTTAATATACAGCTAGAGACTAGACACTTACTATACAGCTAGTTTTATAAAGCTAGAAACTAGACATGTAATATACAGCTAGAGACTAGACACTTAATATACAGCTAGAGACTAGACACTTAATATACAGCTAGAGACTAGACACTTAATATACAGCTAGAGACTAGACACTTACTATACAGCTAGTTTTATAAAGCTAGAAACTAGATATGTAATATACAGCTAGAGACTAGACACTCACAATACAGCTAGAGACTAGATATTCCCTACACAGATAGAATGAAAAGTAGAAGAGAGAAAGGTCATCTGTGTCGTATTCCTCTTCCTAAAAAATATATATATATTTTTACAACTTTTGGATATAAGACACTCACCAGTAGTAAAGACCTTTACAGTAGTTGTTGTGTAAGACACTCACCAGTAGTAAAGACCTTTACAGTAGTTGTTGTGTAAGACACTCACCAGTAGTAAAGACCTTTACAGTAGTTGTTGTATTAGACACTCACCAGTAGTAAAGACCTTTACAGTAGTTGTTGTATTAGACACTCACCAGTAGTAAAGAGCTTTACAGTAGTTGTTGTATTAGACACTCACCAGTAGTAAAGGTCTTTACAGTAGTTGTATTAGACACTCACCAGTAATAAAGGTCTTTACAGTAGTTGTTGTATTAGACACTCACCAGTAGTAAAGAGCTTTACAGTAGTTGTTGTATTAGACACTCACCAGTAATAAAGACCTTTACAGTAGTTGTTGTATTAGACACTCACCAGTAATAAAGACCTTTACAGTAGTTGTTGTATTAGACACTCACCAGTAGTAAAGACCTTTACAGTAGTTGTTGTATTAGACACTCACCAGTAGTAAAGACCTTTACAGTAGTTGTTGTATTAGACACTCACCAGTAGTAAAGACCTTTACAGTAGTTGTTGTATTAGACACTCACCAGTAGTAAAGGTCTTTACAGTAGTTGTATTAGACACTCACCAGTAGTAAAGACCTTTACAGTAGTTGTTGTATAAGACACTCACCAGTAGTAAAGACCTTTACAGTAGTTGTTGTATTAGACACTCACCAGTAGTAAAGACCTTTACAGTAGTTGTTGTATTAGACACTCACCAGTAGTAAAGGTCTTTACAGTAGTTGTATTAGACACTCACCAGTAGTAAAGACATTTACAGTAGTTGTATTAGACACTCACCAGTAGTAAAGTCCTTTACAGTAGTTGTTGTATTAGACACTCACCAGTAGTAAAGGTCTTTACAGTAGTTGTATTAGACACTCACCAGTAATAAAGACCTTTACAGTAGTTGTATTAGACACTCACCAGTAATAAAGGTCTTTACAGTAGTTGTATTAGACACTCACCAGTAATAAAGACCTTTACAGTAGTTGTATTAGACACTCACCAGTAGTAAAGACCTTTACAGTAGTTGTTGTATTAGACACTCACCAGTAGTAAAGACCTTTACAGTAGTTGTTGTATTAGACACTCACCAGTAATAAAGGTCTTTACAGTAGTTGTTGTATTAGACACTCACCAGTAGTAAAGACCTTTACAGTAGTTGTTGTATTAGACACTCACCAGTAATAAAGACCTTTACAGTAGTTGTTGTGTAAGACACTCACCAGTAGTAAAGTCCTTTACAGTAGTTGTTGTATTAGACACTCACCAGTAGTAAAGACCTTTACAGTAGTTGTTGTATTAGACACTCACCAGTAGTAAAGAGCTTTACAGTAGTTGTTGTATTAGACACTCACCAGTAGTAAAGAGCTTTACAGTAGTTGTATTAGACACTCACCAGTAGTAAAGACCTTTACAGTAGTTGTATCCAGGCTCAGTGGTAGCTCCGTGGTTGTGGTGCTCACAGGCTTGAAACAGAGCCAGGGCGTCATCCAGTCTGGCTGACCGTCTCAGCACCTGGATGCACTTGGCCAGGAACACGTAGTTATCTATGGGACAGTAACAACACCATTACACAGAAGTATACACTATATGCTGCTATACACTGAATTCAACGTCTATACCCCTCAACTCTGGACCAGGAAGCCACTGCTTTTTAAATTATTCCCCTCTAATCAGGGACTGATTTAGACCTGGGGAACCAGGTGGGTGATTCCCCTCTAATCAGGGACTGATTTAGACCTGGGACACCAGGTGGGTGATTCCCCTCTAATCAGGGACTGATTTAGACCTGGGGAACCAGGTGGGTGATTCCCCTCTAATCAGGGACTGATTTAGACCTGGGGAACAAGGTGGGTGATTCCCCTCTAATCAGCGACTGATTTAGACCTGGGACACCTGGTGGGTGATTCCCCTCTAATCAGGGACTGATTTAGACCAGAGACACCAGGTGGGTGATTCCTCTCTAATCAGGGACTGATTTAGACCTGAGACACCAGGTGTGTGATTCCTCTCTAATCAGGGACTGATTTAGACCTGGGACACCAGTTGGGTGCAAATAATTATCAGGTCGAACAGAAAACCAGCTGTAATCTGGACCTCGTAGGGTCAGATTTGAATACCCCTGGGTACATGGGTAAGATACCCAGACAGAATCCAAATAAAGTCAAAATAAACATGAGACCCAGTAACAGTAGTCTGTTTAAAATATAACATGTTCCTGGGCATCATGTACCTGGGCATCTGTCCATCAGTCCAAGGAATATCTCCACAGACTCATCAAACTTCTCCTCCTTCAACTTGATATCTCCGTACACCTTCAGGCAGACACAGGAACATGATGCTTATGTCAACCTTCCCAGTGTGCTCTAGCACGTATAATGTACAAAGAGAAGAGAGGACTAAACCACTGTGGCCTTCAGGGGGGGGTGTTATATAGAGGAGAGAGGACTAAACCATTATGGCCTGTGGGAGATGTTATATAGAGGAGAGAGGACTAAACCATTGTGGCGTCAGGGGGGTGTTATATAGAGGAGAGAGGACTAAACCATTATGGCCTGTGGGGGATGTTATACAGAGGAGAGAGGACTAAACCATTGCGGCGTCAGGGGGGGGGGGGTGTTATATAGAGGACTGGATCTTTATATTTCCCACTTGGATCCTGTTTCAGTAATAATGAAATCAGGCCTGGTTGAGTGTCTGATAATCTACTGTTTATATAAGAGTGGATAAAACACGCTAATAACGTCCTATTGAGTACGTCAAAAAAAAGTTTGGTAGACCTCCACTGGTAGATCTCCACTGGTATACCTCCACTGGTAGACCTCCACTGGTAGACCTCCACTGGTAGACCTCCACTGGTAGACCTCCACTGGTATACCTCCACTGATAGACCTCCACTGGTAGACCTCCACTGGTAGACCTCCACTGGTATACCTCCACTGATAGACCTCCACTGGTAGATCTCCACTGGTAGACCTCCACTGGTAGACCTCCACTGGTATACCTCCACTGATAGACCTCCACTGGTAGATCTCCACTGGTAGACCTCCACTGGTATATCTCCACTGGTAGACCTCCACTGGTATACCTCCACTGGTATACCTCCACTGATAGACCTCCACTGGTAGATCTCCACTGGTATATCTCCACTGGTAGATCTCCACTGGTAGACCTCCACTGGTATATCTCCACTGGTATATCTCCACTGGTAGACCTCCACTGGTAGACCTCCACTGGTAGACCTCCACTGGTAGACCTCCACTGGTAGACCTCCACTGGTAGACCTCCACTGGTAGATCTCCACTGGTATATCTCCACTGGTATATCTCCACTGGTAGACCTCAACTGGTATATATCCACTGGTATATCTCCACTGGTAGACCTCCACTGGTATATCTCCACTGGTAGACCTCCACTGGTAGACCTCCACTGGTAGATCTCCACTGGTATATCTCCACTGGTATACCTCCACTGGTAGATCTCCACTGGTATATCTCCACTGGTAGACCTCCACTGGTATATATCCACTGGTATATCTCCACTGGTAGACCTCCACTGGTATATCTCCACTGGTATATCTCCACTGGTATACCTCCACTGGTAGACCTCCACTGGTATATCTCCACTGGTATACCTCCACTGGTAGACCTCCACTGGTATATCTCCACTGGTATATCTCCACTGGTATACCTCCACTGGTATACCTCCACTGGTATACCTCCACTGGTAGACCTCCACTGGTAGACCTCCACTGGTATATCTCCACTGGTATACCTCCACTGGTAGACCTCCACTGGTATATATCCACTGGTATATCTCCACTGGTATATCTCCACTGGTATATCTCCACTGGTATACCTCCACTGGTAGACCTCCACTGGTATATCTCCACTGGTAGACCTCCACTGGTATACCTCCACTGGTATATCTCCACTGGTATATCTCCACTGGTATATCTCCACTGGTATATCTCCACTGGTATACCTCCACTGGTATACCTCCACTGGTATACCTCCACTGGTAGACCTCCACTGGTAGACCTCCACTGGTATATCTCCACTGGTATACCTCCACTGGTAGACCTCCACTGGTATATATCCACTGGTATATCTCCACTGGTATATCTCCACTGGTATATCTCCACTGGTATACCTCCACTGGTAGACCTCCACTGGTATATCTCCACTGGTAGACCTCCACTGGTATACCTCCACTGGTATATCTCCACTGGTATATCTCCACTGGTATATCTCCACTGGTATATCTCCACTGGTAGACCTCCACTGGTATACCTCCACTGGTAGACCTCCACTGGTAGACCTCCACTGGTAGATCTCCACTGGTAGACCTCCACTGGTTGACCTCCACTGGTAGACCTCCACTGGTATATCTCCACTGGTAGACCTCCACTGGTAGATCTCCACTGGTAGATCTCCACTGGTAGATCTCCACTGGTAGACCTCCACTGGTATATCTCCACTGGTATATCTCCACTGGTAGACCTCCACTGGTAGATCTCCACTGGTAGACCTCCACTGGTATATCTCCACTGGTATACCTCCACTGGTATATCTCCACTGGTATATCTCCACTGGTAGACCTCCACTGGTAGACCTCCACTGGTATACCTCCACTGGTATATCTCCACTGGTATATCTCCACTTGTATACCTCCACTGGTAGACCTCAACTGGTATATCTCCACTGGTAGACCTCCACTGGTATACCTCCACTGGTATACCTCCACTGGTATATCTCCACTGGTAGACCTCCACTGGTATATCTCCACTGGTAGACCTCCACTGGTATATCTCCACTGGTAGACCTCCACTGGTAGACCTCCACTGGTAGATCTCCACTGGTAGACCTCCACTGGTATATCTCCACTGGTATACCTCCACTGGTATATCTCCACTGGTATATCTCCACTGGTAGACCTCCACTGGTAGACCTCCACTGGTATACCTCCACTGGTATATCTCCACTGGTATATCTCCACTTGTATACCTCCACTGGTAGACCTCAACTGGTATATCTCCACTGGTAGACCTCCACTGGTATACCTCCACTGGTATACCTCCACTGGTATATCTCCACTGGTAGACCTCCACTGGTATATCTCCACTGGTATATCTCCACTGGTATACCTCCACTGGTATATCTCCACTGATAGACCTCCACTGGTATACCTCCACTGGTATACCTCCACTGGTATATCTCCACTGGTAGACCTCCACTGGTATATCTCCACTGGTATATCTCCACTGGTATACCTCCACTGGTATATCTCCACTGATAGACCTCCACTGGTATACCTCCACTGGTATACCTCCACTGGTATATCTCCACTGGTAGACCTCCACTGGTATATCTCCACTGGTATATCTCCACTGGTATATCTCCACTGGTATACCTCCACTGGTATATCTCCACTGATAGACCTCCACTGGTATACCTCCACTGGTATATCTCCACTGGTAGACCTCCACTGGTATATCTCCACTGGTATATCTCCACTGGTATACCTCCACTGGTATATCTCCACTGATAGACCTCCACTGGTATACCTCCACTGGTAGACCTCCACTGGTAGATCTCCACTGGTAGACCTCCACTGGTATATCTCCACTGGTATACCTCCACTGGTATATCTCCACTGGTATATCTCCACTGGTAGACCTCCACTGGTAGACCTCCACTGGTATACCTCCACTGGTATATCTCCACTGGTATATCTCCACTTGTATACCTCCACTGGTAGACCTCAACTGGTATATCTCCACTGGTAGACCTCCACTGGTATACCTCCACTGGTATACCTCCACTGGTATATCTCCACTGGTAGACCTCCACTGGTATATCTCCACTGGTATATCTCCACTGGTATACCTCCACTGGTATATCTCCACTGATAGACCTCCACTGGTATACCTCCACTGGTATACCTCCACTGGTATATCTCCACTGGTAGACCTCCACTGGTATATCTCCACTGGTATATCTCCACTGGTATACCTCCACTGGTATATCTCCACTGATAGACCTCCACTGGTATACCTCCACTGGTATACCTCCACTGGTATATCTCCACTGGTAGACCTCCACTGGTAGACCTCCACTGGTATACCATCCATCCCTGGAGTTTTCCCCAGCCTTAAATGTTTTAATTGTATCTAGAAGTTCCTCCTCTGTAATTCACCAGAGTCTTTCTGTACAGATGTTAATATTACATTTTTAATAGAAAAAACATCCGTACAATTATCGTTGGATAGAGGTACAAAAACATACACTTAAAGTACTTTGCTTCCTCCTTCAAAATATAATTTGGTGACTCCGTATTTTGTAACAAGTTTGAGTAAATTGTTTTTGGTAGCATTTATATGTTGAATTATTTTTCCACAAATTCCAAACTGTTGCCACAAAGTTGGAAGCACAGAATCGTCTAGAACGTCATTGTGTGCTGTAGCTTTAGGATTTCCCTTCCGTGGAACTAAGGGGCCTGAACCATGAAAAACAGACCCAGACCATTATTCCTCCTCCACCAAACTTTACAGTTGGCACTCTGCATTTGGGCAGGTAGCGTTCTCCTGGCATCCGCCAACCCAGATTCGTACGTTGAAATGAGTTTCCACTCCTCCAGAGTACAATGGAGGCAAACTTTACACCACTCCAGCTGACGCTTGGCATTGTGCATGGAGATCTTAGGCTGCTCGGCCATGGAAACCCATTTCATGAAGCTCCCAATGAACAGTTCTTGTGCTGATTTGCTTCCAGAGGCCGTTTGTAAACTCTGCAGTGAGTGTTGCAACCGAAGAACGACAATGATAACGCGCTACAGCACTCGGCGGTTCCATTCTGTGAGCTGGTGTGGCCTACCACTTCGCGGCTGAGCCGTTGTTGGTCCTAGACGTTTCCACTTCACAATAACAGCACTTACAGTTGACCGGGGCATCTCTAGCAGGGCAGAAATTTGACGAACTGACTTATTGGAAAGGTGGCATCCCATGACGGTGCCACGTTTACAGTCACTGAGCTCTTCAGTAAGGCCGTTCTACTGCCAATGTTTGTCTATGGAGATTGCATGGCTGTGTGCTCAATTGTATACACCTGTCAGCAACAGGTGTGGCTGAAATATCAGAATCCACTAATTTGAATGGGGTGTCCACATACTTTTGCATATATAGTGTATATAGAGGAGAGAGGATTGTACCATTGTGGCGTCAGGGTGGAGGGCATCCTTCGCCAGCACCTCTTCAACCTGCATCAGGGCTTCATCCGTCTTCCCATTCTCCAGGTAAAACTGGGCTAACTCCAGACTGATCTGTGAGGGGAGTATAGATCAGATCTACAGAATATAGATACAGTTGAAGGTATAGATCAGATCTACAGAATATAGATACAGTTGAAGGTATAGATCAGATCTACAGAATATAGATACAGTTGAAGATATAGATCAGATCTACAGAATATAGATACAGTTGAAGATATAGATCAGATCTACATACTGTACATACAGTTGAAGTTGGAAGTTTACATCCACTTAGGTTGGAGTCATTAAAACTAGTTTACATCCACTTAGGTTAGAGTCATTAAAACTAGTTTACATCCACTTAGGTTGGAGTCATTAAAACTAGTTTACATCCACTTAGGTTAGAGTCATTAAAACTAGTTTACATCCACTTAGGTTGGAGTCATTAAAACTAGTTTACATCCACTTAGGTTGGAGTCATTAAAACTAGTTTACATCCACTTAGGTTGGAGTCATTAAAACTAGTTTACATCCACTTAGGTTGGAGTCATTAAAACTAGTTTACATCCACTTAGGTTGGAGTCATTAAAACTAGTTTACATCCACTTAGGTTGGAGTCATTAAAACTAGTTTACATCCACTTAGGTTGGAGTCATTAAAACTAGTTTTTCAACCACTCCACATATTTCTTGTTAACAAACTATAGTTTTGGCAAGTCGATTAGGACATCTACTTTTACTTTGTGTTTTTCCAACAATTGTTTACAGACAGATTATTTCACTTATAATTCACTGTATCACAATTCCAGTGGGTCAGAAGTTTACATACACTAAGTTGACTGTGCCTTTAAACTTTAAAATCCAGAAAATGATGTTACGGCTTTAGAAGCTTCTGATAGGCTAATTGACATAATTTGAGTCAATTGGAGGTGTACCTGTGGATGTATTTCAAGGCCTACCTTCAAACTCAGTGTCTCTTTGCTTGACATCATGGGAAAATCTAAAGAAATCAGCCAAGACCTCAGAAAAAAATAGTAGACCTCCACAAGTCTGGTTCATCCTTGGGAGCAATTTCCAAACGCCTGAAGGTACCACGTTCATCTGTACAAACAATAGTACGCAAGTATAAACACCATGGGACCACGCAGCCGTCATACCGCTCAGAAAGGAGACCCGTTCTGTCTCCTAGAGATGAACGTACTTTGGTGCAAAAAGTGCAAATCAATCCCAAAACAACAGCAAAGGACCTTGTGAAGATGCTGGAGGAAACCGGTACAAAAGTATCTATATCCACAGTAAAACAAGTCCTATATCAACATAACCTGAAAGGTTGATCAGAAAGGAAGAAGCCACTGCTCCAAAAAAAAAAAAAGCCAGACTACAGTTTGCAACTGCACATGTGGACAAAGATTGTACTTTTTGGAGAAATGTCCTCTGGTCTGATGAAACAAAAAGAGAACTGTTTGGCCATAATGACCTTATGTTAGGAGGAAAAAGGGGGAGGTTAGAACACCTTCCCAACCATGAAGCACAGGGGTTGCAGCATCATCTTGTGGGGGTGCTTTGCTGCAGGAGGGACGGGTGCACTTCACAAAATAGATGGCATCATGAGGGAGGAAAATTATGTGAATATATTGAAGCAACATCTCAAGACATCAATCAGGAAGTTAAAGCTTGGTTGCAAATGGGTCTTCCAATTGGACAATGACCCCAAGCATACTTCCAAAGTTGTGGCAAAATGGCTTAAGGACAACAAAGTCAAGGTATTGGAGTGGCCATCACAAAGCCCTGACCTCAATCCTATAGACAATTTGTGGGCAGAACTGAAAAACCGTGTGCGAGCAAGGAGGCCTACAAACCTGACTCAGTCACACCAGCTCTGTCAGGAGGAATGGGCCAAAATTCACACAACTTATTGTGGGAAGCTTGTGGAAGGCTACCCGAAACGTTTGACCCAAGTTAAACAATTTAAAGGCAATGCTACCAAATACTAATTGAGTGTATGTAAACTTCTGACCCCCAGTGGAATGAAAGAATTAAAAGCTGAAATAAATCATTCTCTCTACTATTATTCTAACATGTCACATTCTTAAAATAAAGTGGTGATCCTAACTGACCTAAGACAGGGAATATTTACTAGAATTAAATGTCAGGAATTGTGAAACTGAGTTTACATGTATTTGGCTAAGGTGTATGTAAACTTCAGACTTCAACTGTATATATACACACACACACATGCTAGATCAGTTCTCTAGTCACAGAGAAAACAACAAGACAAACTGCCCACACTCCTCACCTCCTGTCTGTTCTCCTGATGGCTACTATAGCCTGGTTGTAGTAATATTAACCTTGTCTGTTCTCCTGATGGCTACTGTAGCCTGGTTGTAGTAATATTAACCTTGTCTGTTCTCCTGATGGCTACTATAGCCTGGTTGTAGTAATACTAACCTTGTCTGTTCTCCTGATGGCTACTATAGCCTGGTTGTAGTAATACTAACCTTGTTGTCTGTTCTCCTGATGGCTACTATAGCCTGGTTGTAGTAATACTAACCTTGTTGTCTGTTCTCCCGATGGCTACTATAGCCTGGTTGTAGTAATACTAACCTTGTTGTCTGTTCTCCCGATGGCTACTATAGCCTGGTTGTAGTAATACTAACCCTGTCTGTTCTCCTGATGGCTACTATAGCCTGGTTGTAGTAATACTAACCTTGTTGTCTGTTCTCCCGATGGCTACTATAGCCTGGTTGTAGTAATACTAACCTTGTCTGTTCTCCTGATGGCTACTATAGCCTGGTTGTAGTAATACTAACCTTGTCTGTTCTCCTGATGGCTACTATAGCCTGGTTGTAGTAATACTAACCTTGTTGTCTGTTGTCCCGATGGCTACTATAGCCTGGTTGTAGTAATACTAACCTTGTTGTCTGTTCTCCCGATGGCTACTATAGCCTGGTTGTAGTAATACTAACCTTGTCTGTTCTCCTGATGGCTACTATAGCCTGGTTGTAGTAATACTAACCTTGTTGTCTGTTCTCCCGATGGCTACTATAGCCTGGTTGTAGTAATACTAACCTTGTTGTCTGTTCTCCCGATGGCTACCATAGCCTGGTTGTAGTAATACTTGGTCCTGTCTACAGCGGTCCTGCTACGGTAGTGTCTGGCCAGCTGACAACAGATGGAACACAGCACGGTTCTCTCCTGCTCCAGCAGCTCTGGGCGCTCTGTCTGACACCGCTTCAGGACACTCACCTGGACACTGTGGGCCTGGGAGAGACAAACACCGTGGAAGAAACACACAGCCCATTTGTAAAGGAAGTGCTCCTCACACGAGGTACCATTAGTGAAAACAGATCACCACACCGTCACAAACTGGCTACAGTCATACTGAGAGATACTAGTTACTGTACTGTCTGTTACTGACAACATTAACACAAGTGGAAAATGACTGTATCAACATGTCATTGTTCTAAGACCTTCTCCAAGAGGTCCTGGACTGATCAGCGTAGTGAGTCCAACCTTCTCAATAGTAACCCTAACCCTGACCTTCTCCAGAGTAACCCTAACACTGACCTTCTCCATAGTAACCCTAACCCTGACCTTCTCCAGAGTAACCCTAACGCTGACCTTCTCCAGAGTAGCCCTAATGCTGAACTTCTCCATAGTAACCCTAACCCTGACCTTCTCCAGAGTAACCCTAACACTGACCTTCTCCAGAGTAACCCTAGCCCGGACCTTCTCCAGAGTAACCCTAACCCCGACCTTCTCCAGAGTAACCCTAAATCTAACCCTGACCTTCTCCATAGTAACTCTAACCTTCTCCAGAGTAACCCTAACCCCGACCTTCTCCATAGTAACCCTAACCCTGACCTTCTCCAGAGTAACCCTAACCCTGACCTTCTCCATAGTAACCCTAATCTTCTCCAGAGTAACCCTAAATCTAACCTTCTCCATGGTAACTCTAACCTTCTCCAGAGTAACCCTAAAGCTAACCTTCTCCAGAGTAACCCTAAATCTAACCTTCTCCATAGTAACCCTAACCCTGACCTTCTCCATAGTAACCCTAATTCTAACCCTGACCTTCTCCATAGTAATCCTAACTCTAACCCTGACCTTCTCCATAGTAACCCTAACCTGGGCCTTTTCCATAGTAACCCTAACTCTAACCCGGACCTTCTCCAGAGTAACGCTAACTCTAAGCCTGACCTTCTCCATAGTAACTCTAACCCTGACCTTCTCCATAGTAACCCTAACCTGGGCCTTCTCCAGAGTAACTCTAACCCTGACATTCTCCATAGTAACCCTAACTCTAACCCTGACCTTCTCCATAGTAACCCTAACCTGGGCCTTCTCCAGAGTAACTCTAACCCTGACCTTCTCCATAGTAACCCTAACTCTAACCCTGACCTTCTCCATAGTAACCCTAACCTGGGCCTTCTCCAGAGTAACTCTAACCCTGACCTTCTCCATAGTAACCCTAACTCTAACCCTGACCTTCTCCATAGTAACCCTAACCTGGGCCTTCTCCAGAGTAACTCTAAGCCTTACCTTCTCTAGTGTGTCCTGGACTGATCCCTGGTCAGCATAGTGTGCTCTGGCTAGCAGCAGAAAGTACTGTACGTTGCTCCTCAGGCTGGAGACGGTCAGTGTACCATCATCACAGTGCAGAGCGGTCATCAGAGTCCTCTGGGCCTTGCCATAGTGACGCAGCTTCAGTAGCAGCTCTACCAGGTCCACCACCAGAGAGTCATGACCGCCCAGCTTCACTGCTCTCTCATAGTGACGGACAGCCTGCAAGACCATTTGGGTTAGATGTAAATACTCTCATAGTGACTGACAGTCTACAGGACAAATCAGGTTAGACATAAATACTCTCAGTGACTGACAGTCTGCAGGAACAACCAGGTTTAATATAAACACTCTCATAGTGACTGACCATAGTCCCTGTGCCCATGAAAGCAAAGGTAACCTGCCTAAATGACTACCACCCCGTAGCACTCACCTCTGTAGCCATGAAGTGCTTTGAAAGGCTGGTCATGTTTCACATCAACACCATTATCCTGGACACTCTAGACCCACTCCAATTTGCATACCACAACAACAGATACACAGATGGTGCAACCCACACTGCCCTGTTCCACCTGGACAAAAGGAATGCATATGTGGGAATGCTGTCTATTGACTACAGCTCAGCGTTCAACACCATAGTGCCCTCCAAGCTCATCACTAAGCTAAGGACCCCGGGACTAAACACCTCCCTATACAACTGGATCCTGGACTTCCTGACGGGCCATCCCCAGGTGGTAAGGGTAGGCAACAACACATCTGCCACGCTGATCCTCAACACAGGGGTCCCTCAGGGGTGCGTGCTCAGTCCTGTACTCCCTGTTCACCCACGACTGCGTGGCCAAGCACGACTCCAACATCATCAGTGGCTGGCCTGATCACCGACAACGACGAGACAGCCTATAGGGAGGAGGTCAGAGACCTGGCAGTGTGGTGCCAGAACAACAACCTCTCCCTTCAACGTGAGCAAGACAAAGGAGATGATTGAGAACTACAGGAAAAGGAGGGCCGAACACGCCCCCATCCACATTGACACGGCTGTAGTGGAGCAGGTCGAGAGGTCCTTGGTGTCCACATCACCAATAAACTATCATGGTCCAAATACACCAAGACAGTCGTGAAGAGGGCACGACAACACCGTTTCCCCCTCAGGAGACTGAAAAGATTTGTCATGGGTCCTCAGATCCTCAAAAAGTGCTACTGCTGCACCAGTGCCTGGTATGGCAACTGCTCGGCCACAAGGCACTACAGAGGGTAGTGTGTACAACCAGGTACATCACTGGGGCCAAGCTTCCTGCCATCCAGGACCTCTATACCAGGCGGTGTCAGAGGAAGGCCCTAAAAATTGTCAAAGACTCCAGCCACCCTAGTCATAGACTGTTCCCTCTGCTAACGCACGGCAAGCGGTACCGGAGAGCCAAGTCTAGGTCCAAAAGGCTTTTAAAGAGCTTCTATCCCATAGCCATAAGACTCCTGAACAGCAAATCCAATGGCGACCCAGACTATTTGCATTGCCCCCCCCCCCCCCTCCCTCTGGAACGCTGCTGCTACTCTGTTATTATCTATGCACAGTCACTTTAATAACTCTACCTACATGTACATATTACCTCAATTACCTCGACACCAGTGCCCCGCGCATTGACATTGTACCGGTACCCCCGTATATATAGCCACGCTATTGTTATTTACTGCGGCTCTTTAATTATTTGTTATTCTTACCTTTTACTTTTTTGGGGGGTATTTTCTTAAAACTGCATTGTTAGTTAAGGGCTAAGTAAGCATTTCACTAAGGTCTAAACCTGTTGTATTCAGCACGTGACAAATAAAAATTGATTTAATTTGAGTGGACAGGATGTTAAGGGTGGAGCTCCAGATTGAACTGGAGGAGTCCACTTCCTGGACAGCCAGTCTGTGCAAACATACATCCGCCATGATACCAAGAGATTCCATACCTTTGTGGCTAATACGGTTGCAATGATCCGTGACCTACCGAAAGCAAAACAGCGGAGGTATTCGAACTCCAAACACAACCCAGCCGACGATGCCAGAAGAGGATTACATGTTGAAACTTTCCTGAACTCAAAGAGATGGCGCAAAGGACCAGAATTCCTGGAGAAAACAGAAACTCAATGGCCGAAAGTCCCCGAGGAGCTTAGCTCCATCCCTCCGGATGATCCAGAGGTGAGAAAAGACGTCATCGTAAACAGTGTGGAAGAAAAGAGTCCGACCAGCAAACTGATTGAGTACTATTCAACATGGAACAGCTTGAAGAAATCAGATGCCTGGATGCTGAAACTGAAGAGACTTCTTCTACAGTTAAGCCAGAAAAGGAGTTCCCAAAAACTGATACAGGATCAGATCAGAGTCTAACAAACTCACTGAAGGAACAAATTAACAAGTTCAAACTGATTGTTGGAAAAGAAAGTCTGTGGATGACCTAGATGAAGCAGAAACGGTCATCATCCGATTTAAGCAAAGACAGCACTTTAAACAAGAAATTGCGCTTGTTGTGAAAGGAAGACAATGTGCCGAGAGAAGCAGCTCAATCTGTAAACGTTATCCAATTGTTGAAAATGGCATTCTGAGAGTGGGAGGAAGGTTAAGCAAAGCTGCTATGAACTAAAGAATCCTATGATCCTTCCCAAAGACTCCTACATCTCCAGACTGATCTTACTCCACATCCATGAGCAGGTTGGCCACTCTGGGAGAGGTCACATGCTTTCTAGACTTCGCCAGCGATATTGGATACCCTGTGCCAACTCCTTAGCAAGGAAGATCCTTAAGAGCGGTGTCTTCTGCAGGCGGACACAGACCCAAGATGGAGACGACACAGCCCCAAGATGGAGACGACACAGCCCCAAGATGGAGACGACACAGCCCCAAGATAGAGACGACACAGCCCCAAGATGGAGACGACACAGCCCCAAGATGGAGACGACACAGCCCCAAGATGGAGACGACACAGCCCCAAGATGGACGACACAGCCCCAAGATGGAGACGACACAGCCCCAAGATGGAGACGACACAGCCCCAAGATGGAGACGACACAGCCCCAAGATGGAGACGACACAGCCCCAAGATGGAGACGACACAGCCCCAAGATGGACGACACAGCCCCAAGATGGAGACGACATAGCCCCAAGATGGATGACACAGCCCCAAGATGGATGACACAGCCCCAAGATGGACGACACAGCCCCAAGATGGACGACACAGCCCCAAGATGGAGACGACACAGCCCCAAGATGGAGACGACACAGCCCCAAGATGGAGACGACACAGCCCCAAGATGGAGACGACACAGCCCCAAGATGGAGACGACACAGCCCCAAGATGGAGACGACACAGCCCCAAGATGGAGACGACACAGCCCCAAGATGGAGACGACACAGCCCCAAGATGGAGACGACACAGCCCCAAGATGGACGACACAGCCCCAAGATGGAGACGACATAGCCCCAAGATGGATGACACAGCCCCAAGATGGATGACACAGCCCCAAGATGGACGACACAGCCCCAAGATGGAGACGACACAGCCCCAAGATGGAGACGACACAGCCCCAAGGAACTCTTTGCTGATGAGACGTGTGGTGGAAGCCAATCAGGTTACATATAAACACTCAGTGACTGACAGCCTGCAGGACCAATCAGGTTAGTGATATAAACACTCAGTGACAGACAGCCTGCAGGACCAATCAGGTAAGAAATAGAGTGAGGAAGGAGGGAAACAGTATGAGAACATTCCTTAGTAAAATGGCAAACAAGTAGAGCTTTCACTCTTGAGAAATAGTGTAAAAAGGAAAGAATGTTCTGTGTGAGCACTGAGCAGTATTTGTGCTTGAATCTTTGCCGCAGCCTTTCCCGTCTACAATACCTGGTTGTACTGATGGCTCTTCACATAGGCTCGGCCCATCTTTCTCCACAGGGTTGCATCCCGAACCGTCCAGCTCATTGCCTCTTGATACACCTCAATAGCTCTCTCTGGCTGCAGAATAGAAATGTGATATTTGATATACCTGTCCGTGTCAATGCCTTTGCAAAGCCCTACTAACGTGATATGGACAGTCAATAATACGCAGTACACAAGGTACTACTGGTGAGACTGTTAAAACATTTAACACCCTCTTTAATCCAATTACAGTAAGGGTGCATATTATTATTGATTTGGACCTATGGGTGGGCCCAGAAATCAAACCCACTATCCTGCCATTTCCAGATCCATGATCTACCTACTGAGTTACAGAGGACCAAGATCTACCTACTGAGTTACAGGGGACCAAGATCCATGATCTACCTACTGAATTACAGAGGACCAAGATCTACCTACTGAGTTACAGGGGACCAAGATCCATGATCTACCTACTGAGTTACAGAGGACCAAGATCCATGATCTACCTACTGAGTTACAGAGGACCAAGATCCATGATCTACCTACTGAGTTACAGAGGACCAAGATCCACGATCTACCTACTGAGTTACAGAGGACCAAGTTCCATGATCTACCTACTGAGTTACAGAGAAACAAGATCTACCTACTGAGTTACAGAGGAACAAGATCGATGATCTACCTACTGAGTTACAGAGGAACAAGATCTACCTACTGAGTTACAGAGGAACAAGATCTACCTACTGAGTTACAGAGGAACAAGATCCATGATCTACCTACTGAGTTACAGAGGAACAAGATCGATGATCTACCTACTGAGTTACAGAGGAACAAGATCTACCTACTGAGTTACAGAGGAACAAGATCCATGATCTACCTACTGAGTTACAGAGGAACAAGATCTACCTACTGAGTTACAGAGGAACAAGATCTACCTACTGAGTTACAGAGGACCAAGATCCATGATCTACCTACTGAGTTACAGAGGACCAAAATCCATGATCTACCTACTGAGTTACAGAGGACCAAGATCTACCTACTGAGTTACAGAGGACCAAGATCCATGATCTACCTACTGAGTTACAGAGGACCAAGATCCATGATCTACCTACTGAGTTACAGAGGACCAAAATCCATGATCTACCTACTGAGTTACAGATGATCAAGATCTAACTACTGAGTTACAGATGACCAAGATCCACCTACTGAGTTACAGAGGACCAAGATCCATGATCTACCTACTGAGTTACAGAGGACCAAGATCTACCTACTGAGTTACAGATGACCAAGATCTACCTACTTATTTACAGAGGACCAAGATCCATGATCTACCTACTGAGTTACAGGGGACCAAGATCTACCTACTGAGTTACAGAGGACCAAGATCTACCTACTGAGTTACAGGGGACCAAGATCCATGATCTACCTACTGAGTTACAGTGCATTGCGAAAGTATTCGGCCCCCTTGAACTTTGCGACCTTTTGCCACATTTCAGGCTTCAAACATAAAGATATAAAACTGTATTTTTTTGTGAAGAATCAACAACAAGTGGGACACAATCATGAAGTGGAACGACATTTATTGGATATTTCAAACTTTTTTAACAAATCAAAAAATGAAAAATTGGGCGTGCAAAATTATTCAGCCCCTTTACTTTCAGTGCAGCAAACTCTCTCCAGAAGTTCAGTGAGGATCTCTGAATGATCCAATGTTGACCTAAATGACTAATGATGATAAATACAATCCACCTGTGTGTAATCAAGTCTCCGTATAAATGCACCTGCACTGTGATAGTCTCAGAGGTCCGTTAAAAGCGCAGAGAGCATCATGAAGAACAAGGAACACACCAGGCAGGTCCGAGATGCTGTTGTGAAGAAGTTTAAAGCCGGATTTGGATACAAAAAGATTTCCCAAGCTTTAAACATCCCAATGAGCACTGTGCAAGCGATAATATTGAAATGGAAGGAGTATCAGACCACTGCAAATCTACCAAGACCTGGCCGTCCCTCTAAACTTTCAGCTCATACAAGGAGAAGACTGATCAGGGATGCAGCCAAGAGGCCCATGATCACTCTGGATGAACTGCAGAGATATACAGCTGAGGTGGGAGACTCTGTCCATAGGAAAACAATCAGTCGTATATTGCACAAATCTGGCCTTTATGGAAGAGTGGCAAGAAGAAAGCCATTTCTTAAAGATATCCATAAAAAGTGTTGTTTAAAGTTTGCCACAAGCCACCTGGGAGACACACCAAACATGTGGAAGAAGGTGCTCTGGTCAGATGAAACCAAAATTGAACTTTTTGGCAACAATGCAAGACGTTATGTTTGGCGTAAAAGCAACACAGCTCATCACCCTGAACACACCATCCCCACTGTCAAACATGGTGGTGGCAGCATCATGGTTTGGGCCTGCTTTTCTTCAACAGGGACAGGGACGATGGTTAAAATTGATGGGAAGATGGATGGAGCCAAATACAGGACCATTCTGGAAGAAAACCTGATGGAGTCTGCAAAAGACCTGAGACTGGGACGGAGATTTGTCTTCCAACAAGACAATGATCCAAAACATAAAGCAAAATCTACAATGGAATGGTTCAAAAATAAACATATCCAGGTGTTAGAATGGCCAAGTCAAAGTCCAGACCTGAATCCAATCGAGAATCTGTGGAAAGAACTGAAAACTGCTGTTCACAAATGCTCTCCATCCAACCTCACTGACCTCGAGCTGTTTTGCAAGGAGAAATGGGAAAAAATGTCAGTCTCTCGATGTGCAAAACTGATAGAGACATACCCCAAGCGACTTACAGCTGTAATCGCAGCAAAAGGTGGCGCTACAAAGTATTAACTTAAGGGGGCTGAATAATTTTGCACGCCCAATTTTTCAGTTTTTGATTTGTTAAAAAAGTTTGAAATATCCAATAAATGTCGTTCCACTTCATGATTGTGTCCCACTTGTTGTTGATTCTTCACAAAAAAATACAGTTTTATATATTTATGTTTGAAGCCTGAAATGTGGCAAAAGGTTGCAAAGTTCAAGGGGGCCGAATACTTTCGCAATGCACTGTACAGAGGACAGAGATCCATGATCTACCTACTGAGTTACAGAGGACCAAGATCTACCTACTGAGTTACAGAGGACCAAGATCTACCTACTGAGTTACAGATGCCCAAGATCTACCTACTGAGTTACAGAGGACAGAGATCCATGATCTACCTACTGAGTTACAGAGGACCAAGATCCATGATCTACCTACTGAGTTACAGAGGACCAAGATCTACCTACTGAGTTACAGAGGACCAAGATCTACCTACTGAGTTACATAGGACCAAGATCCATGATCTACCTACTGAGTTACAGGGGACCAAGATCTACCAACTGAGTTAGAGGACCAAGATCCACCTACTGAGTTACAGAGGACCAAGATCCATGATCTACCTACTGAGTTACAGAGGACCAAGATCCAAGATCTACCTACTGAGTTACAGAGGACCAAAATCTACCTACTGAGTTACAGAGGACCAAGATCCATGATCTACCTACTGAGTTACAGAGGACAGAGATCCATGATCTACCTACTGAGTTACAGAGGACCAAGATCCATGATCTACCTACTGATTTACAGAGGACCAAGATCTACCTACTGAGTTACAGATGCCCAAGATCTACCTACTGAGTTACAGGGGACCAAGATCCATGATCTACCTACTGAGTTACAGAGGACAGAGATCCATGATCTACCTACTGAGTTACAGAGGACCAAGATCCATGATCTACCTACTGAGTTACAGAGGACCAAGATCTACCTACTGAGTTACAGAGGATCAAGATCTACCTACTGAGTTACAGAGGACCAAGATCCATGCTCTACCTACTGAGTTACAGAGGACCAAGATCTACCTACTGAGTTACAGAGGACCAAGATCTACCTACTGAGTTACAGAGGACCACGATCCATGATCTACCTACTGAGTTACAGGGGACCAAGATCTACCAACTGAGTTAGAGGACCAAGATCCACCTACTGAGTTACAGAGGACCAAGATCCATGATCTACCTACTGAGTTACAGATGAGCAGCTCTTGTTATACCTCTTGTACATTGATGTAGGCGTCCCCCAGAAGGATAGAGGACTGAGGCCCGGGTAGTTCGTCTCTGATCTCCCTATAGCAGGCTATGTACAGCTTCTTGTCTTTGCGTTTCTGCAGGTATATGAGGGCCATCTTCTCCTTGGCCGCTGCGTAGTGCGTCTGAAGAGAATAAGAAGAAAAGGAAGATGTTCTCTATTGTCCATTCAGTTAGAAAGAACGGAACAGTGTCTTCACAACCTGGTCCGGTGTGATGCCTCTGAGGACGCTGAGAGCTGTGTCCAGGTCATCTTTAGCCAAGGCCATGTCCACGTTAGCTATTGTCACACAGATCTCCTCTGGGGTACCAGCGAACGCCACGATAGCGTCCTGCAGCACCATGTTCGACTCATCCTGGCAGGAGAGGAGGAGGGATGGAAGGGGTTTATAGACACACACTGCACTGTCTACCTGGCACCAACTCTGCTAGTAAGAAGCGCAGAAGATGAGAAGTGTGGGTCACAGCCATGAAAGTGTTACAGGATTGCATGAGGTCAGAAAATGCACTTCCACAAACTAATCAAAACTGAACATGTGACTAGAGCATTGGACTCTATAGCCAAAGTAAAAGCCATCAATATAGGTAGAAGTGGAAGGAAGAAATCATGGGACATGACGGGACTACCATAAGCAAAGTAGTAATCAATCAACCAGTCAGTCAATCAATCAATGTATAAATGTAGTGTACCGGTTCTCCGTGTAGTCTCAGTGCCTCAGCCAGCTCCAGGAACACAGACACACGTTCACTGTTGCTGACGTGGGCCTCTCTCCCACTCACTGCTTGGATCCCCATCGCCACGTTCAGGGACTTGATAGCCTCCTCCAGCTCTCCAACACCCCGCAATGCACGGGCTTTGAGTTGGTGGTACTGGGGGAAATCTAGCACCTAGGGAAGGGTGGAGAGAGGTGGAGGGATGGAAAGAGGGAGAGAGGGAGAAAGAGAGAGAGGGGGGGGTGGATGGAAAGAGGGAGAGAGGGAGAAAGAGAGAGAGAGGGATGGATGGAAAGAGGGAGAGCGGGATAAAGAGAGAGAGGGAGGGAGGGATGGAAAGAGGGAGAGAGGGGGGATGGAAAGAGGGAGAGAGGGGGGATGGAAAGAGGGAGAGAGGGAGGGATGGAAAGAGGAAGAGAGGGAGAGAGATGGGGAGGGATGGAGAGAGAGAGGGGGAGGGATGAAAAAAGGGAGAGGGATGGAAAGTGGGAGAGAGGGAGGGATGGAAAGAGGGAGAGAGGGAGAAAGAGAGAGGGGGAGGGATGGAAAGAGGGAGAGGTGGAGGGATGGAGAGAGGGAGAGAGGGGGGGATGGAAAGAGGGAGAGAGGGAGAAAGAGAGAAGGGGAGGGATGGAAAGAGGGAGAGGTGGAGGGATGGAAAGAGGGAGAGAGGAAGGGATGGAAAGAGGGAGAGGGATGGAAAGAGGGAGAGAGGGAGGGATGGAAAGAGGGAGAGGGATGGAAAGAGGGAGAGAGGAAGGGATGGAAAGAGGGAGAGAGGGAGAAAGAGAGAGAGGGAGGGATGGATGGAAAGAGGGAGAGGTGGAGGGACGGAAAGAGGGAGAGGGATGGAAAGAGGGAGAGAGGAAGGGATGGAAAGAGGGAGAGAGGGAGAAAAAGAGAGAGGGGGGATGGAAAGAGGAAGAGAGGGAGAAAGAGAGATGGGGAGGGATGGAAAGAGAGAGAGGGGGAGGGATGGAAAAAGGGAGAGGGATGGAAAGAGGGAGAGAGGGAGAAAGAGAGAGGGGGAGGGATGGAAAGAGGGAGAGGTGGAGGGGTGGAGAGAGGGAGAGAGGGAGGGATGGAAAGAGGGAGAGAGGGAGAAAGAGAGGGGGAGGGATGGAAAGAGGGAGAGGTGGAGGGATGAAAAGAGGGAGAGAGGGAGAAAGAGAGAGGGGGAGGGATGGAAAGAGGGAGAGGTGGAGGGATGGAGAGAGGGAGGGATGGATGGAAAGAGGGAGAGGTGGAGGGACGGAAAGAGGGAGAGGGATGGAAAGAGGGAGAGAGGAAGGGATGGAAAGAGGGAGAGAGGGAGAAAAAGAGAGAGGGGGGATGGAAAGAGGAAGAGAGGGAGAAAGAGAGATGGGGAGGGATGGAAAGAGAGAGAGGGGGAGGGATGGAAAAAGGGAGAGGGATGGAAAGAGGGAGAGAGGGAGAAAGAGAGAGGGGGAGGGATGGAAAGAGGGAGAGGTGGAGGGAGGGAGAGAGGGAGGGATGGAAAGAGGGAGAGAGGGAGAAAGAGAGAGGGGGAGGGATGGAAAGAGGGAGAGGTGGAGGGATGAAAAGAGGGAGAGAGGGAGAAAGAGAAAGGGGGAGGGATGGAAAGAGGGAGAGGTGGAGGGATGGAGAGAGGGAGAGAGGGAGGGATGGAAAGAGGGAGAGAGGGAGGGATGGAAAGAGGGAGAGAGGGAGGGATGGAAAGAGGGAGAGGAGGAGGGATGGAAAGAGGGAGAGGTGGAGGGATGGAAAGAGGGAGAGGGGGAGGGATGGAAAGAGGGAGAGGTGGAGGGATAGAAAGAGGGAGAGAGGGAGAAAGAGAGAGAGGGAGGGATGGGTGGAAAGAGGGAGAGACGGAGGGATGGAAAGAGGGAGATGGATGGAAAGAGGGATAGGGATGGAAAAAGGGAGAGGTGGAGGGATGGAAAGAGGGAGAGAGGGAGGGATGGAAAGAGGGAGAGGTGGAGGGATGGAAAGAGGGAGAGAGGGAGAAAGAGAGAGAGGGAGGGATGGATGGAAAGAGGGAGAGAGGGAGAAAGAGAGAGAGGGGAGGATGGATGGAAAGAGAGAGAGATGGAGGGATGGAAAGAGGGAGAGAGGAAGGGATGGAAAGAGGGAGAGGGATGGAAAGAGGGAGAGAGGGAGGGATGGAAAGAGGGAGAGGGATGGAAAGAGGGAGAGAGGAAAGGATGGAAAGAGGGAGAGAGGGAGAAAGAGAGAGAGGGGGGATGGAAAGAGAGAGAGAGGGAGGGATGGAAAGAGAGAGTGAGGGAGGGAAGGAAAGTGGGAGAGGGATGGAAAGAGGGAGAGAGGGAGGGATGGAAAGAGGGAGAGAGGGATGGAAAGAGGGAAAGAGGGAGAGAGGGATGGAAAGAGGGAGAGAGGGATGGAAAGAGGGAAAGAGGGAGGGATGGAAAGTGAGAGAGGGAGAGGTGGAGGGATGGAAAGAGGGAGAGAGGGAGAAAGAGAGAGAGGGAGGGATGGAAAGAGGGAGGGAGAAATAGAGAGGGGGGAGGGAAAGAGGGAGAGGTGGAGGGATGGAAAGAGGGAGAGAGGGAGAAAGAGAGAGAGGGATGAAAGAGGGAGAGGTGGAGGGATGGAAAGATGTTGAGGGATGGAAAGAGGGAGAGAGGGAGGGATGGAAAGAGGGAGAGAGGGGGAAAGAGAGGGGGAGGGATGGAAAGAGGGAGAGAGGGAGAAAGAGAGAGAGGGAGGGATGGAAAGAGGGAGAGAGGGAGAACGAGAGAAGGGGAGGGATGGAAAGAAAAAGAGGGGGAGGGATGGAAAGAGGGAGAGGTGGAGGGATGGAAAGAGGGAGAGAGGGAAAAAGAGAGAGGGGGAGGGATGGAAAGAGAGAGAGGGATGGAAAGTGGGAGAGAGGGAGGGATGACTCTGGTCTGGTCTCTACACTAGTTTACCTGGAAGTTGTGACTGAGTCTGGTCTGGTCTCTACACTAGTTTACCTGGAAGTTGTGACTGAGTCTGGTCTGGTCTCTACACTAGTTTACCTGGAAGTTGTGACTGACTCTGGTCTGGTCTCTACACTAGTTTACCTGGAAGTTGTGACTGAGTCTGGTCTGGTCTCTACACTAGTTTACCTGGAAGTTGTGGCTGACTCTGGTCTGGTCTCTACACTAGTTTACCTGGAAGTTGTGACTGACTCTGGTCTGGTCTCTACACTAGTTTACCTGGAAGTTGTGACTGAGTCTGGTCTGGTCTCTACACTAGTTTACCTGGAAGTTGTGACTGACTCTGGTCTGGTCTCTACACTAGTTTACCTGGAAGTTGTGGCTGACTCTGGTCTGGTCTCTACACTAGTTTACCTGGAAGTTGTGACTGACTCTGGTCTGGTCTCTACACTAGTTTACCTGGAAGTTGTGGCTGACTCCGGTCTCCAGACACTGAAAGCAGAGGTTGTAGTCTCCCTCATGGAGGTGTATCCTGGCCTGCAGCAGGTGGACCTCAGCGATGGTCGGGTCTCTCTCCAGACAGAAATCCAGGAACTGCTGAGCTGACTGGCTGTCACCTGACAGGAGACATAACCCAGACAGCGAGATAGATGTTTAAAGAGAGTATTATTGTATATAATAAAGTAAGTAAACCGGCTCACAGGAGCAGGAGGCGACTAGTCTGTTGCAGGGACTTACCCCAATCAATGTTATATTGGTAGTATATCATGTTAACTTGTGAGTCACAATTCAGGTTGCCTTGTCCATCATGGTGGTCTCACCTGAGAGGAACTAGGCATGAGCTATGTGATAGACGCCTACGTTCCTTATCCTAACCTGCCACGTCAGTTGTCCTAGCCTGCCACGTCAGTTCTCCTACCCTGCCACGTCAGTTCTCCTAGCCTGCCACGTCAGTTCTCCTAGCCTGCCACGTCAGTTCTCCTAGCCTGCCACGTCAGTTCTCCTGCCACGTCAGTTGTCCTAGCCTGCCACGTCAGTTCTCCTAGCCTGCCACGTCAGTTCTCCTAGCCTGCCACGTCAGTTCTCCTAGCCTGCCACGTCAGTTCTCCTAGCCTGCCACGTCAGTTCTCCTAGCCTGCCACGTCTGTTCTCCTGCCACGTCAGTTGTCCTAGCCTGCCACGTCAGTTCTCCTAGCCTGCCACGTCAGTTCTCCTAGCCTGCCACGTCAGTTCTCCTAACCTGCCACGTCAGTTCGCCTAGCATGCCACGTAAGTTCTACTACCCTGCCACGTCAGTTCTCCAAGCCTGCCACGTCAGTTCTCCTGCCACGTCAGTTGTCCTAGCCTGCCACGTCAGTTCTCCTAGCCTGCCACGTCAGTTCTCCTGCCACGTCAGTTCTCCTAGCCTGCCACGTCAGTTCTCCTAGCCTGCCACATCAGTTCTCCTAACCTGCCACATCAGTTCTCCTAACCTGCCACGTCAGTTCTCCTAGCCTGCCACGTCAGTTCTCCTAGCCTGCCACGTCAGTTCTCCTAGCCTGCCACATCAGTTCTCCTAGCCTGCCACGTCAGTTCTCCTAGCCTGCCACGTCAGTTCTCCTAGCCTGCCACGTCAGTTCTCCTGCCACGTCAGTTCTCCTGCCACGTCAGTTCTCCTAGCCTGCCACGTCAGTTCTCCTGCCACGTCAGTTCTCCTGCCACGTCAGTTCTCCTAGCCTGCCACGTCAGTTCTCCTAGCCTGCCACGTCAGTTCTCCTAGCCTGCCACGTCAGTTCTCCTAGCCTGCCACGTCAGTTCTCCTAGCCTGCCACGTCAGTTCTCCTGCCACGTCAGTTCTCCTGCCACGTCAGTTCTCCTAGCCTGCCACGTCAGTTCTCCTGCCACGTCAGTTCTCCTGCCACGTCAGTTCTCCTAGCCTGCCAGGTCAGTTCTCCTAGCCTGCCACGTCAGTTCTCCTAGCCTGCCACGTCAGTTCTCCTAGCCTGCCACATCAGTTCTCCTAGCCTGCCAGGTCAGTTCTCCTAGCCTGCCACGTCAGTTCTCCTGCCACGTCAGCTCTCCTAGCCTGCCACGTCGGTTCTCCTAGCCTGCCACGTCAGTTCTCCTGCCACGTCAGCTCTCCTAGCCTGCCACGTCAGTTCTCCTAGCCTGCCACGTCAGTTGTCCTAACCTGCCACGTCGGTTCTCCTGCCACGTCAGTTCTCCTGCCACGTCAGTTCTCCTAGCCTGCCACGTCAGTTCTCCTAGCCTGCCACGTCAGTTGTCCTAGCCTGCCACGTCAGTTGTCCTAACCTGCCACGTCGGTTCTCCTGCCACGTCAGTTCTCCTGCCACGTCAGTTCTCCTAGCCTGCCACGTCAGTTCTCCTGCCACGTCAGTTCTCCTAGCCTGCCACGTCAGTTCTCCTAGCCTGCCACGTCAGCTCTCCTAGCCTGCCACGTCAGTTGTCCTAACCTGCCACGTCGGTTCTCCTGCCACGTCAGTTCTCCTGCCACGTCAGTTCTCCTAGCCTGCCACGTCAGGTCTCCTAGCCTGCCACGTCAGCTCTCCTAGCCTGCCACGTCAGTTGTCCTAGCCTGCCACGTCAGTTGTCCTAACCTGCCACGTCGGTTCTCCTGCCACGTCAGTTCTCCTGCCACGTCAGTTCTCCTAGCCTGCCACGTCAGTTCTCCTGCCACGTCAGTTCTCCTAGCCTGCCACGTCGGTTTTCCTAGCCTGCCACGTCAGTTCTCCTAGCCTGCCACGTCGGTTCTCCTGCCAGGTCAGTTCTCCTAGCCTGCCAGGTCAGTTCTCCTAGCCTGCCACGTCAGTTCTCCTAGCCTGCCACGTCAGTTCTCCTAGCCTGCCACGTCAGTTCTCCTAGCCTGCCACGTCAGTTCTCCTAGCCTGCCACGTCGGTTCTCCTGCCAGGTCAGTTCTCCTAGCCTGCCAGGTCAGTTCTCCTAGCCTGCCACGTCAGTTCTCCTAGCCTGCCAGGTCAGTTCTCCTAGCCTGCCAGGTCAGTTCTCCTAGCCTGCCACGTCGGTTCTCCTAGCCTGCCAGGTCAGTTCTCCTAGCCTGCCACGTCAGTTCTCCTAGCCTGCCACGTCAGTTCTCCTAACCTGCCACGTTAATGATCCTAACCTGCCATGTTAATTCTCCTAACCTGCCACGTCAGTTCTCCTAGCCTGCCACGTCAGTTCTCCTAGCCTGCCACGTCAGTTCTCCTAGCCTGCCACGTCAGTTGTCCTAACCTGCCACGTCAGTTCTCCTAGCCTGCCAGGTCAGTTGTCCTGCCACGTCAGCCACGTCAGCCTGCCATGTGGCAGGCTAGGATAACTGACGTGGCAGGTTAGGAGAATTAACATGGCAGGTTAGGATCATTAACGTGGCAGGCTAGGAGAACTGACCTGGCATATTGTTTTTGAATGTATTCTTGGTTTTCTCCTCCAATTATACAACTGATTCAAAGGGAGTGTGGCTTCCTGGTAAAATTCACTTGTGCTTCCTTGCCAAATGAGGCTATTGAGGAGAGGAGGACCATCTTCCGTTTGACTACTAACAAAATTACACACTCCTCGACCACTGATCGGTTTGGAGGAGGGAGGACGGAGAATGCAGACACCCTGATAGGCTCCTACCTGAAAGGAACTTGACATGGGCCATGTGGTAGGCTCCAGGCAGCAGTCCGGGGGCCATCTTGACCACAGGCTGCAGGACCATTCCAGAGTGACTCAGGCCAAAGGGGACTGGCTGACCTGCCGTCAGGGGCTTCTCCTGGGAGGGAGGGGATTGGAGGCATGGGTCGTTAGAAATACCGCTAAAGAACTTTCCCTCCTGCATGGAAATGCTATAAATTAAATCAAATTTTATTGGTCACATACACATGGTTAGCAGATGTTATTTTTTATGAATACAATTTTTATTTCACCTTTATTTAACCAATTTGTTGAGTAGAGTGTTGGAGGCTATTTTGTAAATGGCATCATTAAAGTCAAGGATCGATAGGAGAGTCAGTTTTACGAGGGTATGTTTGGCAGCATGAGTGAAGGAGGCTTTGTTGCAAAATAGGAAGCCGATTCTAGATTTACCTTTGGATTGGAGATGGTTAATGTGAGTCTGGAAGGAGAGTTTACAGTCTAGCCAGACATCTAGGTATTTGTAGTTGTCCACATTTTCTAAGTCAGAACTGTCCAGAGTAGTGATGCTAGTCAGGCGGGAGGCTGAAGAGCATTGGTTGAAGAGCATGCACTTAGTTTTACTAGCATTTAAAAGCAGTTGGAGGCCAAGGAAGGAGTGTTGTATGGCATTGAAGATCGTTTGGAGGTTAGTTAACACAGTGTCCAAAGAAGGGCCAGATGTATACAGAATGGTGTCGTCTGCGTAGAGGTGGATCAGAGAATCTCATGTCCCCAGCTAGCCATGTTTCCGTGAAGCAGAGTATGTTACAATCCCGGGTATCTCTTTGGATAGAAACTCCTGCCCTAATTTCATAGTCTTTGTTAACCTCTCCTGGGTAGGGGGCAGTATTTTCACCTCCGGATGTTACTCAGGCCCAGAAGCTAGGATATGCATATAATTGGTAGATTTGGATAGAACACTCTAACATTTATAAAACTGATAAAATAATGTCTGTGAGTATAACAGAACTGATATGGCAGGTGAAACCCCGGGGACAAATCATCCAGGGGGGTAAAAATTGAGGTCATAGGATTTCCCAATAGTTTTCTATGGGATACCCTTATTATGAGGAACCTGGTTGCAGTTCCTATGGCTACCACTAGATGTCAACAGCCTTTAGAAATTGTTCGATGTTTATCTTTTGAGAAATTAAGAAGTAGTCCTATTCATTTTAAGTGTCATTCCAGGTGGACTCTACTCTTTTGGTGCGCGTGAACTGGAGCGCGCTTCACTGTGTTTTTATCCGGTATTAGAAACAGTTTACTCCGTCTTAAATTGTGTTGATTATTTACGTTTTAGGGTACCTGCGGTTGGATTAGGAACGTTGTTTGATATGTTTGGACCAAGTTTACAGGTAACTTATTAGACACTTTGTCGGCATATTGGGCGAGTTGAAACTGGTGTATTTCTGAAATCAAAAGCATAAAATAAATTGACATTTTTGGGACATAAAGAAGGACATTATCGAACAAAATGACCATTTGTGATGTTTCTGGGAAATATTGGTGTGCCAACAGAAGAAGATCTTCAAAGGTAAGGCATTAATTATATAGCTATTTCTGACTTTTGTGGAGCACCTGCCTGGTTGAAATATGATTTTCATGTGTTTGTATGCGGGGCGCTGTCCTCAGATAATCGCATGGTTTGGTTTCGCCGTGAAGCCTTTTTGAAATCAGACACAGCGGCTGACGCTACCGTCCCACCTGCCCATAAGAAGTTAACAGGGGACTGGCCATTAGCGAGTAATATACTCGGAAGGGGTATTTAACTGATACTTCATTACCCGTGTTGTCTAGACCAGGGGTATTTAACTGATCCCTCATTACCCATGTTGTCTAGACCAGGGGTATTAAACTGATCCTTCATTACCCATGTTGTCTAGACCAGGGGTATTAAACTAATCCTTCATTACCCATGTTGTCTAGACCAGGGGTATTAAACTGATACTTCATTACCCGTGTTGTCTAGACCAGGGGTATTTAACTGATCCCTCATTACCCGTGTTGTCTAGACCAGGGGTATTTAACTGATCCTTCATTACCCATGTTGTCTAGACCAGGTGTATTTAACTGATCCCTCATTACCCATGTTGTCTAGACCACGTATTTAACTGATTCCTCATTACCCATGTTGTCTAGACCAGGGGTATTTAACTGATCCCTCATTACCCATGTTGTCTAGACCAGGGGTATTAAACTGATCCCTCATTACCCATGTTGTCTAGACCAGGGATATTTAACTGATCCCTCATTACCCATGTTGTCTAGACCAGGGGATATTTAACTGATCCTTCATTACCCATGTTGTCTAGACCAGGGGTATTAGACTGATCCTTCATTACCCATGTTGTCTAGACCAGGGGTATTCAACTGATCCTTCATTACCCATGTTTTCTAGACCAGGGGTATTCAACTGATCCTTCATTACCCATGTTGTCTAGACCAGGGGTATTCAACTGATCCTTCATTACCCATGTTGTCTAGACCAGGGGTATTCAACTGATCCTTCATTACCCATGTTGTCTAGACCAGGGGTATTCAACTGATCCTTCATTACCCATGTTGTCTAGACCAGGGGTATTCAACTGATCCTTCATTACCCATGTTGTCTAGACCAGGGGTATTCAACTGATCCTTGCTCAAGGGCACAGATGTTTCAGCTCTGGGATTTGAACCAGTGATTTGAACCAGCAACCTTTTGGTTACTAGCCCAACGCTCTTAACTGCTAGTCTACCTACGAATTACAGCTGATTTTCATTTCTACCTGATAATTATTTTCACCCACCTGGTGTCCCAGATCTAAATCAGTCCCTGATTAGAGGGGAATAACCCACCTGGTGTTCCTGGTCTAAATCAGTCCCTGATTAGAGGGGAATCACCCACCTGGTGTCCCAGGTCTGAATCAGTCCCTGATTAGAGGGGAATCACCCACCTGGTGTCCCAGGTCTAAATCAGTCCCTGATTAGAGGGGAATCACCCACCTGGTGTCCAAGGTCTAAATCAGTCCCTGATTAGAGGGGAATCACCCACCTGGTGTCCCAGGTCTAAATCAGTCCCTGATTAGAGGGGCATCACCCACCTGGTGTCCCAGGTCTAAATCAGTCCCTGATTAGAGGGGAATCACCCACCTGGTGTCCCAGGTCTAAATCAGTCCCTGATTAGAGAGGAATCACCCACCTGGTGTCTCGGGTCTAAATCAGTCCCTGATTAGAGGGGAATCACCCACCTGGTGTTCCAGGTCTAAATCAGTCCCTGATTAGAGGGGAATCACCCACCTGGTGTCCCAGGTCTAAATCAGTCCCTGATTAGAGAGGAAACCCACCTGGTGTCTCCGGTCTAAATCAGTCCCTGATTAGAGAGGAATCACCCACCTGGTGTCCCAGGTCTAAATCAGTCCCTGATTAGAGGGAAATCACCCACCTGGTGTCCCAGGTCTAAATCAGTCCCCGATTAGAGGGGAATCACCCACCTGGTGTCCCAGGTCTAAATCAGTCCCCGATTAGAGGGGAAGAATTTAAAAAGCAGGGGAATTGGCTGCCAGGTCCAGAGTTGAATTTGAGGGGTCTAAGGGTTTACCTGGAAGAAGGAAAGGTAGAGGTTGACCACTTGGAAAATAAAGTCGGGGTGGAGCCTGTGGAAGTAGTCTGGTCCCATTGGTCGCCCTCGCAGGTCCAGGAAGTGAAGGTCGGTGGCCTCCTTCAGTAAGGGTGACATCACCGCTAGCCCCGCCCCTCTCTTGTGGACCAGGAGAGCCTGCAGAAGGACCAGCTCCTACAGTACAGACAGGGGAAGATACAGTTCCCTTTACTATACTTTTCTTACCACGTTCCTAATCAAACAAAATCTCAACACCCCCCAACCTCGTTCAATTTATGGGACCTTGTGACCTCAGTGATAGATCAGTGTAATGTGATTGGTCACTCAGGAGAATGCTGCGTGTCATACCGCTGACTGGCCAATGGACTGGTGGATCTCTCTGAGGAACTCCAGCTGATTGGCTGCTTCCTGTAGCTGGCCGTCCATCAGCTGGCAGCGGATCAGTCCTAGAAAAACAAACACCTCAGTGGCCTCACCACAACACTCAACATACAGCAAGTTCAAGGATATTGCCTTAAGAAGCATAGGAAATACACTAAATATACACAAACGTATGTGGACACCACTTCAAATTAGTGGATTTGGCTATTTCAGCCACACTTGTTGCTGATAGGTGTATAAAATCGAGCACACAGCCATGCAATCTCCATAGACAAACATTGACAGTAGAATGGACCGGAATGAAGAGCTCAGTGACATTCCGGCACTGTCATAGGATGCCACCTTTCCAACAAGTCAGTTAGTCAAATTTATGCCCTGCTAGAGCTGCCCCCGGTCAAAGGTAAGTGCTGTTATTGTGAAGTGGAAACGTCTAGGATCAACAACGGCTCATCGACGAAGTGGTAGGCCACACAAGCTTACAGAACGGGACCGCCGAGTGCTGAAATGCGCAGTGTGTAAAAATCATGTCGTCAGTTGCAACACTCAATACCGAGTTCCAAACTGCCTCTGGAAACAATGTCAGCACAATAACTGTTTGTCGGGAGCTTCATGAAATGAGTTTCCATGGTCGAACAGCTGCAAAACAAGCCTAAGTGGTGTAAAGCTCGCCGCAATTGGACTCTGGAGCAGTGGAAATGCGTTCTCTGGAGTGATTAATCACGCTTTACCATCTGGCATTCAGACGGACAAATCTGGGTTTGGTGGATGCCAGGAAAACACTACCTGCCCCAATGCATAGTGCCAACTGTAAAGTTTGGTGAAGGAGGAATAACCACCTGCCTTACATTGCACTCCATGAGGAGCCTGCATGGCAGGCTGACCACCTGGTACGTGAGGGCAGCAAGAAGCCAAGGTAAGTTGCTAGCTAGCATTAAACTTATCTTATAAAAAACAATCAATCATAACTAGTTAACAACACATGGTTGATATTACTAGTTTATCTAGCGTGTCCTGCGTTGCATATAATCGATGCGGTGCCTGTTAATTTTTCATCAAATCACAGCCTACTTCGACAAACGGGTGATGATTTAGCAATGTCGTTGCACCAAACATCAGTGCCTTTCTTTAAAATCAATACACAAGTATATATTTTTAAACCTGCATATTTAGTTAATATTGCCTGCTAACATTAATTTATTTTAATTAGGGAAATAGTGTCACTTCTCTTGCATTCCGTGCAAGCAGTCAGGGTATATGCAGCAGTTTGTGAGTTTCCCGGATTCGACCATATCAATGACCAAAGGCTCATATTTCTGTGTGTTATTATGTTATAATTAAGTCTATGATTTGATATTTGGTAGAGCAGTCTGACTGAGCGATGGAAGGCAGCAGCAGGCTCGTAAGCATTCATTCAAACAGCACATTTCGTGCGTTTGCCAGTAGCTCTTTGCAATGCTTCAAGCATTGAGCTGTTTATGACTTCAAGCTTATCAACTCCCGATATTAGGTTGGTGTAAACGATGTGAAATGGCTAGCTAGTTAGCGGGGTGCACGATAATAGCGTTTCAAACGTCACTCGCTCTGAGACTTGGAGTAGTTATTCCCCTTGCTCTGCATGGGCAATGCTGCTTCGAGGGTGGCTGTTGTCGATGTGTTCCTGATTCGAGCCCAGGTAGTGGCGAGGAGAGGGACGGAAGCTATACTGTTACACTGGCAATACTAAAGTGCCTATAAGAACATCCAATAGTCAAAGGTTAATGAAATACAAATGGTATAGAGGGAAATAGTCCTATAATAACTACAACCTAAAACTTTTTACCTGGGAATATTGAAGACTCATGTTAAAAGGAACCACCAACTTTCATATGTTCTCATGTTCTGAGCAAGGAACTGAAACGTTAGCTTTTTTACGTGGCACATATTGCACTTTTACTTTCTTCTCCAACACTTTGTTTTTGCATTATTTAAACCAAATAGAACATGTTTCCTTATTTATTTGAGGCTAAATTGATTTTATTGATGTATTATATGAAGGTAAAAGAAAAGTGTTCATTCAGTATTGTTGTAATTGTCATTATTACAAATATATATATGTTTTTAATCGTCCGATTAATCGGTATCGGGTTTTTTTTTGGTCCTCCAATAATCGGTATCGGTATCGGCGTTGAAAAATCATAATCGGCCGACCTCTAGTTCCAACATCTAGTGGAAAGCCTTCCCAGAAGAGTGGAGGCTGTTATAGCAGCAAAGGGAGGGACCAACTCCATATTAAAGCCTTCCCAGAAGAGTGGAGGCTGTTATAGCAGCAGAGGGACCAACTCCATATTAATGCCCATGATTTTGGAATGAGATGTCCGACGAGCAGGTGTCCACATACTTTTGGACATGTCATGTTATTACTCACCAGAGCTATCACATTTTAAAAAAGCTAAGAAGATGCACATCAACACACTGGGAAAGCAGCAGAGCTGTGTGTATGAATGTGTAGACACTAACCCACCTACCTGCCAGGGCTGGGACACTGCTGGTGTCAATGTCGAGAGCAGTAGAGTACCACCTGGTGGCCTCCTTAGTCTTCTTCTGTAGGGACAGAAGGTAACCCATCTCATTGGCCACATCAGCATTCCCAGGGGCTTTAGAGTACGCCCTCTCTGTAAATGGAGTCAGCAGCTGAAGGATCTCTGGGTTGCCTCCACACTACAGACAGACAGAGGATGTCATAGTTCTACATCCAAATGGGACAGTACAGTCATGTATAGATCTCTCTGGAACATCAGATTTCATGTGTCGTATTGGGAGGCTGACATACCGATGTACTTCAATATGTGAACATACTCAACATATTATTACCCCCCCAACCCAAAGTCATGTGTTAACACAAAAACCCTGATACACAAAGACCCAGAACGTTGTGCTCCAAGGGACTGGGCTGGGAGACCCCCCAGCTGGCTAAAACAACTGGTTCCATGGAAACAGAGGCCAAGGGACTGGGCTGGGAGAACCCCCAGCTGGCTAAAACAACTGGTTCCATAGAAACAGAGGCCAAGGGACTGGGCTGGGAGACCCCCCAGCTGGCTAAAACAACTGGTTCCATGGAAACAGAGGCCAAGGGACTGGGCTGGGAGACCCCCCAGCTGGCTAAAACAACTGGTTCCATGGAAACAGAGGCCAAGGGACTGGGCTGGGAGACCCCCCAGCTGGCTAAAACAACTGGTTCCATGGAAACAGAGACCAAGGGACTGGGCTGGGAGACACCCCAGCTGGCTAAAACAACTGGTTCCATGGAAACAGAGGCCAAGGGACTGGGCTGGGAGACCCCCCAGCTGGCTAAAACAACTGGTTCCATGGAAACAGAGGCCAAGGGACTGGGCTGGGAGACCCCCCAGCTGGCTAAAACAACTGGTTCCATGGAAACAGAGGCCAAGGGACTGGGCTGGGAGACCCCCCAGCTGGCTAAAACAACTGGTTCCATGGAAACAGAGGCCAAGGGACTGGGCTGGGAGACCCCCCAGCTGGCTAAAACAACTGGTTCCATGGAAACAGAGGCCAAGGGACTGGGCTGGGAGACCCCCCAGCTGGCTAAAACAACTGGTTCCATGGAAACAGAGGCCAAGGGACTGGGCTGGGAGACCCCCCAGCTGGCTAAAACAACTGGTTCCATGGAAACAGAGGCCAAGGGACTGGGCTGGGAGACCCCCCAGCTGGCTAAAACAACTGGTTCCATGGAAACAGAGGCCAAGGGACTGGGCTGGGAGACCCCCCAGCTGGCTAAAACAACTGGTTCCATGGAAACAGAGGCCAAGGGACTGGGCTGGGAGACCCCCCAGCTGGCTAAAACAACTGGTTCCATGGAAACAGAGGCCAAGGGACTGGGCTGGGAGACCCCCCAGCTGGCTAAAACAACTGGTTCCATGGAAACAGAGGCCAAGGGACTGGGCTGGGAGACCCCCCAGCTGGCTAAAACAACTGGTTCCATGGAAACAGAGGCCAAGGGACTGGGCTGGGAGACCCCCCAGCTGACTAAAACAACTGGTTCCATGGAAACAGAGGCCAAGGGACTGGGCTGGGAGACGCCCCAGCTGGCTAAAACAACTGGTTCCATGGAAACAGAGGCCAAGGGACTGGGCTGGGAGACCCCCCAGCTGGCTAAAACAACTGGTTCCATGGAAACAGAGGCCAAGGGACTGGGCTGGGAGACCCCCCAGCTGGCTAAAACAACTGGTTCCATGGAAACAGAGGCCAAGGGACTGGGCTGGGAGACGCCCCAGCTGGCTAAAACAACTGGTTCCATGGAAACAGAGGCCAAGGGACTGGGCTGGGAGACCCCCCAGCTGGCTAAAACAACTGGTTCCATGGAAACAGAGGCCAAGGGACTGGGCTGGGAGACCCCCCAGCTGGCTAAAACAACTGGTTCCATGGAAACAGAGGCCAAGGGACTGGGCTGGGAGACCCCCCAGCTGGCTAAAACAACTGGTTCCATGGAAACAGAGGCCAAGGGCCTGGGCTGGGAGACCCCCCAGCTGGCTAAAACAACTGGTTCCATGGAAACAGAGGCCAAGGGCCTGGGCTGGGAGACGCCCCAGCTGGCTAAAACAACTGGTTCCATAGAAACAGAGGCCAAGGGACTGGGCTGGGAGACCCCCCAGCTGGCTAAAACAACTGGTTCCATGGAAACAGAGGCCAAGGGACTGGGCTGGGAGACCCCCCAGCTGACTAAAACAACTGGTTCCATGGAAACAGAGGCCAAGGGACTGGGCTGGGAGACCCCCCAGCTGGCTAAAACAACTGGTTCCATGGAAACAGAGGCCAAGGGACTGGGCTGGGAGACCCCCCAGCTGACTAAAACAACTGGTTCCATGGAAACAGAGGCCAAGGGACTGGGCTGGGAGACCCCCCAGCTGGCTAAAACAACTGGTTCCATGGAAACAGAGGCCAAGGGACTGGGCTGGGAGACCCCCCAGCTGGCTAAAACAACTGGTTCCATGGAAACAGAGGCCAAGGGACTGGGCTGGGAGACACCCCAGCTGGCTAAAACAACTGGTTCCATGGAAACAGAGGCCAAGGGACTGGGCTGGGAGACCCCCCAGCTGGCTAAAACAACCCTGAAGGTTCTTTGGTTCAGCAAACTACCTTTTAGTTCTACATTATGTTTTCTAATCCAGCACCTGTGATAAGTGATATCACCCCATTGGATCCATGTGGGTATTCACTGGTAAAAGTGGGCACAGATTAGCCCACACCAGCCAAAAACAGGCTAGCCCACACCAAACCCACCTCAAGCCCACACCAGCCAAACACGGTTTGGCCCACACCAAGCCCACACCAGCCAAATACAGGCTAGCCCGCACCAAGCCCACACCAGCTAAACACGGGCTAGCCCACACCAAGCCCACACTAGCCAAACACGGGCTAGCCCACACCAGCCAACCACAGGCTAGCCCACACCAGCCAAACACAGGCTAGCCCACACCAGCCAAACACAGGCTAGCCCACACCAGCCAAACACAGGCTAGCCCACACCAGCCAACCACAGGCTAGCCCACACCAGCCAAACACAGGCTAGCCCACACCAGCCAAACACAGGCTAGCCCACACCAGTCAACCACAGGTTAGCCCACACCAAGCCCACACCAGCCAACCACAGGTTAGCCCACACCAAGCCCCACACCAGCCAACCACAGGTTAGCCCACACCAAGCCCCACACCAGCTGTGGTTGGCTAGCCCACACCAGCCAACCACAGGTTAGCCCACACCAGCCAACCACAGGTTAGCCCACACCAAGCCCACACCAGCCAACCACAGGTTAGCCCACACCAAGCCCCACACCAGCCAACCACAGGCTAGCCCACACCAGCCAACCACAGGTTAGCCCACACCAGCCAACCACAGGTTAGCCCACACCAGCCAACCACAGGTTAGCCCACACCAAGCCCACACCAGCCAACCACAGGTTAGCCCACACCAAGCCCATACCAACATGCAGTTTCTGGACAGTTTTATCTCAATCTCTTCATTCAAAGATCATCAACCATGGACACTCTTACTGACAGTTGTGGCTGCTTTGCGTGATGTATTGTTGTCTCTACCTTCTTGCCCTCTGTGCTGTTGTCTGGACCAATAATGTTTGTACCATGTTTTGTGCTGCTGCCATGTTGTGCTGCTGCCATGTTGTTATGTTGTGCTGCTGTCATGCTGTGTTGCTGCCATGTTGTGCTGTTACCATGCTGTGTTGCTGCCATGTTGTGCTGCTGCCATGCTGTGTTGCTACCATGCTGTGTTGCTGCCATGTTGTGCTGCTGCCATGTTGTGCTGCTGCCATGATGTGTTGCTGCCATGTTGTGCTGCTGCCATGTTGTGTTGCTGCCATGTTGTGCTGCTGCCATGCTGTGTTGCTACCATGCTGTGTTGCTGCCATGTTGTGCTGCTACCATGCTGTGTTGCTACCATGTTGTGCTGCTGCCATGTTGTGCTGCTACCATGCTGTGTTGCTACCATGCTGTGTTGCTGCCATGTTGTGCTGCTGCCATGATGTGTTGCTACCATGCTGTGTTGCTGCCATGTTGTGCTGCTACCGTGCTGTGTTGCTACCATGTTGTGCTGCTGCCATGCTGTGTTGCAACCATGTTGTGCTGCTGCCATGTTGTGTTGCTGCCATGTTGTGCTGCTGCCATGCTGTGTTGCTACCATGCTGTGTTGCTGCCATGTTGTGCTGCTACCATGCTGTGTTGCTACCATGTTGTGCTGCTGCCATGTTGTGCTGCTACCATGCTGTGTTGCTACCATAGTGTTGCTGCCAGGTTGTGCTGCTGCCATGATGTGTTGCTACCATGCTGTGTTGCTGCCATGTTGTGCTGCTACCGTGCTGTGTTGCTACCATGTTGTGCTGCTGCCATGCTGTGTTGCAACCATGTTGTGCTGCTGCCATGATGTGTTGCTACCATGCTGTGTTGCTGCCATGTTGTGCTGCTACCGTGCTGTGTTGCTACCATGTTGTGCTGCTGCCATGTTGTGTTGCTACCATGCTGTGCTGCTACCATGTTGTGTTGCTACCATGCTGTGCTACTACCACGCTGTGCTACTACAATGCTGTGTTATCTTAGGTCTCTCTTCATGTGGTGTTGTCTCGTCATAACGTATGTTTTGTCCCATATTTATATTTTTAATCCCAGCAGGAGGCCTTTTGCTAGGCCGTCATTGTAAATAAGAATTTTTTCTTAACTGACTTGCCTAGTTACAGTTGAAGTCTGAAGTTTACATACACCTTAGCCAAATACATTTAAACACAGTTTCACAATTCCTGACATTTAATCCTAGTAAAAATTCCCTGTCTTAGGTCAGTTAGGATCACCACTTTATTTTAAGAATGTGAAATGTCAGAATAATAGTAGAGAGAATTATTTATTTCAGCTTTTATTTTTATTTTATCACATTCCCAGTGGGTCAGAAGTTTACATACACTCAATTAGTATTTGGTAGCATTTCCTTTAAATTGTTTAACTTGGGTCAAACATTTCAGGAGCCTTCCACAAGCTTCCCACAATAAATTGGGTGAATTTTGGCCCATTCCTCCTGACAGAGCTGGTGTAACTGAGTCAGGTTTGTAGGCCTTGCTCACACACACACAATTTTTCAGTTCTGCCCACAAAATTTTTATCTGACCAGAGGACATTTCTCCAAAAAGTACGATCTTTGTCCCCATGTGCAGTTGCAAACCGTAGTCTGGCTTTTTTAATGGCAGTTTTGGAGCAGTGGCTTCTTCCTTGCTGAGCGGCCTTTCAGGGTATGTAGATATAGGACTCGTTTTACTGTGGATATAGATACTTTTGTACCCGTTTCCTCCAGCATCTTCACAAGGTCCTTTGCTGTTGTTCTGGGATTGATTTGCACTTTTCACACCAAAGTACGTTCATCTCTAGGAGACAGAACGTGTCTCCTTCCTGATCGGTATGACGGCTGCGTGGTCCCACAGTGTTTATACTTGCGTACTATTGTTTGTACTGATGAACATGGTACCTTCAGGCGTTTGGAAATTGCTCCCAAGGATGAACCAGACTTGTGGAGGTCTACAATTTGTTTTTCTGAGGTCTTTGATTTTCCCATGATGTCAAGCAAAGAGGCACTGAGTTTGAAGGTAGATCTTGAAATACATCCACAGGTACACCTCCAATTGACTCAAATGATGTCAATTAGCCTATCAGAAGCTTCTAAAGCCATGACCTCATTTTCTGGAATTTTCCAAGCTGTTTAAAGGCACAGTCAACTTAGTGTATGTAAACTTCTGACCCACTGGAATTGTGATACAGTGAATTATAAGTGAAATAATCTGTCTGTAAACAATTGTTGGAAAAATGACTTGTGTCTTGCACAAAGTAGATGTCCTAACCGACTTGCCAAAACTATAGTTTGTTAGCATTTGTGGAGTGGTTGAAAAACTAGTTTTAATGACTCCAACCTAAGTGGATGGAAACTTCCGACTTCAACTGTAAATAAAGGTTAAATAATATTAATATAAATGTTCCATGGGTTTACTGACCACAATCCATTAAATTAATATTAGGAAGTGTTGATTATTTGGTGTCAGGAGAGCACAGCGCATGGAGATATGCAACACAGCCTTATGCTTCTGCAAAAAAAAAACAGTCAGCCCCAGGTCTTCAGGACAAACCCCCCCCAGTCAGCCCCAGGTCTTCAGGACAAACCCCCCCCAGTCAGCCCCAGGTCTTCAGGACAAACCCCCCCAGTCAGCCCCAGGTCTTCAGGACAAACCCCCCCAGTCAGCCCCAGGTCTTCAGGGCTAAACCCCCCCAGTCAGCCCCAGGTCTTCAGGGCAAACCCCCCCAGTCAGCCCCAGGTCTTCAGGACAAACCCCCCCCAGTCAGCCCCAGGTCTTCAGGACAAACCCCCCCAGTCAGCCCCAGGTCTTCAGGACAACCCCCCCCCAGTCAGCCCCAGGTCTTCAGGACAAAAGCCCCCCAGTCAGCCCCAGGTCTTCAGGACAAAAGCCCCCCAGTCAGCCCCAGGTCTTCAGGACAAACCCCCCCAGTCAGCCCCAGGTCTTCAGGGCTAAACCCCCCCAGTCAGCCCCAGGTCTTCAGGGCTAAACCCCCCCAGTCAGCCCCAGGTCTTCAGGACAAAAGCCCCCCAGTCAGCCCCAGGTCTTCAGGGCTAAACCCCCCCCAGTCAGCCCCAGGTCTTCAGGACAAAAGCCCCCCAGTCAGCCCCAGGTCTTCAGGGCTAAACCCCCCCAGTCAGCCCCAGGTCTTCAGGGCTAAACCCCCCCAGTCAGCCCCAGGTCTTCAGGGCAAACCCCCCCCCCAGTCAGCCCCAGGTCTTCAGGACAAACCCCCCCCAGTCAGCCCCAGGTCTTCAGGGCTAAACCCCCCAGTCAGCCCCAGGTCTTCAGGGCTAAACCCCCCAGTCAACCCCAGGTCTTCAGGGTAAACCCCCCAGTCAGCCCCAGGTCTTCAGGGAAACCCCCCCCCAGTCAGCCCCAGGTCTTCAGGGCAAACCCCCCCCTGTCAGCCCCAGGTCTTCAGGGCTAAACCCCCCCAGTCAGCCCCAGGTCTTCAGGGCTAAACCCCCCCAGTCAGCCCCAGGTCTTCAGGGCAACCCCCCCCCCCCCAGTCAGCCCCAGGTCTTCAGGGTTAAGCCCCCCCAGTCAGCCACAGGTCTTCAGGGCTAAACCCCCCCAGTCAGCCCCAGGTCTTCAGGGCTAAACCCTCCCAGTCAGCCCCAGGTCTTCAGGGCTAAACCCCCCCAGTCAGCCCCAGGTCTTCAGGGTTAAGCCCCCCCAGTCAGCCCCAGGTCTTCAGGGCTAAACCCCCCCAGTCAGCCCCAGGTCTTCAGGTCTAAGCCCCAGATGTTCTGTATGTCTAGTGGTGCATCACATACCACCCCACTAAACTCAGCTAAATACTTACCAGTCTGCTGATGGGCTGGGTGAGACTGACGTGGAGACCGGGAGAGCATGGCTCTGAGACCTCTGCTGCACTAACCAGGGCCTGCAGATGTTCCTTGGCCTACAAACATAACATAACCATCAGCTCCTTATATTGACATCTGCCAAACGGCAGAATTTAGCATTGGCATATAAGATGTATATTTCACCATCCACGTTGGCGGTTGGGTCAGAGCTCCAAGCGATTCACTCACATTTATGAATAAAAAGTCCAGTATGATCACATGTATAGTAAAATAAATGCTGCAGTAGCTGTTTTCAAAAAATGTCTGCCGTTTTGTTTCATAGCTGGTAAATTAAATCGCACAATGTCAAAGAACGACGAATCGTATAGACTACCCCACATCGCGCCACAACTCTGCCTGACTGGGAGCTGAGTACAAGTGAAACACTCCTTTTAAGAAGCGCTGTGCACACGCATACAACTTGGTCTAATTTTCTTGAAAGTGAAAGTGAATTGAATCTTTGTCCTTGTTTCTTGGCTAATTTTTTATTTTTTTTCACAAGCTAGGGTGTTTTTTAATGTTTGAGTTTCAACTGCTTGGGAAGAGAAGATCACGCTTCTACTAGACCCAATCACACAGACACAAACATGGCTCGAGTCACACTACCATGGTAACGCCCTGCCCCTCGCTGTTCCCCCCGCGGGACGGTTGTGCTAACGTAGGCTAATGGGATTGAGGTTGTAAGTAACACATTTCGCTAATGTAGGCTAATGGGATTAAGGTTGTAAGTAACACATTTCGCTAACGTAGGCTAATGGGATTGAGGTTGTAAGTAACACATTTCGCTAACGTAGGCTAATGGGATTGAGGTTGTAAGTAACACATTTCGCTAACGTAGGCTAATGGGATTGAGGTTGTAAGTAACACATTTCGCTAACGTAGGCTAATGGGATTGCGGTTATAAGTAACACATTTCGCTAACGTAGGCTAATGGGATTGAGGTTGTAAGTAACACATTTCGCTAACGTAGGCTAATGGGATTGAGGTTGTAAGTAACACATTTCCCAGGACATAGACATATCTTATATCGGCAGAAAGCATAAATTCTTGATAATCTAACTGCACTGTCCAATTTACAGTAGCTATTGCAGTGAAATAATACCATGCTATTGATTAAGGAGAGTGCACAGTGCACAGTTCTGTATTAATGAACAGAAATACAATGGTTCTTCGGATCAGTCTAAAACTTTTCACATATACTACTGCCATCTAGTGGCCAAATTGTAAATTGTGCCAGGGCTGGAATAATACATTATGGCCTTTCTCTTGCATTTCAAAGATGATGGTACAAAAAAAGCATGTTTTTTTTCTCTGAATTATATTCTACCAGATCTATTGTGCCATATTCTCCTACATTAATTTCACATTTCCACAAACTTCAAAGTGTTTCCTTTCAAATGGTATCAAGAATATGCACATCCTTGCTTCAGGTCCTGAGCTGCAGGCAGTTCAATTTGGGTCATTTTAGGCGAAAATTTTAAAAAGGGTCGGATTTATTAAAGGGGCAGGTGAACATTTTTCTCATCTGTGATATTTTGGTTAAAAGGTTCGGGTCACACATTTATTAAACATAAACTGGGTGGTTCGAGCCCTGAGTGCTGATTGGCTGACAGCCGTGGTATATCAGACCGTATACCACGGTTATGACAAAACATTTATTTTTACTGCTCTAATTACGTTGGTAATCAGTTTATAATGGCAATAAGGTACCTCAGGGGTTTGTGATATATGCCACGGCTAAGGGCTGTGTACAGGCACTCCGCAATGCGTCGTGCATAAGAACAGCCCTTAGCCGTGGTATACTGGCCATATATCACACCTCCTCGGGTCTTATCACTTAATTATGCCACATTACTTGTATTGTTTTAGAAACATTACAAAGCAGGCTCATCCGGGTTTCCTTGTGTTTGGTTGGTGTAATTTTAGCGGAAGAAAAATAATTTGACTTGTAAATAAATCTGAGTGGCTGGTAGATTTTTAAATGTACCTGCCACAGTAGCTGGTTGGCCAAAAAATAAAATTGTATCTACTGTACTACCAGTCTCGTACAACCACCAGGAAGTGTTGCCAGCTTCCATTCTGTTTGGCTACAGCATTCATCAGTCTGGTTATACGATGCTACTGTACTACAGCATGTAGCACCATATACTGAACTCACCTTGACCAGATCCCCATCCCTCACAATGGTATGGATGGCGAGAACTTGGATAGCGTTCAGATTCCGCCCATCTTGTTGTAAAATCCTGAATAAAATATGCGGTACCAGTCAAAAGTTTGGACACACCTACTTATTCCTGGGTGTGTCTTTATATTTTTTACTATTTTCTACATTGTAGAATAGTAGTGAAGACATCAAAACTATGAAATAACACATATGGAATCATGTAGTAACCAAAAAAGTGTTAACCTCTTGAAACTAGGGGGCACTATTTTTATTTTTGGAAAAATAACGTTCCCAAAGTAAACTGCCTATTTCTCAGGACCAGATGCTAGAATATGCATATAATAGATAGAAAACACTCTAAAGTTTCCAAAACTGTAAAAATATTGTCTGTGAGTATAACAGAACTGATGTTGCAGGCGAAATCCTGAGAAAAATCCAATCAGGAACTGACTCTTATTTTGAAACCCCTGTCTTTCTATGCATCCCTATTGCCCATTGAAAGGGATATCAACCAGATTCCTTTTTCTGTGGCTTCCCTAAGGTGTCTACAGCCTTTAGACGTAGTTTCAGGCCTTTATTTTGAAGAATGAGTGTAAACGACTACATTGCGTCAGTGGCCAGTTGAGGGCTCTCAGAGTGATTATTGCGTAAAAGACAGAGGTAGTCATTTTTCCTCTCGCTCCTACTGAAAATCCAATTGTCCCAGTTAATATATTATCGAATAGATATTTGAAAAACACCTTGAGGATTGATTATAAAAAACGTTTGCCATGTTTCTGTCGATATTATGGACATAATTTAGATTTTTTTTTGGCGTTGCCGTGACCACTATTTCTGGTAGATTTCTCAACACAACGTGACCAACAAAAGAAGCTATTTTGGGTATAAAAATAATATTTATGGAACAAAAGGAACATTTGCTGTCTAACTGGGAGTCTCGTCAGTGAAAACATCCGAAGATCATCAAAGGTAAACGCTTAATTTGATTGCTTTTCTGATTTTCGTGACCAAGCTTCCTGATGCTAGCTGGACATAATGCTATACTAGGCAATCGATAAACTTACACAAACACTTGTCTTGCTTTGGCTGTAAAGCATAATTTCAAAATCTGAGATGACAGGGTGATTAAACAAATCAAAATATATTTTATATTTGAGATTCTTCAAAGTAACCACCCTTTGCCTTGATGAAAGCTTTGCACACTCCTGGCATTCTCTCAACCAACTTCACCTAGAATGCTTTTCCGAAATTTCCCACATATGCTGAGCACTTGTTGGCTGCTTTTCCTTCACTCTGCAGTCCAACTCATCCCAATTGGGTTGAGGTTGGGTGATTGTGGAGGCCAGGTCATCTGATGCAGCACTCCATCACTCTCCTTATTGGTCAAATAGCCCTTACACAGCCTGGAGGTGTGTTGGGTTATTGTCCTGTGGGAAAACAAATGATAGCAAACCAGATGGGATGGCGCATCGCTGCAGAATGCTGAGGTAGCCATGCTGGTTAAGTGTGCTTTGAATTCTAAATAAATCACTGACAGTGTCACCAGCAAAGCACCCCCATACCATCACACCTCCTCCTTCATGCTTCACAGTGGGAACCACACATGCGGAAAATTCCACAAATTAACAAGGCACACCTGCTAATTGAAATGCATTCCAGGTGACTACCTCATGAAGCTGGTTGAGAGAATGCCTAGAGTGTGAAAAGCTTTCATCTAGGCAAAGGGTGATTACTTTGAAGGATTTGTTTAACACTTTATTGGTTACTACATGATTCCATATTTGTTATTTCATAGTTTACGTCTTCACAATTATTATACAATGTAGAAAATAGAAAAAAGAAAGAAACCCCTGGAAAGAGTAGGTGTTCAAACTTTTGACAGGGACTGTATAACAGAGATGTATTCATCACTAAGAACAGTGGTTCACGGTTGAGTTACAATATACCAATATAGTATAGCTATAACTACGAATAACAACAGCTAGCCAGTCTCGTAGGGTTAGGGATCAGGAGTCCTAGTTACCTAGCAGCTGTATCCAGGGCCTGCTCCCAGTCCTGTAGAGCCAGGAACAGCTTCATCTTCAGCATCAGACCAGGGAGGAAGTCTGAGTGGGAGGTCACTATCTGATTCACCACCTGCTGGGATCCAATGAAGTTATGCTGGTTCATAAAGTACTTGGCCTGTGAAACAAGGAATAGAAACCATCAGGTTAAATTCAATTATCAACAAATGTTAGGTAACTTTTCCTTGGACTGCTGTGCCTACAGCCAACCATCACAGCTGTAGCCTCTCAAACAAATACTTTTATAAGAATAAGAATAGTTTAGAATCAGTGAACCAAAGGGAGAGCTGCTGCTGTGCATTGTGGTACCTTTCCCATCATGCCGAACACATCCCTGGAGTGCTGCCCTCCTCCGTCCAGGTAGCAGATAGCGTTGTTCCTCTGAAACTCATCCTCGGAGTTCATATCCACCCAGCCCTTCAGGATGGACCCCTGGCAACGAGAGGAACAACTAGAGTTTCACCACAATGTCTACTGACCAAAGCACGGTATTACTTTGGAACTACAGAAAATATCATTCATAGATTTGTCATGCACTTTAGTAAACCTGAATTTGCATGTGCTATGTTTGAAATCATACTATACAGCTTCGTATGAGCCTAAATGAAAAATGAATAATACTGGTGTCATGCATGGGTACGGACCTCTTTTGAGGACTTGGATATCTTCAGTATCTTGTCAATGTAGTCTTTGGCCTTGTCAACGTGGCCCAACAGCCACAGGAACAGGGCTCCATAGAACAGAGGCTTCTCTCCTGCCGTCTTACGGATATTCCTCACGTGGGTCTCCAGGGCTGCCACAGCCTCGTGATCTGCAGACAAGAGATAAACACACTTTACATAACACGTAGCCTGATACTCTGCCATTTCATATCAAACAAAAGGATGGGAGGTTGTTTGAGGCTAAGGACAACTAGAAGATTAGCCTATTGGAACAGACCATTAAATCTAGGCCTATCCACCCGCTCACCAATCATGTCACTTCGCTTGTGTGCACAGATAAGAGCCATGCTGGAACATATGGCCACGGTCGGCTTGTCCTTCACCTGCTCCAGCTCTCTCATGGCCTCCTGGGTTCGACCTACCATTGAATAATGCATAACGGTAGTGATCATGCTCCTCTCGTGTATAGCCTGGTCTCAGTCAAATGACAGAATCTGCCATCAACAATGTTGAGTCAATACACGAAAGAGTCCAAATATACGGTTGTACCTTCCATTAGTATCCCAAAGCCTTTAAAAAACAGCAGAACAGGATCCTTGCTGTACATCTTCAGGTAGTACTCGGCTGTGTGTATGGATTGCCTGTAGAACTTCTCACCCATGAAGTAAATCAGTGAAGCCTGAGGATGAGAGTAGACATTAAAGCTTACTTTCAGTAATTGATACAGTATCATTGTAAGAAGCTGTGTTTTACCCCCCAACATAAACCTGTTAGACACAACTAGCTAACGTTAAATATCTAACTAGCCAGACAGTTAACACTAACCAACTGGCAGGCAACTTCATCAAATAAATCATATCCAAGTTTAAAAGGCTAGCTAGCTAACGTTAGCCAATAAACATATTACCTAATAAAAAAATAACTTACTAAACAAACTGGATCTGTGTCAGCCATGTTTTCCTGATAAACTTCTCAACTTAGAGAGTGTGTCGTTGATGTTATTGTCCCTGTTTCCTGTTGCTTTCCGTTCCTCAGTGATGCTAAACGTTACAGAGTCAGAGAGGCTAACGTCGGGCGTTTCCTGTTGCCTAACAACCGACGAAGCAGCCGCTTAAGGCATGGCTAATCACACACAGAGCGGTCGTCTCATCTCTGATCCATGCTGTGATAGACTTCCACCTAGAAATAGATAAACACGATCTCGGAATAGTGACAGCTCGTTTTGGTTCTTCTGTAGTACAAAATGTAACGAATACACCTGGTGTAATATGTCAATGACCGTCAGATTCAGAATTGATTTGTTTCTCATTTATCTCCCACTTTTACAGTATGTACAAGAGCATAAACAACTAAAGAACTTGATTATAGACTCGTTTAACTCAAATGATTTAGAATCAACGCATGGAAGTAACTGGGAAATATTGATCTTTAAAGTAAGATCCATCGCCATTACACAGTAATGAACTAAAGAAGCAAAAATGTTTTAAAGATGAGCTCATGAATAAATGTAATGTTATTTTAGAAAAGGATACCCTTTCAAGCAGAGGATGAAACAGATTTGAATCTTGAATAGAACCAGATGAAATGTACATTGGTTTCGCTAAAGGGGCTTTTATTAGATGTAAATGCAAGATGGGTCGACGAGGGTGAGAAAAACACAAGATAATGTTTTGCTCTTAAAAAAAAGGAACTATAAAAAAAACTCTGTCTTAAATATTGACAACACCTTGTAAAGACCTTAACATCATCTCAACCTGTATATTAGTTCTATGAACATCTGTATACATCTAATTTAATGGAACTGAATGTGAACCTTTTATAAAACATGTCTTTGGTCATGTTATTTCTGATGAGTTCAAGTCCATATGTGAAGAGGAGTTTTCTATTGTAGAGATGAGCGATGCTCTTATATCTATTAATATCAAGGCACAAGGCGAGACCCAGATTCAGACACAGGAGGCAGATGTTTGGAGTCTTACAATGTTTAATAATCCAAAGGGGTTGGCAAGAGAATGGTCATGGACAGGCAAAAAAGTAAAAACCAGATCAGAGTCCAGGAGGTACAGAGTGGCAGAAAGGCTCGTTCATGGTCCAGGCAGGCTCGTTCATGGTTTAGGCAGGCGGGTACAGAGTCCAGAAACAGACAAGGGTCAAAACCGGGAGGACTAGAAAAAGGAGAAATGCAAAAAGCCGGAGAACAGGAAAACCACTGGTTGACTTGGAAACATACAAGACGAACTGGCACAGAGAGACAGGAAACACAGGGATAAATACACTGGTACAGAGAGACATGAAACACAGAGATAAATACACTGGCACAGAGAGACATGAAACACAGGGATAAATACACTGGTACAGAGAGACAGGAAACACAGAGATAAATACACTGGTACAGAGAGACATGAAACACAGGGATAAATACACTGGTACAGAGAGACAGGAAACACAGGGATAAATACACTGGTAGAGAGAGACAGGAAACACAGGGATAAATACACTGGTAGAGAGAGACAGGAAACACAGGGATAAATACACTGGTAGAGAGAGACAGGAAACACAGGGATAAATACACTGGTAGAGAGAGACAGGAAACACAGGGATAAATACACTGGTACAGAGAGACAGGAAACACAGGGATAAATACACTGGTACAGAGAGACAGGAAACACAGGGATAAATACACTGGTAGAGAGAGACAGGAAACACAGGGATAAATACACTGGTAGAGAGAGACAGGAAACACAGGGATAAATACACTGGTAGAGAGAGACAGGAAACACAGGGATAAATACACTGGCACAGAGAGACAGGAAACACAGGGATAAATACACTGGCACAGAGAGACTGGAAACACAGGGATAAATACACTGGTACAGAGAGACAGGAAACACAGGGATAAATACACTGGTAGAGAGAGACAGGAAACACAGGGATAAATACACTGGTAGAGAGAGACAGGAAACACAGGGATAAATACACTGGTAGAGAGAGACAGGAAACACAGGGATAAATACACTGGTAGAGAGAGACAGGAAACACAGGGATAAATACACTGGCACAGAGAGACAGGAAACACAGGGATAAATACACTGGTACAGAGAGACAGGAAACACAGGGATAAATACACTGGTAGAGAGAGACAGGAAACACAGGGATAAATACACTGGTAGAGAGAGACAGGAAACACAGGGATAAATACACTGGCACAGAGAGACAGGAAACACAGGGATAAATACACTGGTACAGAGAGACAGGAAACACAGGGATAAATACACTGGTACAGAGAGACAGGAAACACAGGGATAAATACACTGGCACAGAGAGACAGGAAACACAGGGATAAATACACTGGCACAGAGAGACAGGAAACACAGGGATAAATACACTGGTACAGAGAGACAGGAAACACAGGGATAAATACACTGGCACAGAGAGACAGGAAACACAGGGATACATACACTGGTACAGAGAGACAGGAAACACAGGGATAAATACACTGGCACAGAGAGACAGGGATAAATACACTGGCCCAGAGAGACAGGAAACACAGGGATAAATACACTGGCACAGAGAGACAGGGATAAATACACTGGCCCAGAGAGACAGGAAACACAGGGATAAATACACTGGTACAGAGAGACAGGAAACACAGGGATAAATACACTGGCACAGAGAGACAGGAAACACAGGGATAAATACACTGGCACAGAGAGACAGGAAACACAGAGATAAATACACTGGCACAGAGAGACAGGAAACACAGAGATAAATACACTGGTACAGAGAGACAGGAAACACAGGGATAAATACACTGGTACAGAGAGACAGGAAACACAGGGATAAATACACTGGTACAGAGAGACAGGAAACACAGGGATAAATACACTGGTACAGAGAGACAGGAAACACAGGGATAAATACACTGGCACAGAGAGACAGGAAACACAGAGATAAATACACTGGTACAGAGAGACAGGAAACACAGGGATAAATACACTGGTACAGAGAGACAGGAAACACAGGGATAAATACACTGGTACAGAGAGACAGGAAACACAGGGATAAATACACTGGTACAGAGAGACAGGAAACACAGGGATAAATACACTGGCACAGAGAGACAGGGATAAATACACTGGTACAGAGAGACAGGAAACACAGGGATAAATACACTGGTACAGAGAGACAGGGATAAATACACTGGCACAGAGAGACAGGGATAAATACACTGGTACAGAGAGACAGGAAACACAGGGATAAATACACTGGTACAGAGAGACAGGAAACACAGGGATAAATACACTGGTACAGAGAGACAGGGATAAATACACTGGTACAGAGAGACAGGAAACACAGGGATAAATACACTGGCACAGAGAGACAGGAAACACAGAGATAAATACACTGGCACAGAGAGACAGGAAACAGGAAGAGAGAGACAGGAAACAGGAAGAGAGAGATAGGAAACACAGGGATAAATACACTGGTACAGAGAGACAGGAAACACAGGGATAAATACACAGGTACAGAGAGACAGGAAACACAGGGATAAATACACTGGTACAGAGAGACAGGAAACACAGGGATAAATACACTGGTACAGAGAGACAGGAAACACAGGGATAAATACACAGGTACAGAGAGACAGGAAACACAGGGAAAAATACACTGGTACAGAGAGACTCCGCCTTACATGCATTCACATAGACTCTTGACACTCGAAGGCTATTATTTTATCCCTCTACGTTTGTAAAGCATTTGACACAATAGAACACACATTTCTAATACATTTGTTATACACTTTTGGTTTCGGGACTAGCTCTGTCTCTGTTATCAGTATGTTTTTATAAAGATATGAATAGTTATGTTATGATTAATCGTAACACATCTAAAATATATAATATTCACCGTAGTATTCACCAGGGTTGTCCTGTTTCAGGTTTCTTATTCCTTTTAGTTGTAGCATTTTGAACAACCTGGAATTATAAGGTATTTCTATATCAGTTAGCAGATGATACAACTCTGCTTCTAAAAGACAAGGATCAAGTTGCTATTGCACTTAATACTATCAAATCATTCTCTCTCATTTATTTATTTATCCTTTATTTAATTAGGTTTCAGCTTCTGGTCTGGAACTTAACTTAAATAAATCTGACATATTGTCCCTGCATAACTCAAATGACCTGTTGAGAATATTCCAGTGAAATATTTAGTGGCGAAAAACAATATTGTCCGTCAAAGATTAAAGAAAACAAAATCCGTCTTTAATAACTGGCTCCAGCGTGACCTCTCTACCATTGGAAGGGTTTTACTGTCCAAAGCAGAGGCTCTGTCACATTTGTCTATCTTGCCCTATCCCTATGTGTAGCTGATCAAACCAGCAAGGAAATCAACAACACTTTCCTAGACTTTATATGGGATAATAAACAACACAAACTTCAGAAGTCTGTAATATCAAACCAAAGAGCTGATGGTGGGTTTGAAGTACTAGAGTTCATTGATATCAACAACACCTTTAAATTAAAATGGATAAAAATATGTTTAACTCTGAATCTTTATGGTACTTCATTCCCTGTCATATTGTTATCAAACTGGGTGGTCTTACATTTGTGTGGAAGTGCAACTGTTCCCTAGCAAAATTACCTATCAAACTGTCCAAATTTCACCAACAAGCCCTTTTAGCCTGGAAACTATGTTAATGTCCACAACTTCTCCCTTCACAAGGCCCTTCTGTGGAACCACAAAGATATTGTTGTTAAAAACAAGTCTTTATTCTTCCCTAAGTGGTTTGAAAGAAATATTATATTTGTGCTTGATTTATTTGATAAAGAAGGAAATATACTCTCTATTATAGGAAGGTCTTAGAAACATATAACGTACCAATACATTATAAATAATTTAATTCTATATGGAAAGCATATCTATTACTCAATTTAGTTTAATTTTCAAAGCAATACCTTCAGAACTTACTCAATTAATGAAATCTCATTAGTGTTTTGGAGAACATGTCGAGATAGATGCACAATCTATGTTAGAATGTTGCCCCCTGCTGGATCAGAAATGTAATGACAAATTCACAAGAACATTTTAACTCCTGGAGGGTAATTCGTCTTGAATGCATATATAACTGAAATTGAATGGAAGAAAGCTTGGTTGCTCCCTCACACATTTTGTATAGCAAATACAGTAAAAGAAATTCACTTTAAAATCTTTGACAAAATATACCCTTGCAATAACTTGTTGTCTAAATTCATGGACTTAAAGTATGCATTTTCTGCGATAAAGAAGGGGAAACTAATCATTCACGTGTTTTAGTGTGTGACTGTGAAGTTACAGTGAAGTTAAGTATTTACATGTTTTATTTAATCAATAAGACCCGTGTATTGATATATTTAATGAAAGATGTAATAAACTCAGCAAAAAAAGAAACGTCCAATTTTCATGACTCTGTCTTTCAAAGATAATTCACAAAAATCCAAATAACTTCACAGATATTCATTGTAAAAGGTTTAAACACTGTTTCCCATGCTTGTTCAATGAACCATAAACAATGAATAAACATGCACCTGTGGAACGGTCGTTAAGACACTAACTAGTTTACAGACGGTAGGCAATTAAGGTCACAGTTATGAAAACTTAGGACACTAAAGAGGCCTTTCTTACTAACTCTGAAAAACACCAAAAGAAAGATGCCCAGGGTCCCTGCTCATCTGCGTGAATGTGCCTTAGGCATGCTGCAAGGAGGCATGAGGACTGCAGATGTGGCCAGGGCAATAAATTGCAACGTCTGTACTGTGAGACGCCTAAGACAGCGCTACAGGGAGACAGGACAGACAGCTGATCATCCTCGTAGTGGCAGACCACTGTTCGGTACATCAGTGGCAGACCACTGTTCGGTACATCCAAACATCACACCTGCGGGACAGGTACAGGATGGCAACAACAATTGCCCGAGTTACACCAGGAACGCACAATCCCTCCATCAGTGCTCAGACTGTCCGCAATAGGCTGAGAGAGGCTGGACTGAGGGCTTGTAGGCCTGTTCTAAGGCAGGTCCTCACCAGACATCACGGCAACAACGTCGCCTATGGACACAAACCCACCGTCGCTGGACCAGACAGGACTGGCAGAAAGTGGTCTTCACTGACGAGTCTCGGATTCGTCTCACCAGGGGTGATGGTCGTATTTGTGTTTATCGTCGAAGGAATGAGCGTTACACAGAGGCTTGTACTCTGGAGCGGGATTGATTTGGAGGTGGAGGTTCTGTCATGGTCTGGGGCGGTGTGTCACAGCATCATCGGACTGAGCTTGTTGTCATTGCAGGTAGGTAATCTCAATGCTGTGCGTTACATGGAAAACATCCTCCTCCCTCATGTGGTACCCTTCCTGCAGGCTCATCCTGACATGACTCTCCAGCATGACAATGCCACCAGCCATACTGCTCATCCCAAACCATCTCAATTGGGTTGAGGTCGAGTGATTGTGGTGTTGCTAGAGATGGTGAACATGAAGTAAATGCACCGTGCTTGAAGAAGAGAAATAAGTATTTCACGGCTTTAGATGTGAGTGCTACTGGGCGGTAGTCATTTAGACAGGTTACCTTGGTGTTCTTGAGCACAGGGACTATGGTGGTCTGCTTGAAATATGTAGGTATTCCAGACTGGTACAGGGAGAGGTTGAAAATGTCAGTGAATACACCTGCTGTACTACTGATAGTGCTAATGTGATAGAGGATACAGGCTGATGTCAGTTATAAAGAGGTAGGAAGGTTGTCATCGGATAGGGTTTAAAGAGGTAGGAAGGTTGTCATCGGATAAAGTTTAAAGAGGTAGGAAGGTTGTCATCGGAAAGGGTTTAAATAGGAAGGTTGTCATTGGATAAAGTTTAAAGAGGTAGGAAGGTTGTCATCGGAAAGGGTTTAAATAGGTAGGAAGGTTGTCATCGGATAAAGTTTAAAGAGGTAGGAAGGTTGTCATCGGATAAAGTTTAAAGAGGTAGGAAGGTTGTCATCGGATAGGGTTTAAATAGGAAGGTTGTCATCAGATAAAGTTTAAAGAGGTAGGAAGGTTGTCATCGGATAAAGTTTAAAGAGGTAGGAAGGTTGTCATCGGATAAAGTTTAAAGAGGTAGGAAGGTTGTCATCGGATAAAGTTTAAAGAGGTAGGAAGGTTGTCATCGGATAAAGTTTAAAGAGGTAGGAAGGTTGTCATCGGATAAAGTTTAAAGAGGTAGGAAGGTTGTCATCGGATAAAGTTTAAAGAGGTAGGAAGGTTGTCATCGGATAGGGTTTAAATAGGAAGGTTGTCATCGGATAGGGTTTAAATAGGAAGTATGTCATCGGATAAAGTTTAAAGAGGTAGGAAGGTTGTCATCGGATAGGGTTTAAATAGGAAGGTTGTCATCGGATAAAGTTTAAAGAGGTAGGAAGGTTGTCATCGGATAGGGTTTAAATAGGAAGGTTGTCATCGGATAAAGTTTAAAGAGGTAGGAAGGTTGTCATCGGATAGGGTTTAAATAGGAAGGTTGTCATCGGATAAAGTTTAAAGAGGTAGGAAGGTTGTCATCGGATAGGGTTTAAATAGGTAGGAAGGTTGTCATCGGAAAGGGTTTAAATAGGAAGGTTGTCATCGGATAAAGTTTAAAGAGGTAGGAAGGTTGTCATCGGATAAAGTTTAAAGAGGTAGGAAGGTTGTCATCGGATAAAGTTTAAAGAGGTAGGAAGGTTGTCATCGGATAAAGTTTAAAGAGGTAGGAAGGTTGTCATCGGATAAAGTTTAAAGAGGTAGGAAGGTTGTCATCGGATAGGGTTTAAATAGGAAGGTTGTCATCGGATAAAGTTTAAAGAGGTAGGAAGGTTGTCATCGGATAAAGTTTAAAGAGGTAGGAAGGTTGTCATCGGATAAAGTTTAAAGAGGTAGGAAGGTTGTCATCGGAAAGGGTTTAAATAGGAAGGTTGTCATCGGATAAAGTTTAAAGAGGTAGGAATGTTGTCATCGGATAAAGTTTAAAGAGGTAGGAAGGTTGTCATCGGATAGGGTTTAAATAGGAAGGTTGTCATCGGATAAAGTTTAAAGAGGTAGGAAGGTTGTCATCGGATAGGGTTTAAATAGGAAGGTTGTCATCGGATAAAGTTTAAAGAGGTAGGAAGGTTGTCATCGGATAAAGTTTAAAGAGGTAGGAAGGTTGTCATCGGATAAAGTTTAAAGAGGTAGGAAGGTTGTCATCGGATAAAGTTTAAAGAGGTAGGAAGGTTGTCATCGGAAAGGGTTTAAATAGGAAGGTTGTCATCGGATAAAGTTTAAAGAGGTAGGAAGGTTGTCATCGGATAAAGTTTAAAGAGGTAGGAAGGTTGTCATCGGATAGGGTTTAAATAGGAAGGTTGTCATCGGATAAAGTTTAAAGAGGTAGGAAGGTTGTCATCGGAAAGGGTTTAAATAGGTAGGAAAGTTGTCATCGGATAAAGTTTAAAGAGGTAGGAAGGTTGTCATCGGATAAAGTTTAAAGAGGTAGGAAGGTTGTCATCGGATAGGGTTTAAATAGGAAGGTTGTCATCGGATAAAGTTTAAAGAGGTAGGAAGGTTGTCATCGGATAAAGTTTAAAGAGGTAGGAAGGTTGTCATCGGATAAAGTTTAAAGAGGTAGGAAGGTTGTCATCGGATAAAGTTTAAAGAGGTAGGAAGGTTGTCATCGGATAAAGTTTAAAGAGGTAGGAAGGTTGTCATCGGATAAAGTTTAAAGAGGTAGGAAGGTTGTCATCGGATAGGGTTTAAATAGGTAGGAAGGTTGTCATCGGAAAGGGTTTAAATAGGAAGGTTGTCATCGGATAAAGTTTAAAGAGGTAGGAAGGTTGTCATCGGATAAAGTTTAAAGAGGTAGGAAGGTTGTCATCGGATAGGGTTTAAATAGGAAGGTTGTCATCGGATAAAGTTTAAAGAGGTAGGAAGGTTGTCATCGGATAGGGTTTAAATAGGAAGGTTGTCATCGGATAAAGTTTAAAGAGGTAGGAAGGTTGTCATCGGATAGGGTTTAAATAGGTAGGAAGGTTGTCATCGGAAAGGGTTTAAATAGGAAGGTTGTCATCGGATAAAGTTTAAAGAGGTAGGAAGGTTGTCATCGGATAAAGTTTAAAGAGGTAGGAAGGTTGTCATCGGATAAAGTTTAAAGAGGTAGGAAGGTTGTCATCGGATAAAGTTTAAAGAGGTAGGAAGGTTGTCATCGGATAAAGTTTAAAGAGGTAGGAAGGTTGTCATCGGATAGGGTTTAAATAGGAAGGTTGTCATCGGATAAAGTTTAAAGAGGTAGGAAGGTTGTCATCGGATAAAGTTTAAAGAGGTAGGAAGGTTGTCATCGGATAAAGTTTAAAGAGGTAGGAAGGTTGTCATCGGAAAGGGTTTAAATAGGAAGGTTGTCATCGGATAAAGTTTAAAGAGGTAGGAATGTTGTCATCGGATAAAGTTTAAAGAGGTAGGAAGGTTGTCATCGGATAGGGTTTAAATAGGAAGGTTGTCATCGGATAAAGTTTAAAGAGGTAGGAAGGTTGTCATCGGATAGGGTTTAAATAGGAAGGTTGTCATCGGATAAAGTTTAAAGAGGTAGGAAGGTTGTCATCGGATAAAGTTTAAAGAGGTAGGAAGGTTGTCATCGGATAAAGTTTAAAGAGGTAGGAAGGTTGTCATCGGATAAAGTTTAAAGAGGTAGGAAGGTTGTCATCGGAAAGGGTTTAAATAGGAAGGTTGTCATCGGATAAAGTTTAAAGAGGTAGGAAGGTTGTCATCGGATAAAGTTTAAAGAGGTAGGAAGGTTGTCATCGGATAGGGTTTAAATAGGAAGGTTGTCATCGGATAAAGTTTAAAGAGGTAGGAAGGTTGTCATCGGATAGGGTTTAAATAGGAAGGTTGTCATCGGATAAAGTTTAAAGAGGTAGGAAGGTTGTCATCGGATAAAGTTTAAAGAGGTAGGAAGGTTGTCATCGGATAGGGTTTAAATAGGTAGGAAGGTTGTCATCGGAAAGGGTTTAAATAGGAAGGTTGTCATCGGATAAAGTTTAAAGAGGTAGGAAGGTTGTCATCGGATAAAGTTTAAAGAGCTAGGAAGGTTGTCATCGGATAGGGTTTAAATAGGAAGGTTGTCATCGGATAAAGTTTAAAGAGGTAGGAAGGTTGTCATCGGATAAAGTTTAAAGAGGTAGGAAGGTTGTCATCGGAAAGGGTTTAAATAGGTAGGAAGGTTGTCATCGGATAAAGTTTAAAGAGGTAGGAAGGTTGTCATCGGATAGGGTTTAAATAGGAAGGTTGTCATCGGATAAAGTTTAAAGAGGTAGGAAGGTTGTCATCGGATAGGGTTTAAATAGGAAGGTTGTCATCGGATAAAGTTTAAAGAGGTAGGAAGGTTGTCATCGGATAGGGTTTAAATAGGAAGGTTGTCATCGGATAAAGTTTAAAGAGGTAGGAAGGTTGTCATCGGATAAAGTTTAAAGAGGTAGGAAGGTTGTCATCGGATAGGGTTTAAATAGGAAGGTTGTCATCGGATAAAGTTTAAAGAGGTAGGAAGGTTGTCATCGGATAAAGTTTAAAGAGGTAGGAAGGTTGTCATCGGATAAAGTTTAAAGAGGTAGGAAGGTTGTCATCGGATAGGGTTTAAATAGGAAGGTTGTCATCGGATAAAGTTTAAAGAGGTAGGAAGGTTGTCATCGGATAGGGTTTAAATAGGAAGGTTGTCATCGGATAAAGTTTAAAGAGGTAGGAAGGTTGTCATCGGATAGGGTTTAAATAGGAAGGTTGTCATCGGATAAAGTTTAAAGAGGTAGGAAGGTTGTCATCGGATAGGGTTTAAATAGGAAGGTTGTCATCGGATAGGGTTTAAAGAGGTAGGAAGGTTGTCATCGGATAGGGTTTAAAGAGGTAGGAAGGTTGTCATCGGATAAAGTTTAAAGAGGTAGGAAGGTTGTCATCGGATAGGGTTTAAATAGGAAGGTTGTCATCGGATAAAGTTTAAAGAGGTAGGAAGGTTGTCATCGGATAGGGTTTAAATAGGAAGGTTGTCATCGGATAAAGTTTAAAGAGGTAGGAAGGTTGTCATCGGATAGGGTTTAAATAGGTAGGAAGGTTGTCATCGGATAAAGTTTAAAGAGGTAGGAAGGTTGTCATCGGATAGGGTTTAAATAGGTAGGAAGGTTGTCATCGGATAAAGTTTAAAGAGGTAGGACGGTTGTCATCGGATAAAGTTTAAAGAGGTAGGAAGTTTGTCATCGGATAGGGTTTAAATAGGAAGGTTGTCATCGGATAGGGTTTAAAGAGGTAGGAAGGTTGTCATCGGAAAGGGTTTAAATAGGAAGGTTGTCATCGGATAAAGTTTAAAGAGGTAGGAAGGTTGTCATCGGATAGGGTTTAAATAGGAAGGTTGTCATCGGATAAAGTTTAAAGAGGTAGGAAGGTTGTCATCGGATAGGGTTTAAATAGGTAGGAAGGTTGTCATCGGATAAAGTTTAAAGAGGTAGGAAGGTTGTCATCGGATAGGGTTTAAATAGGAAGGTTGTCATCGGATAAAGTTTAAAGAGGTAGGAAGGTTGTCATCGGATAGGGTTTAAATAGGAAGGTTGTCATCGGATAAAGTTTAAAGAGGTAGGAAGGTTGTCATCGGATAAAGTTTAAAGAGGTAGGAAGGTTGTCATCGGATAGGGTTTAAATAGGTAGGAAGGTTGTCATCGGAAAGGGTTTAAATAGGAAGGTTGTCATCGGATAAAGTTTAAAGAGGTAGGAAGGTTGTCATCGGATAAAGTTTAAAGAGGTAGGAAGGTTGTCATCGGATAAAGTTTAAAGAGGTAGGAAGGTTGTCATCGGATAAAGTTTAAAGAGGTAGGAAGGTTGTCATCGGATAAAGTTTAAAGAGGTAGGAAGGTTGTCATCGGATAGGGTTTAAATAGGAAGGTTGTCATTGGATAAGGTTTAAAGAGAAAGGTTGTCATTGGATAGGTTTAATCATGGAATGTTAAGATTTGTTTTTACCTCTACGAAAGCGATCAGTAGACTAAATACTGTTGCATGCTAAGTTGCACAAAGTCAAAGAGTTTAGTTAGTCCTTCTATCATTATAGAATTTAGAACAAGCTGAATGTCTAAGGGCACAGGGCGAGAACCAGATGCAGACACAGGAGGCAGAGGGTTTGAGTCTGATATTTATTATAATCCAAGGGGCAGGCAAGAGAATGGTCACGGACAGGCAAAAGAGCAGGAACAAACCTGGCTGACCGGGGTACCGGCATTGATGAGGGCTGGGTCCAGGATGTCTTTAGCGGGATCCCAGCACCTCTCCTCCGGGCCATAACCCTCCCAGTCAACCAGCTACTAGAAACCTCTGCCCGTGGTCGAACCCTCAGCCTCAGGAGGCGTCTCAGTGTATGCTGGCAGACTGTTGATGACCTGGGGGGAGGGATGGGCCTAGAAACAGAAGACAAAGGACTGTGAGACAAGGGCTTAATCTTGGACACATAAAAAGGTGGGTGAACACAAAGGGTAAGGGGTAACAGCAGGCGAACAGCAGTGGGACTAAGGACTCTAGACATGGGGAAAGGACCAATGAAACAGGAGGAAAGTTTTCGGGAATCCACCCAGAGGGGCAGGTCCCGTGTGGACAACCGTACCCTCTGCCCGACAGCGGGGAGCTTGTCGACGATACCTGGAGGTGGTCTTGAGAAGAGCCGCCCGAGCCCTTTTCCAGGTACGCCAATAGCGGCGGACAAACATCTGGGCTGAGTGTATGTTGACCTCAACTTCTTTCTCTGGGAAGAGCGGAGGCTGATACCCCATGGAGCATTTGAAGGTGGAGAGTCCAGTAGCCGAGCAGGGAAGAGCTGATTCCCACCTCAAATGCTCCATGGGGAGAGTCCAGTAGCCGAGCAGGGAAGCGTGTTCCTAGCATATTCCACCCAGACCAGTTGCTGGCTCCAGTTGGTGGGGTTACTAGCAACAAGACACCGAACTGTCGTCTCCATGTCTTGATTGGTTTGCTCTGAATGGGCGGCTTTGTAAAAACCTATCCACCACCATCAGAATGGTGGTGTGACCATCTGACGGGGGAAGCCCAGTGACAAAATCCAGGGAAATATGGGACCAGGGACGATGAGGGACAGGGAGTCTTGCGCTCACACTATGCATGCGGCGACAAAGGCCGAAACATCAGGAGCCATGGTGGGCCACCAGAAGCATGGTCAGAGGAAAACTGAGGTACGAGTGAGCCCATTCCAGGACGTGAGGCCGGGCCAAATCAGGAACGAACATCCGGTTAGGCAGCCCCCCCAGGGTCTGGCTGGGATTGTTGTGCCTTGCGGACCAGAGACTCAATACCCCAAACAACCGAAGCCGCCAAACATGAGGCAGGGAGGATGGTCTCAGATTCAGAGGGAGTGGCAGTGGAACTCTACAGAGGGGAGAGAGCGTCCGGCTTCACGTTTCTGGACCCTGGGCGGTAGGAAAATATTAAATTGAACCTGGTAAATAACAGGGTCCAATGAGCTTGCCTTGAGGCACTTGGCAGTGCGGAAGAATTCTAAATTCTTATGGTCCGTCCAAACCAAAAATGGATCTTCTGCCCCTTCCAGCCTGTTTCTCCACTCCTCCAGAGCCATCTTAACTTTCCCTTCAGCTATGGGGTATCCCAGATAGACTCTGTCAATCACCATATTCTTATTGGCAGACTCAATTGCCTTGGTTTCTCAAATGATTGCCTCGCCTGGATCACCAACTACTTCTCAGATAGAGTTCAGTGTGTCAAATCGGAGGGCCTCTTGTCCGGACCTCTGCCAGTCTCTATGGGGGTGCCACAGTGTTCAATTGTCGGGCCGACTCTCTTTTCTGTATACAGGTATATCAATGATGTTGCTCTTGCTGCTGGTGATTCTCTGATCCACCTCTATGCAGACAACACCATTCTGTATACATCTGGCCCTTCCTTGGACACTGTGTTAAAACCTGTTATGGCAAGGAGTTCCCCTCAGGGAACTCCACTCCCCCCATTCAGCTGAAAAGGTGGCGCAGGGAATTCAAAAATATTCTTTAGAAATATTTAACTTTCACACATTAACAAGTCCAATACAGCAAATGAAAGATAAACATCTTGTTCATCTACCCATCATGTCCGATTTTTAAAATGTTTTACAGCGAAAACACAACATATATTTATGTTAGACCACCACCAAATCAAAGGAAAAACACAGCCATTTTTTTCCAGCCAAAGATAGAGTCACAAAAGCAGGATTAGAGATAAAATGAATCACTAACCTTTTGAAAATCTTCATCAGATGACACTGATATGACATGTTACACAGTACATTTATGTTTTGTTCGATAATATACATTTTATATCCATAAATCTCGGTTTACATTGACGCCATGTTCAGAAAATCCTCCAAAATATCTGGAGGAATTATAGAAAGCTACGCCAGATAACAGAAACACTCATCATAAACTTTGACGAAAGATACATGTTTTACATATAATTAAAGATACACTGGTTGTTAATGCAACCGCTGTGTCAGATTTTTATAAAACGTTACGAAAAAAGCATACCATGTAATATTCTGAGACGGCGCTCAGAAGTAAATATATTTCTCCGCCATGTTGGAGTCAACAGAAATACGAAATTACATCATAAATATTCCCTTACCTTTGATGATCTTTCATCAGAATGCAGTGCAAGGAATCCTAGTTCCACAATAAATCGTTGTTTTGTTTCATAATGTCCATTACTAGTGTCCAATTAGCTACTTTTGCTGGCACGTTTAGTTCACATGTCCAAAAGCTGGCGCTGGTCCAGGCGAACTTGGACGAAAACTTCAAAAAGTTATATTCCAGGTTGAATAAACTGGTCAAACTAAGTAGAGAATCAATCTTCAGGATGTTATTTTCATATATATCCAATAACGTTCCAACCGGAGCATTCATTTTTGTCTACAGCGTAGTGGAACGCAAGGCGATATAATGACTACTGCGCGTAACCAGGAACTGCCATTCTACCAGGCCAGTGACTCAAATAGCTGCCATCCGGTCCCACATCACACTAGGGGATTCATTCCAAGTTCTACTGACTGTTGACATCTAGTGGAAGGCGTAGGAAGTGCGAACAGATCCATATCTTATTTGGATGTGAATAGGCGATGAGTTGAAAATCAACCAACCCCAGAATTTCCACTTCCTGTTTGGAAGTTTGCCTGCCCTATGACTTCTGTTATACTCACAGACATAATTCAAACAGTTTTAGAAACTTCAGAGTGTTTTCTATCCAATAGTAATAATACTATGCATAGTTTAGCATCTGGGACAGAGTAGGAGGCAGTTCACTATGGGCACGCAATTCATCCAAAAAGGTTTTAATTAACATGCATTTATCATCAACACGTAAGATTTCAGATGTCTAAACTTGTATTTAAATGTTTTATCTGTTCAAGAGAACATTGCAATATGCTGCTTTCTCATGTTTTTGACATTTTAATTTCAACAAAATAATCTGATGAGTTTTTGTGTATGAATTCCATCTTTTCAAATGAAGGCATATCTTCAAAGAAGGTGTTTTCCATTGTGTGGAAATCTAGTGGCTGTAAAGAATGACAACTTGGTTCCCTGAAGCTATACAGTTCTCATG